>NC_053451.1:99233638-99559091 GCF_015227805.2 Hirundo rustica | reverse complement strand
AAGCTACATAAAAAAAAAATAAAAAAATCTGGATTTAAGCATTCAGCTACAGCTATAATATGGTGTATTCATGCTCAGATGCTTTTGTGTTTGGCTTTTTTTCTTTATGTATGGGGAGGTTATAAACTGTGATTGGTTTCGGTATTGAAACTGGAACAACATTTGTGAACCAAACCCTAGGAAACCTGGATGTGTTGGGGTACCTAGACCACAATATCAGAATGATTCTGACATATTGGTGGGTCAAAGAGATTCTGTTTGTTGAAACAACTCTGGATATTGAGCACCATTTTTACTAAGTAACTGTTGTTAACATCAGTAACATGCAAAAGTGGATTTCTTATAGAAGATGGAACCTGACCATGCTTCATTGATATCAGTGATGATAATCACTTTCATGTCCAGATCTTGCCCATTTTTGTGAGTCTTGGGGATTGTATTAGAATGTTCCATGGGGATGTATAAAGGACTGTTCCTTGCCAGTCTCTGAACTATATCCAGCAGCTGAATGAAAGGAGGTACAACTCAACCACCCTTCATTTCTGACTTGGCTTTGACTTGGTATGAATGGAGAACAGCAGCTTGTTCATGTATTTCATCTCCTAGTGTCCAAATCCAGCCCTGCTGCAAAGAAGTGCTACAGAATGTATGAAATTTCATATTTTTACAGTTAGAGGCTACTGTGGCCTTCCCATTGTGGAGGCAGCCATACACTGCCATTCTGTGCCACACCAGTGGCAAGGGACAGCACAAAGGAGACACTTCAAGGGTCCCTCCACCCTTCTGTGTCTCAACAGCTGTGACCCTCATGTAGCACCCAACCCCAGAGTCTCACAATATCCGATACTCTTCTGGAGTCCTGACAGCCCTAGAGCCCTCAGATACATCCCTGTATATCCAGACCTGTTATTTCCACAGTGCCTTGGCTTCCTTTCTGTCACAAATTTCAAGTTCTCATCCATCTACTTAGGTGCAATTACCAGTGAAAAAATTAATTCAGTAATAGTTATGGTGACACGTTCCTGGGGTACTGATATTGTAGTTCTCTATAAGAGTAAGCTTACAATTACATGCATATCATTTCTACACTTGCCAAGTTACTGAACTAAACTGAAGAAAATTGCTGCACAGGAGGAAGCCCCAAACCCAGTAGGTAGCTAACAAGGAGACCATCAGGACAAGTCTACTTGCAGATTCATTCTCATAAAAGTCCTGTGAATCAGTAGAACTGTTTAGTTTGGGTTTCATAGAAGCTTTCTGTTGGAACTGAACTGGTGGAACTTTATCAAACTTCTTTTGATGGAATGAAAGACTGATTAATATTTTTTCTTTCTTCTTTTTAATATGGCAAGATGTATTTTTATTTTTCTGACAAAGTTCTCTCAGTAGTTTCTTACAAGTTACTTGATTTATTGCTGAGTGGTAAGTTACAGACAAAAATGTATGGATTCTGTTTTACCATGGAACTTTATCTGGAGTTTCTTCTAGTGTATATAAAGGCTGCCTAAATGGAGAAGTTACAGTACACCAGGTTTCCAAAAATTATATTCCTATTAAAAAAAAAAAAAAAAGTTTAAAGACTAGTGTATCAGTGACCATCAGTAAGATATTTTTCCAGTTCAGAGACTGAATGCAATTAAAAAAAAAAAAATTAGTGTGTGGTTACACAAGTTTTTCATAGTTATTTTGGATCACTTTGAATTAAGTTATTCAAATCTTCATTTATTGTCTAATTATTTCCTTATTTTAACTTTTATGTAACTAGACTCCCTAAATACCTCCCAAAACGAGATTTTCCTCTGGGGAGTGTGTTAGTAATTCTATTCCTATTTCCCAGGAAATATCAGAGGGAACAAATGGTCCATGAAGTGTGACTTGGAGGTCAAGAGATTCAGGCTGTGACAGATTGCATCCAGAAACAAATATTGCCCATTCGATGACCCCTTGCTGAGATTGTCTTGCATTGAGTTCCATCTGTCATGAGTGAACCTGGGCTGTTCAAGTTTCTTGGATGGTTTCTTCTGTTTCAGTGTTTTGAAGCTGTAACGTGGACAAAGCAGACAAACTCACTTGAGGATTGCTAAGACTCATGTACAGCACAGTTGGAAGCACAGAGTTTACTTGTGCAGGTTTTGGGGTGCCATTTCTGTTGCCTGCCCAGGAGATGTCGGAGATGTTGCTGTATCCTGCAGCATCTAAAGCTATCAAGGGGTTTGAAGGTTCATACCCATACAAAGTGCAAAGAGAAAGTTAGCAAATCAGAAGGCCAAACTCCAAAGAAGGTGACACAAATCAGAATTTGTGCCTGAGCCTGTGGGTCAGAGTGGCTGGAGAGGCAGAGATAGAGATTTGTAAATGTCCTCAGATCTTTGAAGGGGAGTATAAAGTGAGGACCTTAAACTGGGGCTTTTGAGTCTGTGATACATAAGTAATCCCACTGTTATTTCCAGATTTAATATCCAAATGGACACCAACCAGTTATTAAACAGTAATCAGCATTGAACATTGTACAAAGTGATCTTCAGTCCTACTTCATCTGTTGTTACATGAAATTTCTCTTCTAAATGAAAGCTCCTGAATATTTTATGTATTCTCTGTAAATGTAGTTGTACTTGCTCGTTTAGATTAAGCAAAGCACCAAAATTAATGTATTTGAAAGGATATCAACCACCAACTAAGTATTTTTTTTATGTCTTCTTAGGTATCTCCTGATTTACAGAATGAAGTGCTTATTAGCTTATTAGAGACTGACCCAGATGTTGTAGACTATTTGCTGAGGAGGAAAGCTTCCCAGTCATCGTGAGTAATCTGTTTTTTCATCATCCCTTTTTCTGCTGGGAATTTCTATCTCCCACTGGAAGTGTCCAAAAGGTTCTAGTTTTCCACAGCTCTTCTGCACTGTCTACAGTGGAGTAGAAATATCCTCCCTATTACATAGACTCTGCCAAAGAAATTATGACTCTTGTACAGCATTTTCTAAAGACAAAACTTGTTTCCCTGATTTAGAGGAAAGATTGTGTTCTGCTGCAGAGAACAGAATGACATGTACATAAAAATATTCAGTGCACTATTATCTGACAGGATGTATTTTAGTCATCTGCTGGTTCATATCTTGGGTTTGTTGTAGTCTTCAGTAAGAGGAAGCATGTATTCCACTATCCTTGAAGCACACCCTAGAGTGCCTTAACACCATCACTGCGAGCCGCTTGACCACTCTGTCATTCTTTTCCTATCCTATACACGTAGGACATTGTGAACAAGCCAACTGCCACAACAGCAGCCCTGTGGAGACTTTGGATATTATTTAATTGTATGCTTTGTGAAAGATCTGAAGAGAAAAAAAAATCACACTGGTCACTATAACAGTTACGATACATAACATGTTCTGACCTTGTGTATGGTGTATATATGCCTGCACCTTTGTGCCTTAATGCTGTGAGTCTGTGCATTCAGCTTAACAGGGTTCCTGGCTTTCTCGTGGGACCACACAGTCATTGTCTTTATTCTAGTGAATCCCAATGTGGCAGACCTAAAAAATCACAAAATTTGACAGACTTGCTTTAAGTAATTTTTAAGAGGGTTTCTAGACTCTAGACTCTCTGGGACAGGCATATTGGACTTAGTCTTCCTGTGTTTGTGGAAAGTGCCTAGTGCATTCAGAATATAATTAAGACTTAATTTGTACAGTCAGTTGACTATGATTTTTTTTCTCTCCCTCTTAACATTGTATAGTTGGAGGTAATGTAATCGTGTGCTTAGCTTCAAAGGAAAAAGTATACAAGAAATAGTGTAACTAACTCCTTCAGGAAAAAGCTTTCTTTAACTATAAAGTCTGGAAACAAAACTATGTGCAGAATGTATTGAATTGTAAAGGATTTTGTTAGTTTGCTAACTTAACCACATGAAATTATCACAGATCATCTGATTTGGGGTAATTTCTGTGAAATAATTTCAGCTAGTTTATCTGACTGACAAGTAACCATGCGCATATTTAGATTACAGTTAGTGCAGGATAGTTAGAGGTACATGACCTGTCTTTTAGACTTGTTTCACATTTGCCAGAAGCCAAGACTATGATTAGGACTGACACTACAAATCATATGACATAAGGTACTGTGTAGAGGCTTCTTCCTTTCACCACTTAAGTTTGGAATGATTGTACTATTTTAACTCAAGCTGATAAAAACTTTGTGCTGGATTTCACCATCTATATGATAAAAGGACATCAAATTGTATCTCACATGTGACTACACGTTACCAATTGTGCATAAGTTAGTCACAAATCATTGTGGATGCAATGGGTAATTGTTAGATCCTGTTTCCTTGATTGACTTTTCTTCGAACTTCCTTACATTTAGCCAGCATGCACACCTACAGGAGCAAATGCATCTTTTCTGGAAAGCTGGTCACAACTGACAAAAGGCTTTTGTAAGGAAATGTTCTGAAGCCAAACAGGAGCATATAGCTACAGCAGTAGTAATTTATTGTGTTGTCAGTGACGGCCAGATGAACTATCACTGAGATAGGAAAAAAATTACTGTCATTTTTTTTCTACTCTGCTGTCATGTAAGTGATTTACTTTTAAGGTTAATGAGATATGTTTTCACTGTAGTTGCGACTTCTTGGTTAAGATGTTCCAGGCAATTAGAGAGAATGTTGCTTAGTGTTATTGCTAGGAGTGTGATGCTCTTAAGACATTAATGTATTTCACAAATAATCTCAGTTTTGAGGCTACAAATATGTTGCTTATTTTTCCTATAAGAAATGTGAGACAGCAGACAACAAGGAGATGTTTGTCTTGATTTCATAAAAATGAGCCTCCAAAATGCATCCTTATTGCTCTTGGAAATTGCCTAGTCACATACTCAAAACACAAATGTGGATCTGTGGAACAAAAATCTTTATATATTCTTGAGTCAGTCTTCATCAGAAGAGCTAGTTGACTGCATAGAGTATAGAATCAACTTCAAGACTTTAATGTCACCTTAATTGCTTTGAAGGTCCTGTTGTGCAATTGCCCTCACATTTCTGCTCTTGCTGTCATTATAAATGCTTTCTTGGCTCTGATCTAACAGAGAAAACACAATCTCTTTTCCTCCCTAGAGGAGGACAAATCATATATTCCTCATCTTTCAGTTCCCTTAAGAGCTGAGCGTTGTGAACAGTGTGTCAGGGAGTTTCTGGAAGTTGTTCATGGTAAAGCGCTAATTACAAATGGCAACAATTGTGAACTGTGCTTTTGTGGGTGACTTCCCAATTTTTTTGTATGTTGGCTTGATGACAATGGAATTTGGGTTTACAGCTGTAAGATGAAGCATCTTTAAACTAACAAAAAATAAACTCTATTTCTTATGGTTATTTATTGCTTATCATGTTTAGTAGTCATTTCAGAGTAAATGAGTTTCAAAGTTACAGCATTTTTGGATGTTTTTGGATTATGATAATGAGTTTTAATCCAACCTGATCTGTGACACAAGGTTGAAGCCATACAACAGGTTATAAAGGATGTGTCAATGCAGTTTTTAAAGCTGCAGAGGCTCCTTGAAACATTGAGTCTTCTACCCTGTTACAGTAGCAATCACATCATAATCCCACAGTAATCTGCCTTGTTGGTAGCGCCTGTGTTACTCAGATAAGTGTGGGAATCAGTACTGTGTGCTGCCAAGCTATCACACTCCATATGATTTGCCTCCTGAAGGCGTAATTATTTTCCCACTCAGAAGCTTTAAGTTATAACAGAAAAAGGTTTCTGCCAGAAACAGAAAGATATTTCCTGTTTTGATAACCTTGATGCTAGTAGAAAAGTAGGAATATCCTCAGTAGAAGCAATTATTGTGATTAACACATTTCCAGTTCATCCATGCAAATGGCCTCTGGTGGACAGCATCAATTCATAGAAAGATGCCTATTGGTTTGGAATCTGAAATTGCATTTTTAAATTCATGTGGCATAGGTTCCTTCTGCTGCTTTCAAATCTTTCCACTGGTACCTAGTCACTTTTAAAATCTTTTCCTTAATATAGTTCATAACCCCCGGAAAATACTTGACTCGCCTTCCCATTCCTCACATTTGATTGTGTGTAATTATCTATTGTTCTTCGTGGGGATCATAATCTGCCCTTCCTCATATACTGCACATAGAGGAGTAGGTATCTTGCACAGTATTTATGTTTGTCTTCTGATTTAGTTCCTCCCCAGTGAGTGGGTAGAAGATCTCACTATCCAAGGGAAGAAGAATTTTGAGTTGTGGTAAACATCCGTTTGCTAATAGCTCAAACATAAAGCAAACAGATGCAAAACTTGTGTTTTAAGGGATATGTGAGAATTTGTTCTGTATTTGCAAAGAAGCAAACCAAAGTCTTCTAACAAGTTGTTTTATTTTGTTTGTGAAGTAAAGCTGCAAATGTACGAGTTCAATTTCCTGCTTTTAAGTATTTAATCCATTTTGCTGATTTCTTGTACTAAGATTGACAGAGTCCACAGCAGTTCCTTTGATTTTTAAAGCTATTTTGCCTAAACAACTTTGAAAGTGATTTTATACATGTGTATAAAAAATAGTATGGACTTACCAGCCAAAACTGTAAATCAGTTTAAAAACTTGAATGTTTGAATATTTTGAAAGATTTGAAAGCTTCCACTCAGGTAAATTTTTAGCAGGAGCTCTCTCTTGAGAAGAGGTAGACTATAACAGATCTTTCAAGGTAAGACATGAAATCAGTGTTTCACAAAGCTTGAGTTTATGTTCCCACATTCTTCCATTTCCACTTCCCTTATTCCTTGTGTTACCTTGCCATGGCTAAGTGCTGGTTTACCTCTGTCTTTGCCTTGTGCAGCACAGTTAGGTTTTGATGCTGCAAAGATTTACGTGCAATAAACCTTACTGTTTAGATTAATTCCATCTAGAAGGCTGGAAAGAAGGTCATTTGGTCATAGGAAACTGGTCATAGGAAACCTACAGGTACCAACATTTCTCCCCTTTCCTAAGAGGTCCTTCTAGTTCTTCTGAAAATCCCCCGACATTGCTTAAATCTCATATCACTGCACAAGGGTTTTTAGGACTTAGGAGGACAGGAAGAAAGGAGCAAGTCACAAAAGAAGGAAAAAAAAGGTTTGTGATAGAATTATACATACTTAAAAAATGATAGTTCTTCAGTGTGTGTTTGTTTATAGATTAATTTACTTTGGACTCATGTTCAGATAAGAAGTTTAGATGAGAAGTTATGTGATTGAGGCTTCTTTTTTTTTTTTTTTTTTTAATGTCTCCCTAGCATTACCTTGCTGCTCTGGGGCACTTGTGACAGAGCAGCTTTGCCAAATGGCAGATCTGGTTTTTTGAGTTTGCCTCAGTTTAACTCCAGTGATGGTTTTGTCACTGAGAGTTACTGAGGAGTAACATTATTTAATTAATTCCTAACACTTTATGGTTGCTTTCATACTGAAAAATAATAGGAATATTGAAGAACATAATAATCATGCTGTTGGTTGTATATATTTTATTTTTTGGGATATGCAATATGTAAATCAGCCAGGGAAAAAAACAGTAGTTTGAAAGTGGTGTTAACTTTTGTCATTATTTCTGTATTAATATTTACTGTGCTGTGGCTAGCTGTGTGTTTTCTTCATTTTCTTTATTCAGTCTTATTTTATTTGTCTGGAAAGAGGGTTACTGTTCCATAGCAAGAAATGAGTTTTGGCTGCTCACCACATTCAAACTGTCTTTGGATTTGACTATGAAAAGGGCTGTCCATTTTCAGACATTTACAAGAATGAGCCTCTGTTGTATCACATTTAATTAGAACAGATATTAACAAAAGGTTGCTGAAAGAAGTGTTTGACTCAAGAGAAGCAAACGATATGGATCTAGGAAACAAAGGTGCAGAGAAATGAAAAATGAGTAGTAGAAATATGTTAGCAAGGAACAACAAGAAAGAAAAGCTATATTTATTTACAGCGTAGTTCTACATGTTCTTTGTGATATTCAGTGACTCACAGCCTGCCTCCCACCTGCACAGCAAAGAGTGACGATTCACGAAACCTCCATCAGTGTTCCCAGCACATTTCAAAACTAGTTGTCTCTCTGACCTTTGGCTGTACTTAGGTGAGAGTTGTGTTTGCCTTTTCATGGCAAAATTAAAGGCGGTTCACATTGTTGGTGGCGTGAAGGTGAAAAGGTAGAAGTTGTAGAAGGTTTCAGCAGAAGTTATTTGATTCCCCAGTTAAAAGTACAGCAAATACATCTGTTTATCCCCTGTAGAATATTTACTTATGTCTCTAGAAGAGGACTATTCTCACTGAGTGAGAGGCAAGCTGAGTGCTTGATTTCTCTATGTAAAACTTCAGAATACAAGAACTTATTTTAGGATACTGCTTAGCATCAAACTAATCTTCCCTATCATGCCTTCAGCTTTATTGTTGCCACAAGCTACATTGTCAAGGTAACATAAGGAATTGGATTCACGGCTTAGTTTCCTCTGATTTACTGTACAGTTGTTTGGAGTTTTTGTTGTTTTCTTTCTTGACAGCAACATCTTTTGATTTTGAGTGGCCTCTGCTGGCCACTTCATGGCAAAAGTTTTACTCATGGAAAAATCCACCTCAGTAACTGTTTCTGAAGTGTTTTCATTTCAGCAGCTGTGACCATTCTCATGTACTTGATTTTATCTGTATGATCTATTATGTAAAATCATGCAATGGTTGGGTTGGAAGGGACCTTAACAGTAATCTAGTTCCAAACCCCCTGCCATGGGCAGGAACACCTTTCACTAGACCAGATTGTTCAGAGCCCCATCCAACCTGGCCCTCATGTCAGACTGTACCTGTAACGGTGAGCATGAAGCATTTTTTTTTTATTAACAGTAGTTTGTTCATCAAAATTTCTCAGGAGCCCTGAGATGCTGCGGTCAGAAGGTTCCTACTCCACAGGAGAAAGACATTCTTCCACAGACTCCAACAAAGCTTCCAGTGGTGATGTCTCCCCTTACGACAACAACTCCCCAGTGCTGTCTGAGCGCTCGCTGGTGGCGATGCAAGAAGAAGTTGCCCGCAGCCCAGATAAGCTGTACAAGGTACCTGAGCAGTACACACTGGTTGGACACTTGCAAACTAAGCCAAAGGAGAATTCTTCTGCATCACAGGCTGGAAAAGGTATAGTACATCCTGCTTGTGCTCCTCCTCCTCAGTGACTGATGGAGATTTCTGAAATAATTGAAAAGTGCTGGATTTGTTTTATCAGCTACCAGGATTTGAGGACCCATAGTGTAAACAACCTTATAAAAACAATGAGAGACCAACATCCTTTTTTTTTGTATTGAGCCCAAAAGGATCCGAGTCCTTCTCATTAGCTCAGCCAAGTGTTAGGGATGCTCTTGGTATGGCACTTCTCAAAACTTGGAGATATTATTTAGGAAAACAGAACTATGTATGTCTAGTTTTTCAGCCTGCCTGTGACAGCATGGCAAAGTCTAGTCCTGATCCATGAGACTGTAATACCTACAACGTTATGGTCCAGGCTTTGGAAAAAGCTGAAATTTTAAGATTTCAGGCACAAACTTTCTCCAGTTGTAAAGAATTACCTCAACACCCTCTCACTGGAGAGCTGCGGTGCACAGCTTTGCATCTGCAACCAATTACACACTTAGCAATACTAGTGCAGGGATCCATCATTTCTGTGGCTACCTGGGGAGTGCATACCTGAATGATGTATTCAGTAAAAAACTGTGTTTTTTTAAACTAACAGCTCAGCAGCACTTCAAGATGCTTTTCCTATGAATATATATATATATATATATATATAAAAAAATTGTCATCCATGAAATTTATACTTAGTAAGCCAAACTTTAAGAACTTTCAATGCTTAGGGGTGCACATAACTGGTGGTATTTTTAAAACCACTTAATTTCAGATGTACTGCCTAGGCACTTAATTCCCTTTGGAATTAACGGGATTTAGACTAATATCTCAATTATATGCTTTATAAATGCCAATTGGAATTTGTCTTGTATTCAACATCTAAATCTCTGAACAGGTTTAAGAATTTGTTCAGATTTCTATTAGGTTATGAACAGGAAATTACATGAAGTTTTATTGTATTAACCATCTTTTGGACTTTAATATGCATCACACAGATGCTGGACCATGACAAATTAGGAAATTCCTCTACTGACTAGTGGAATCAGGAAAAGGCATTGAACTGCTTATAACCCAGCATTTCATTTAATCTTTGTTCTGTGGCTGCACCATAAGATGGGCAGCATCCTTGGGTTGATAGACCACCTCTGGGGCTGCCTGAGGGAGCATTGCCACAAACTACCTTTTGTGGACCAAATCCTCTCCAGAGAATTGTGCAAATTCTCTGACTTCAATATGGCAGAGGACTTAAGGACTCAGCAAACTCAGGCACCCTGCCCATACAGAGCTCACTGAATCCATTGCAGGATCTGATCTTGAAACAAGTAGCTGTGAGTAAATGCATAGAATCATAGAATGTCAAGGGTTGCAGTGGACCCTAAAGATCATCAGTCCCAACTCCCCTACCATGGGCAGGGACACCTCCCACTAGATCAGATTGCTCAAGGCCTTATCCAGCCTGGCCTTGAACACTGCCAGGCTTGGGGTATCCAAAGCCTTCCTGGCAACCTGTTCCAGTGCCTCACCACCCTCACAGTAAAAAATTTCTTCCTAATGTCTAACCTAAATTTCCCCACTTTCAGTTTGCACCCATTACTCCTTTGATGGAGAGTCCTTGTTGGCTTCCTTGTCAGCCCCCTTCAGATACTGGAAGGTCTCCATACAACTTGCTCTTCTTCAGGCTGAACAGCCCTAGTTTTCTCAGCCTGTGTTTGTAGCAAGGTGCTCCAGTCCTTTTACCAGCTTCATAGCCCTCTGGATTTTTTCCTGCATTTCCATGTCTTTATGCTGGGGTCGCCAGAACTGTACCCAGAACTCCAGGTGGGGTTTCTCATGTGAGATGCTTGTGTTAGGTACACAGTGAAGGTGCCTCTGGATGTTAATGACTCTGATACATTACATACCTTTCTATTTGTATGTTTCTAAATAATGTCTTGAAGAGGATTGATTCATCATCTTTTCCCTGCTCTTACTGCTGTTTAGATGTTTCTGAAGATCATTTTGATATTTGGGGCACTTGGCATTCAACACTGAAAAGTGGCTGCAAAGATCCAGTAATCACAGGTCAGTAATTTCTCAGTTTTAAAGCCCAAATCTAGCAAAGAAAAAACCAATTCTTTGTTTTCAAGAAATCAGAGTGAAACCGGTAGGAGAATTCATATTGTCCAGAACTGGACTTTTAAAAGGTAGTCTGAAGTAGAATACAGAGGAGCACAGTGGTTATGCTTTTCTGTATTCAGTGGAATACAGAAAACAACATTTCAAACCATCAAATAAAATTTTAAAAGTCACTTTAAAATTGCTTCAAGAAATAGTTTCAAATTCCTCTAGAATTCACAGAATCATAGAACCACAGAGTGATAAGGGCTGGAAGGGATCTTGAAGATCATCTCATCCTAACCCCCCTCCCCTGAGCAGGGACACTTCCAACTAAACTAGGTTGCTCACAGCCTTATCCAGCCTGACCTTGAGCACCTGGATGCCCCAGGGCTGGGGCATCCCCAGCCTCTCTGAGCAACCTGTGCCAGTGTTTAACCGCCTTCACAGTAAAAAACCTTCCTCATATCTAACCTGAATTTCCCTTTTTTCAGTTTGTACCCATTACTCCTTGTGCTATCACTGCAGTTCCTGATGAAGAGTCCCTCCCGTTTCCCTGTCAGCCCCCTTCAGATGCTGAAAGGTGCTATGAGGTTTCCATGCAATCTTCTCTTTTCCAGGCTGAACTGCCCCAACCTTCTCAGCCTGTCTCAGCCCCCATCCCTCTTCTACAGTGTGACACAAGGGAGAAGCAGTAGCTTGTTAAATGCCAGATGAACGGGTCTGCAGACTCACGTCGTGTTTCTGGCTCTTCCCCCAGGTTCTTACGGGAACATTTATGAAAGCAGCTTGCTGCGCCCCGGACAGTGCTCTCTTTCCCAGGGGAACCTCGCCATGCATTCCCCTCGATGGCAGGGCAGCTCCTCGGAACTGGACAGTGGCAGGCAGGTCATGCGGAGGAGCCAGACGACAGCCGCCATTCCCGAGTGCCAGCTGCAGCCCGCGGTGTCCCGGGTGTGCAGTAACCCACGCGGCGAGGCTGGCTGCAGGAGTCCAGACCTGTCTCACTCCAAGTCGGAGCAGCACTTGACTTTAAGCAGTGCGGAGGACCTCAGTGAGCACGGCTCGAACGCGGGTTGTTTGCAAAGCGCAGCCAAGGCCTCCTCCTACGGGAAAGAGCGGCCGCCACCCCCTTACCCAGGCCCGGCAAAAACGAGCTCTGCGTCGCCGCAGCGGTCGAGCGTTTCTTCAACGCTGCACTCTTTGTGGAGACTTCAGCGCCCAGAAAAAAGTTCAGGGCCGAGAGCAGCTGGAGGGGCAGCAGACAGAGCCCCTGACCCGGCCACCTCCAGGCAGGAGCAGCCGGCCCCACACACACAAGTGGGTCACAGCTATTCCACGGCACCTCAGAGCCAGAACAGTAAAAGTGTTTCAGAGGCGGACTGGAATGAGTGGCAAAGGGAGAGGTGGCAGATTTGGGAGCTGTTATCAGCTGATAACCCTGATGCCCTCCCAGAAACCCTTGTATGATCTGACTCTGTGGAACTGCCACTCGTACCCATGCCTCCGTCTCATGGGGAAACAATGGTGACATTGGAAAACAGGGAGGGCTTGTTTGTTTTATACCAACTGAATTGCATATACTTTTTTAAAACTTTGTTCACTTTAATTTCTCAACGGCACTGTCAAGCAGTTAATTTACAAATACAGTATGTTCCTGTTTTTCAGCAAGCTTTTGAGAAAAAACAAGGTGAAAACTTTAGTTTAATAACTCTGTATGCATTGCTGTGTATAAGATAAAACCGTTGCTTTGATGTTGCTAAAAATGTATTTATATATCTGCAGTTTTGATGATTGTATATTCTGTAATGGGTATTGTATGATAATCATGTTATGTTTTCATATACAGATGTCAATCAATCATGACTGCTTTTTTAAAAAAAATCACTGCACTTACATTACCATAATATGCATTGGAATTCTATAGAAAGTGCACAAGCTGGTTTCTGTGCTTATATATATATTAAAAAAAAAGCTGTTAAAGGGGAAAGTTGTACTTCTTTTCACTGCCTTTTGAAAAACACTATAATAAAGTGGAACATGAAAAGCCATATATTTTATAAGGGTAGTAGTGAGCTTAGAGGGGGAAATACAAAATATTTTTTTCTTATGCATACGTTTGCAAAAAACTTTAAAATTTGACACAAGATTGTAAGACTATTTTTTTAGATTCTGGTAGGAAGCAGCTCAGAGAATCTAAGAACAACATGTGCCTAAACCAACGAAGGATGTAGTGCAAAGTCTGCTCTCCCATTCTAAAGGAAAACCAATGTTATATATGCAGGATATAATATATATATTTATAAATGTATAATTTTATGTATTGTTTTAAAACAATAAACTGGAATCCAAATTTTAGAAACCAAACCTAATAAATTGAGATGCGTAACACTGAGAAAGAATATGGCTTTTCCTTTGAAATAACAAAGCTCCAGCATTAAGAAAGTTAGAGTAAGGAAAAAAATGCAGACAGACACATGAAAGGGAGTCAAGTAGAGTTTCAGAAATGAACATGACATTTGAAGAAGCTCACAACTGTGTTTCTATAAATATTGTGCCAAAGTCGGGTCAGCCACACTTCCTGGGTAGCTGTATGTTGCGTTGTGTCAAATGTTGCTGTTTTGTGCGCGTTGTTTTTCAGCTGCAGAGCTGTTTGTGGGCAGCGGGTGGCAATGTACTGCAGCGTTCCAGAGAAATTCCTTCTTAGCGCTCCAGAAGGGAAAGTGTATCATATCGAAAGAGTTTTATAAAACATATTAGTCTTAATTTTAATGAAGTTGAAGACTTGTTCGGTGATGTTGTCTTTAAGTTCTATCTTGTGCATAATGATGGAATAAAAAGCTAAGTAAAACAATGAGCATATTTTTTGCTCCTTTTTTTTGAGTAAGGTTTACAGGGTATTGATGTGTTTTTGTTACATTCTTGAGTGTCTCTATCAAAAACATCTAAAAGGCATAGGAGCTTAAGGACCACCTTCAAATGCAACTTAAATATACAAGATTCAAGGTTTTACTTTAGTGTGAGGCTTAAAATCCATCACGTAAAGAGTCCTTCCCCTCATACCTCCATTTCTCATCATATCTCCATTTTTCCAAGTAAAATTATAAGATAAAAGCACCAAGCCAAGTAGAAGGGGGCAGGATTTGGCTTTTGTTGTAGCTCTTTTTATGCAGAATAAATATAATTCTTTTCTGGTAGTTGCAAAGCTTTTCCAAATATTATCACAGTATGAGACTTTATAGGAGAACGTTCTTGTATGTCCCTTGTTGCAGCAGCTCTGTGCCAATTTATTAAAAAAAAAAAAAGGTAGTCCACCCCAAATTAAAATTATTGTGGAATATAAAGAAAGACAAAAATGAGCTCTTACAATCTTCACTATTTGATCTTGTTTCAATATTATTCCAGGCTTGATACAGATTTGCTATAGGGAATTAGCACCCCAGTAGTCCTCAAAACCAATTATAGTGTAAATCTTGCTGCAGAAGATACTGTATTCACTAGATGTCCATCTCTTCATTTTAAACCCTTCTAAATACAGGAGCACCTGCACCCTTTTTAGTGAAAGATATCTGAGGATTACTCAATCTCATGAAGAGGTTGCCTTTTGCCATTCCCTCTCCCTGTATGTTATTTATGTATGTATCTATGTATTACCATCTACATAGAGTTTATGCAACAAAAGATAAAAACAAAAGATGAAGACAAAAGACAAGACCACTGCTGGACGACAGCCTTATGTGTACACATTTCAGTAGATTGTCATGTGGAAAAGAAGGGATACAAAATAAATTCCAATAAATTAAAGTTAACATTTGGCAAGACTACATAATTTCTGTCATTTTCATTTGAACAGAGCAGAGCAGAATTATCACAAGCACGTTAAGAATGTAATTTTTAGTTGTAAGTCTTTCCAGGAAAGACTGAAATCAGTGACATAATTTTTTATGCTTGTTTGTTTGTTTTTACATTTCACAAGAAAGCATGAAAGCTTGTTTCTAGTTTTATGATGGATGATAAATCTGTGTCGGATATCTCATTTTAGATGTCTAAATGATCCTATGACACATGCTCTTGAATAGCCATAAAATTCATTTTACAGGGACTCTGTGTGAGGGAATCAGAGCCTTTTTTCTGACTCCCTCCCTTGGAAGGAGGATTCCTGTCTTAGCAGAGGGGTCATGGGCCTGTGCCTTAATGAAGAGTGATAGAGAAGGTCCCCTCTGGAGGTCTTGAGGCATCTAGGCAAACTCAATTTCCCTCACGTCACTTCTTATCACATCACACTGGTTCACACCCAGGACTGTAAATAAACCACTTTCCACTCCAGGGCTGAATTACCTCTCTCAGGAGGTGTCTTCCAGTTGGGAGGAGGGGTGTGCTGCACTCACAGGTGAGCCCAGGAGAGATGGGATGTGGGTGCTCCAAGGACAGGGTGCCTGTGAGTTACCCGTGGGGCAGGGCTTGCGCTTCTGCTGCAGAAATAAGAAATGCAAGGATTCAGTACAGTTCTAGGTACAAGCCAGATGTGGTGAGGAACCTGCCAGCCAGGGGAGAAGGAAAAGACACACTTTAAAATACTAGCTTAAAGATTACTGTTGTTGCCATCTTTCAAAACAAGATGTAGTTGCACGGTTGCATTGTGCATTCTAAGACCATGCTCCTCAGCTGAAGGGTTGCACCTTCTCCCTCTTCCCCAGCTTACTATCCCAGCCCTTAGACCAGATCATGGAGTGGTGGGAGGAGTTCCAGGACTTGTTGATCTAGCTGAAACTCGTTCTGAGCAAGGAACACGTAAAATTCGGGTGGATTGGTGGCTCTCACAAGTGGTGGGCACAGGGGAGGAGGAGGGACAAGGTCAGAGATGGGGAGAAGAGAAGGGAGGGACTGACTCCTCTTGTCAGGTGCTCCAGTGAGCTGTGTCAGGTGCTTGAGGAGCCTTGAGCCTTGCTGCTTCAACCTGCAGGCAGGAGCCCAGCCAAGCACTTGAGAGTGGCTCTGAGATACAAACCTGAGCCACCCCAGCTGCTGCCTTGGGTATGTGAAATCTCAAGTGCTCTGCTGTCTACATTGGGAGCACAGGCTGCCACCGTGGCATAGATTAATGCCACTCAGAACTTCTCTGCTGTTGAAATGATGAGGTTCAGTGGACTGGAATTTGTGGTTGTGTGGTGTGGGGAGGGAGGTTTTGCCTGGTTTTTCACTGGTTTTGTTGTTTCTCTGGCATTGGTCAAGGCCAGAAATCTCAATTCCAGCCTTTCTAGAGCACCAGCTTGCCCTGTGTTGCTGGTTTGGCGGAGGATCAGGGACTTGTTTCTCCTCTGGGAAACACAGAGTGTCTGAGCTTCATTTTGCTCCTTCTCTCTGTCTCTCTTTTCCTATCTTCTTTTTGCATTAATTAAACAAAAAGAAAATAGTCACTCCATTGAGCAATACTTAACCTCACAGAGCTGCAAAGCAGTGGAAGTGTTCTCAGTTGCATTAAGGGGTATTTTGACATCAGTAAGTCATTTTGCATCACAAGGAACTGCAAAGCACTGCTGTGCTACAGTTACTATAGGGGAAAGTATCTGCAGCGATACCGTGCTGCAGGCTCAGGCTACTGGGTCATAAACTACACCGTCTCTGAGAATAGCATTGATTTAATTTTTTTTCTGAAGTGCAAAGCATCTCAAAAGGTGGTATCTGCATCTGGAAAAGTTACTCACAGGCTCCCATTTTATTCAGTGGAAAGAGGTGGGTATTTCTGTGCCCCCTTTATACAACCTACATGTGTCTCTCTTTGAAGGACAGTCTCTGTTGAGGGGCTGGTTACTAGAAGAGCCTATTTTTTCCTTCCCCTGCTATATAAAGAGAGCCTAAATAAGTCACCCAAATATGGTGACCCTCTAAGTTTGTTGGAGTGAATCCCACCCTGAGGGTCCAGTAAAACAGAAAATGCATGTTGAATGTTCAACACGGGTTTCCAGCTCCTAGGAAAAGTGACATTTACCCAGCACTGGGGCTCCTAGGTAAACCTGGGACTAGTGGGGCTGGCAGAGTCAGTGTTGCTCCTGGGGGCCTGGGGAGATGGCACAGTTAGCACTGTGAGAAATACAGGCTTTTTGCAAAGTGGGGGAGAGATGCTGCCTGGTCTGGAATTTCACCTTTTTATTTTGTTGTGTCACTGGTTGGTTGGCTGGTTGGGTTTTAAGTAGGACTTCTTTATTCACTGAAAACTCTGTTTCCAGATGAAGTGGAAGTGTTCATGAACACACTGTGATTTAATTAATTTGTTCAGTGACTTAAAAAATGAATATATGATTTCTGGAAGCAACCTAATTTGGGCATTTTATATATATTGCGGGGAGGTGGCTTGTATTGATTCCAAGTAGTACTGGCAAATGGAGACAGGCAGATAAAATCTTCCTTTGGAAAGATGGGTGTTAATTCTCTTTCTTCTGAGAACGTAAATGTCTTTGCCACTGGAGTTTTAGGGTCAAAGAGAGAAGAGAGCCGGAAGGAGGGAGGAGGAAAGAGGATCCACTTCTCTCTTAAACTGTAGTTGGGAGGGGTGAAAGCATGTGCAGGTGAGAGCAGTATCTCCAGCTGGGTGGTTGTCACCCTCTGGGTGAGGACTCTGTGCACTCTTTTAATGATTATTCCAACTTTTAAATAAAAGAGAATAACTTTTAGCAGTCTCTCTTTTGAACAAAGGGGACATGAATAGACTCTTCAATCACCATTTCCTTTTGCTGGGTTTGCTCTGTTCTATTTCCCTTTGTCTACTTCC
This sequence comes from Hirundo rustica, assembly GCF_015227805.2. Lineage (NCBI taxonomy): Eukaryota > Metazoa > Chordata > Aves > Passeriformes > Hirundinidae > Hirundo > Hirundo rustica. The sequence continues at coordinate 99,541,100 of NC_053451.1, read as the reverse complement.
AACCATAGCTATGAGCTATAATTAAAAAAAAATAGAAATTTAAAAAGGCCTGAGAAAAAAAAAGGTTTCTTTCTGCATCTTATTAACAGGAACCCAAATTTTGTCTGCTTTGAAAAAGGACTGTTGACAAACCAAGGCATCCTTTAGAGTACAGAAACTCTTCAATCACTATGAGAAAAGACCACCTGACCCTGGTAACTGTCTTTGACTTCACAGAGGTGAATTAGAGACACCATTCAAAAATAAAAGAGAGGAAGGAAGGACGGAAGGAAGGAAGGAAGGAAGGAAGGAAGGAAGGAAGGAAGGAAGGAAGGAAGGCGGGTGAGGAATCAGGATGGTGACGGGAGCGGAAGGATAGCTTCAGGGAGGAAGGGAGGATACGGAAGGAGGAAGGAAAGGAAGGAAGGAAGGAAGGAAGGAAGGAAGGAAGGAAGGAAGGAAGGAAGGAAGGAAGGAAGGAAGGAAGGAAGGAAGGAAGGAAGGAAGGAAGGAAGGAAGGAAGGAAGGAAGGAAGGAAGGAAGGAAGGAAGGAAGGAAGGAAGGAAGGAAGGAAGGAAGGAAGGAAGTTCAGACTGCAAAGCACTTTATCATGCAGAAAATAACAAATGCACACTGTAACCTGCCAAGCGGGGTTACTGAAGTAAAAACACACCATTCACTCAAGGACAAGAATCATATGATCACTTTAGGGAGATGGAGTGTTGAATATGGAAGCAGCATCTGGCTTTTCTCCTAAAAAAAGGTTTAAAAGGGTGAAATGCTGAACAAACTCTTCCTCTCACCCACAGGCTATTTCTGTAGCTCTAAACAGCAGCTAAAGGTTACCAGCTGTGCTTTTGCCCAGGGTGCTATCGACTTTGTGTAGTTGTGGCCTTATTTCTGATTGTGGGGAGAGCTGGAGCCCTGAAAGAGCTCAGTGTTGCAAGAAGGCTCTTCTGAAATATTCCTAAAAAACCCACAAAAAGCCCTGGCTCCAGTATTGTGAGCCACTTTTCAGTCTGTGAAAAAAGGAGTAAAATTGAAAGAAAAAAGAGAGCTCCAGAGTAGCAGCCTCATCCCACTGGGGCTTTCAGTGGGTGATTGTTATTTTGGAGGTCCTATTGCTTATAATTCTGACAGTGGTAAGCAAGTGGTAGGACCCAGGGAGCTGGGAGGCTGCCCTGTCAAAGGAACAGCAAAGATAATTTAAAAAATAAGGAAAGAAAGAGGAAGAGAGAGAAAGTTTGTACTGCAAAGTGAATGCTGTTTTCCCACATCTGCCATTAACAGACAAGTTTCTGAATGTTCAAGTGTTCCCATCCTTGAAGAGTCAAGATTTGTAGTTGGAAACATTGAGAATTGGTGTGATGGAGTAGAGCAAAGCCCAGAGAACCCAGCAGGTGTGATGAGGCCCTGCTATCTTGCATGTCTTGTCTTCCATGGCACTGTAAATAATTCTGTCTGACCCTGGTGCTAGTGAGAAGATGGGTGTGAGAATATGTGTGAATTGGAGCCTTGCTGCAATGGCATTGCTACACCAATGCAGGGACAGAGTCACACTGCATTTTGCTCTACTTTTCTTCTGGTTTCAGGGCTCCTTTATTCTGCCTTGTGCACTTGCCAAGACTGAAGAAGTAATATTCAATATGTCCCTCCTGTCATCTAGTGATTTGAACAATACTCCTGGGATACATCAGGCATATTTAAGCTCTGAGTATCTGTCATCTTGTTCTCCCATCCCTCTGCTTAATGGGCACAGTCCAGCAGCTGCACAGCACTCGTCAATGGACCCCACACAACTTTCGGGTCCTACCCTCCTCAAGCCTCTCCCGCTGGACTGAGTTCTCTGGGGCAGGGGGGTGGTGTGTGCGTCACTCCCACTGCCCATGATGGTGGAGCTCAGCTGAGAAGCTGGTGCCTTTCCCCAAGGAGAGGGGGAACACACCTGAAGATGGTGCTGCCCGGTACTCAGTGTCCATGTGGAAGTTTCCAGGCCCTGGGACCCTTGGACAGTTGCTCAGCATTTAAGATTAAATTGCCTGAGCTGTTTTGGCTTGTGTTGCATTGAGATTCCAAAGCCCTGAAGGTTGGAGCACATGGGTATGGCCCATGGTGTTTGAAGGCACAGGGAATTTGGGAGAGCTACGTGTGCCCTGTGCCAGCACCACATTTTGTGCTGGGAGTAAAGAGAAAGCATCATGCTCTGAGGCAGCCCTTTGGACACCTTCAGACACCAAAAGAGAGCCTTCCCTGAGAGCCAGGCAAGCTGACCCAGGAGACTTGGGAAAGCAGCAGTGTTAGTGCTGCAAAATGAGCCCTTGCTTGCTGGTACCAGAAACTTCTGTTTCACTCCTCTTGCAGAATAATGCAAATGCCAAGGGAAAGGGCTGAAAAGAAATTAAGGATTCCAGAGAAACCTCTCTTTTAGTCAGAGAAATTCATCACTCCTGCCCCTGCCCACAAGGAGACATCCAAATGTCACTGCAGGTAAGCCCTGAGAAATGGAGGTACTCTCACATCCTCCTGGGATGGGGCAGGGCAGTGTTCAGCTCCCTGCTACAAGAGCTGTGCCTGTGGTGTGCATCCTGTTTGTGTTTGTTGTAGAGGTCTTTGTTTTATGTGGTATTTCTCTGCTCCATTGTCTCACTGATCTTCATATGCACAGGGAATGTAGGATCTGCCTTGTGTACGAAAGAGGGAGCAGAAACCTGCACTCCCCTGTGAGGAGAGCTGTTCAGAAGATTTTTGGGTTAATATTCATACTAGCCTCAGGCAATTTTCTACTCTCTGTTTTAAGGGAGTGGGCAGGGAGAACATGCAGTTGTTGTTTCCTCTGGTATCAAGGGATTAGCTTAAGGCCATGGATAAGGAGCATCAGGGGTGCAGATGGCAGTGGAAGAACAAAAGTAACCATAGGAGACTGGGAAGACAGAAAGCCCCACCATTCCTTTTCATAGAAGAGATTTTTTTAAAAATCTTCCATAACCATTTTTCCTTCAAGCAAGTAAGAAATTCCCCATGTCAATTCTGATCTGCCTGCACCCAGTGGATTGAGACAGAACTGAGTGCAGTATAAGGCAAGGAAGTAAATTCGGGCACCAAATACAGTATAACCATGCTATTAGGCTTTGTATGTCATGTTCTGCTATACCAAAGCTCATATCAATCATAACAGTGAAATGTGGATAACTTCTGCCTAATTCTGGACTTTTGCCACAACATGCACAGTGAACCACTGTGAACCCCTGAAAACTAAAAGGAACAGGATAAGATCAGAGTTTCCAAGTCATAATTTGTATTTAAACTTAATAACAAGTACTATTCTCCCTTCCCCCCTCCCCCCCCCGCCCCAGTACCTACTGTGTCTATAAACTTGTCTAGGCACAGAAAGGAGGGCATTTCTCTGCAGTGCTGCATATTAGAAAAGGGCAGCAAACACTTCTGCACGTCCATTGTAGGGCTAGGTTTGGACTCAATGTCAAAAGCCAAAAGCTGCCTTGTGCTTACCCTCAAGTTTGCCTTTACCTCTGAAAAAACCTTAAAGGTTTGCTGAGATGGGAGGGAGAGAGAGAAAGAAAATATGAACCACAGTCATGATGCTTTTGCCACTTGGTGCACGTCCACTTCGCATCTTTGTAGGCAGTGTGGTGGATTTGCCAGTCTCCTTGAGTGCTGTGGAGACAGCCCTCACTTGCAGCAAGCACCCCTACAACCACACTACTACTGTGAGGAGCACAGCAAGCCTCCACCATCAGTGTCAGCTGAGCACAGCCCTGTGTGGCTGCAGCAGGAGGATGCTGACTCTTCACAGGGCCCTGGGACTCATTGCTGTCTCCATACCCTGATCCCCTCCATTGCACATCCCTGCCTGCCTGGAATTTTTGTGCAGGACAAGACTCTGTGCAAGGGAGTGGATGGGCAGGCCATGAGCCCCAGGATTTTTGCAACCCTAGCTCCACTGCAGGCAGGATCTCAGAGTGGCCACGCTGTCACTGCCAACCCACAGGCTTTGCTGTGTCACCCTGTCAGATCCAGTGACAGGAGCAGACTTTGTAGCAGGGATGAGATTATACCATAAGGATTAGCATCTCACACTCAGGACTTCTTACACTTGTTTCCAATCACCCAGCAGGGAATGTTGTTTATTTGGCAGGCCTATGCAAACACACTAGCAGGGCAACTGGAGCAGACCTTTCTACTTAGAAGGCTTGGGCTCACTGCACAATTTGTGTTAATGTAAACCCATTACACTGGCATCAACAAGAACTGTGCTGAACACCTCAACCCTTTCACCCAGCAAACAGGCTGCTGGGCTGAGTTCCTCATGGCCAAAACCCTGCCAAACTTGTCCCCTGTGAACTTGATGTTCAGTGAAGAGGGAGACAAGAAAAAAAGATTTTTCTTAAAATCCATCCTTACAGACCTTTCCTTTCAGCTTTATAGTTATATTCAGTAAATTAAGATAGAAGTCACATAGCAAGATCAGCAGAACGCACAAATATCTGTTGCATGTCAGAGCCTGTGGACCTTTAAAGCATGAGGGTTTTGGACCATGTTCCCACTAAGGGATTAACAGAGAATCTTAGAGGAAACAGTCTCACTACCCAGTTCTCTCTGGGGGCTAAACTACCTTTCATGTTTCCTGAACATTATACTCTCATAGATACAGCAGAACAGATATAAAATTAGGTTTGTTTGTGGGATCTTTTCTAAGGGCATTAAGTTGTGTTTCAGTGTTTCCACTTGTTGTTATCACATGTTTAACATCATGGCCACTCTGGAGTGAATACAGAATGGTTGGGCTGCCAAAGAAAGTCTGTTTGTGGATTCATGTTAACAGGATGGCACCGCAGCCAGAGCAGACTCATGGAATACTGACCATTTCACCTGGCTGAATGCAAAAACTATCATTTGGAGAGCTGAGATTTCAGCTGTCAGAAGAACAAGTACAAAGCAAGTGTGTGTGATGTGACAGAAAGAGTAGCAAGACCTTTGTGTGCTCTTCAGGCGGTGCCTGGAGTGCTTGATGGAATTATAAGCGCAGTGTTCCAAGAAATGTCCTCATGGCTCGCATCAAAGGTAATCTGTGCCCATCAGAATGACTTTCCTTTATTTTAGACATCTGTTCTTGGGTATTGTAGGGGGCATATAAGGACATTGCACATACTATCACAAGACAAATCCTTGCACAACCCCCGGTGTGGCTGCAGTGCTTTCTTGATGTTTTGGAAGAGCACCTTGGGAAAAACAACACTGTAGCCCTCCTTTCAGCTCTTCTGGCACCCCAAGCATCAGGTGGGCCACATCTTAATGCCTGTTCTCATAGGCAGGACCAATCCTAAAATGTTTCTTAGTGTTTACCTCCATATTGGGCGACAGATGCTCAGCAAAGGGAATGAGGTGGGCTCAGATGAACACTCTGTGATGTGATGTAGTAGTTTAGAAAGGACTTCTTATACCATAAACTTTCAGGCAGCATGAAGTAAAAATTCACAAAGTCCCCTTTCAGAATTTTTAACTGACATTGCTGCCCTAGCTACCCAAAATGTTTGGGTTTTACTTTTTTTTCGCTCAAGACAAAGTTTTCATAAGCAAAGGTCCCATCTTTGGTGGCATCCCAGCTGCTATCCCTGATTGTGCTGTGGTGTCTCAGGCATCACCTGGGATAGCTGAATTGCACACTGGCAACTTGTTCTCTCAAGATCTGGGAATTCCACTGTATCCTGACCACTGGGATGATGGAAGTACCCACACAGTTTGCCAAATCTCTCCTTTTGGAAGCTCTGTCTGGAAAAACAGATTGGATTGCTATTCTTCCTTAGTGGTTCTTGAGGTCTCCACTGTCATGGAAGACAGGAGCACATATGGGAGCACATGTGGTAGAGCAGGATGTTCAGCTTCAACCTTGCTGATCCCAACATCTTCTGTCTTACCCAAACAGGGAGTTACTCTGCATGTTTTGCAATGTAAAACATCAGGAGGAGCATTCCAAAGCAGCTCACCACTATGCCAGGAAGCTCTAGGATTTTGAAGAGAGATTGATGAGCTATGGCTTTCAGTCAGGCTGTTAAAATCTACTGTGTTCTCACAGCACTGTGATGGGTTCACTATACCCCTACTAGTTCAACAGCCAGCCACAGCAGTTTGGAGGTTTTTGTATACTTATTGTTTAACTTATTTGGACAAATTACCATTTTAATTTTTTTCAGAGCCTATCCTTATCAAGGTAATCCTTGCTTTCCCTCTTTCATCCCACAAACTTTCTCCTTCCACAAAATCTCTGGGATTCCCCCCCAGAAAGAGGGTATCAGTGCTTAAGATCCTGCAGCAACAGAAAGCCTTCTGTACTGTGTTTTCTGGCTTAATCTGTCCCAGCTAAAGGATAATCCAGTGACCTTTTGCTGTCCTGACTGACAGTGGCACATGTGTTAATGACAGGGAGCCCCAGCATCCCTCACTGATGTAGCCAGACACAGGAATGGTAACAAATGCTTTGCTGATGAAGTCCAGTCCTTCAAGATCCCTCATTTTAGTACTGACCTGCAGAGAAAGCTGCTGGGCAAGTGGTTAAGTCCTTTGCTCTACTGATTTTGTGTAAACCTCTTCCTCTTGGGACTAGTATCACAGGAAACTGCCTTCCTCCCTACAACTCATCCCATTGTACTAAGGACAGTGGTTGCAGCCTTTGTTTAGTGTTTCCATCCATCTGTTCGTCTCAAAAAATTGTTGATGAAAAAAATCCTTGTTTTCTCTGTGTTGTGTATATCTTTGTTGCTCTTTTCTGTCCTTTTGTATTACTTCATGCTTTCGATGCCTCTACATTTCTCAGACATGAACCCCCGAGAAGCTTTCACACTGCTCAGCATGGAGTTGTCTGTAGGGGCAATCCAGTGCTCAGCACAGTGAAATAAGGATGGGGAGTTGGAAGATAAGGGTTTTATCTATGTCAGAATCTATGGTACATAGATTCTAGGGTACATGTGTCACTGCTGTGAGGGACAGGAATGGAATATGAATCTTTTCTACTCAGGGACCAGAGAGGAGAAGGGGTGTTTTCCCTACTATACATCTGCCTCTAGAGCTGCTCTCCTCTGAGCCTAAGAAATCCCACCCAGAGGGTCTATATTATCTTTACTACTCTCTAAAGCAATGTACTAGATTGACTTGGCAAGATCAGTAACATTCTGGGACTCAGGATATTAGTTGCAGGTTTATTTTCTGGAACTATATAAAAAGGTCTTTTTAAAGATATTAACTATGACTTGTTCTTTATTGGTACCAAAAATATTTTATTTACTAGATGGATAAACTATTCTGACTCGAGAGATAAATGCTCTTATGCTTTTGTATGGGCAAGCCTGGAGGGATGGGCTGACAGATTCTTTTTAATCCCCTTGGAAACAGGGCTGGGGAGAAGGATTATTTCCTTCAAGGAAAAATGCAGATTTGGCACCCTAAAGCTATGTGTCTGAACTTGCTGGGTCGTATGCATTCTGTTGTTTTATGCTAGATGAATAGAAGGGAGTCAGGCATCTCTGTAATTTGCTCAATAGCCAGTCCAGCAGGAATGTGGAAGATCAAGTTTTGACAATTTTCTCTTCCTGAGTAGGAGTTTCAACTCCTTCTCCTCCTCCTCTCATCCCAGTTTTTTTGAGGACAGGTTATGAAATGCAAGGCTAAAAGGTATTTGCAGGCAGATCTTCTTCAGGGTGACCTGGTAGTGTTATGCCATCCATTATTAATGTGCAGATATTAGAAAAAAGTAGGCAATTGTACTGAGAGTTGAGACATGCTAGGACTGTGAGACAAAATGCAGATCATCCTCCAGGCAGTAGCCCAGTATTTTCCACAAATCTCTGTGGTGTGAGCAAGAGAGTGAGGGAATTGAGCCCAGACAATCCTTATCACTTGAAGAACAAGGCATGTAGGAGGCAGATGATAAAAATTAAATAACCTTACATAGAGAATGAGATTTGAACTAAATTTTACATGCCTCAGGTAAAAGTCTGAAGGAGTGTGTATTTGGGGGGGGGGCACCAATGCTGACTTAAATTTTTGGTTTAGGTCCTGACAAGTGTTCGCTTGAATGAATGTGAGAATTATTTCCAAGAATTTCATTTCAGAATGAAATGTGGGATTATTTCCAAGAAAATAAAACCAAAATTTTCAGTGATGTGCTTTTTATTTTGGCCTAAATACCAGCTCTTGAACTGGAAATATCCATTCCAGAGCACGTGATGGTGCCTAGTAGCAAAGTGCTCATTCAGATGCGAGACGGATAAGAGGAATAGTGTGGTCCTTCAGGCTGCTATGCCAGGGTTGCCCAGGTATCTTCAGGAGGACAGAGATGCTGGTTGTGGCTTGCATGAGAAATAAGTTCTTGCAAGTAAAGAAAAAATATCTTCTCTCTCTTTCTTTTCCTTATCTCAGGTATTTTGGACCATGATGCATTTTTGGCCCTAGAGGCACAGCCATTCAGTGAATTCTGAATTGGTTCCTTGCTAAATAATGGAAAAGAACTCAAGAAAGCAGAAAAGCATGACCCTAGGTGGAGTAAGGGCTTGCATTCCTCTTGTTAGTTCTCATGGTCACTTACAGCACACAACAATTCAAAATATACACCATTTACTTTGTATGAACTGCACTCATTTTGGTGTTTGAACATAATATGTAAAATATCTCACCATATGTAAAATACATAATATGTAAAAAATCTCAGAGGGCACTGAAATGTTTTGCTTCTTTGAGGTGGAAACAACAGAACTCCCTCTAGGATTTTTGAAACAAGACCACATGAAACGTTAGGCTACTATTTGCAAAATTAGGCATGTAAATTTGTGCTGAAAACTGAGACTTTCTTCCAGGTGTGTCTTTAACCTATTTTTCTATTGTAACATTAAAATCTGGCCCTTGCAAGAAGCAGAGTGATGGTTAACAAATCTGTATTTACTAAAAACATACAGGACACTGAGTATGTTCAGTCCTTGCAGTGAACTTGTCTGCCTTCAGAGCTGGCCTGTGAGCACTAGTGTGAATGCAGATGAGAGTGCTTGCAGGTATAAGGAAATCATATTAAAATTGTTAGGGTCCTCAAAAATAGTTGCTTTATACAATGGAAAAGAATCTAGTCCTTCAAAGGAGGAAACAAATGGTATTTGTCAGAGAAAGGTTTTCAAATTTGACTAATACAGTTGTAGTCTATAGTATAAGTCTAGGTAATGCTGCGCTGCGATATTTGTTTTCATATTGTATTTTATGGTACTTATTTTTATATTGGGTTTTGTGTTATAATGGTTTGTTCTGTACTCCCCTGTTCCCTTGGAAAGAGTTCTGTTCCAAGGCTTGTCCCTACCCCATTTTCCCTGTCCATCCTCCCACACGCCTCCCAGTCCCCTCCTACAGGCCTTGTCTGTCATTTGGCTGTTCCTCCCAGCTTCTGGAGAGTTCAGGTAAAGGACATCAAATGATAGGGCAAGAGCCGAGGAGGTTCCTCCCTTTATGTTCCCATTGGTTTCTTTGAATGTCCCTCCAACCCTGTTCCACTCCCACCTAATCCCTCTCTGGCTGTTGGCTTGTCCCCTCCTTCAGCCCCTCCCCTGGATATAAGCCCGGAACACGAGGCCAGGCCAGGACTTGGCCTGAGCAGTGGAACCGAGGCAGTTGTCCAACCAGGACGGGATGAAGACCGGAATAAAGGCCTTGAATTCGCCCTTGGCTCCTTTCCTCTGCCACCGATGGGGTCTCTCTCTCTCGTGATAAGGGGAAAAGCCCCCTTGCTGTTCCCCAGGTTTTTAGGACCCAGGGGAGTTGTCTTGTCTTGTCGCTGTCTCAAGCTACCCTGGGCAAAATGGAGCCAGGGGCTCTGATAGAGACAAGCAACAGATAAGAAAAGGTTGGGGTGGTAATGAGGGAATAACCAAAGTGTCAGTTCTTTAATCTGAGGAGATTTTACCTTATCCTGTTGCTTTTCCAGCTCATTCAAATATTTCTGTTCCAGTTTTAAAGCCCTTGGACACAGGTGTGTGCACGTTTCTGGAAGCCCTTCTTAACAACCTTTGTATTGTCATGGATGAAAGTTCTATTTAAATGACCACCTCAGATCCTATCTGCAGCAAATTAATGTTAAAAAACTTAAAATACATCTTTTAAGACTGGGAGCTTTGCCTTGGTAGTCAGCCTAAGTGTCTGCTCTTTCCTTACCTCCATGCAGTGTAGCACATATGCCATTTAACCCTCTTCGTGCCACAAGAGCAAAGCTTCAGGCGTGCTCATATGAAACCTGCCTGCACACATGCACATTTCCCCTTTTTCCTCAGTTCATCCTGAAGGTACAGCTATCTATGCTGAACACTCTCTGTTTTGGCTTATGAGACACATGACCCTTAACCAGCTCATTTATATTTTATACTGCATTTCACATGACATATATATTTTTTATGATTCAGTTATGCTTTCCAGTCAGTATATATGTACAATACAAAATGTATAGAATGACTTTAAAGGGATGCATGATTTTCTCTTATTATACTGTCAGTATATTCTTAAAATCAGGATTAGATGCTTTCTTCCACAAAGACTTCAAACCTTTCTAATGTTCTGTTTGTTTTTCCCCTCTTAGTTTGTTAAGTATAGTCTGCAAGAGTCTGGTCTTCTGGAAGAGAAGCACAGGAATAATCCAACTTTCCTCTCTTTAGTAATTGACTTGATTTTTAAACTTCAAATGAGGATTTGTTTAATGAACTGTGAAAACATTTTGAACTTCAGGAATACATGCATTTAGTGAAGGATTGATTAATTTACTTCTTTCTCTCCTGACATCAGGACTTTAGAAGAACAGGCACTTTTTTTTTACAGGAAGTTCTTAGCACCATTCCCCAGAGTTGACCTTTCCAACACCTACACTCACTGGTTTAATACTGCCCTTACTGCATGTGCACAAAACTTGTCTTCTGCTCTACCCCCACCCTTTTGCTGTGTGACTCCTCTCCAGCCTGAATCCCTCCCTGTAGCCATGGATGTTCAGCACCCTCTGTCCCAGGTCTGACTGTTTCCTTGGGAAGCAAACCAGGTGCCTCCAGGCCTTGGTACACCTCACAGCTGTTGGCAGCAGGTTTGTGACCCTGTGGGACTGGCACACCTGAAAGCCATACATCGCTTTAGCCTGTTAGGAGTTGATGTTTTACGAGTGTTGTCTGAAGAGGTCTAGAGAAGGACTGATGTCCAGGGATAATCTGGGGAAATGCAGAGATATTCCTATGTAGTGCTCAGTACTGTGGGGCTGGGACACTGATTGCCCTCCGGTAACCCTGCCTTGCTGCCCTTTTATCTTGCATCCCTTATCAGGCAGTTTTCACAGGCAAATAAGAAACATTAAGTCCTTGGACACAGCTAAGGTTCTCAGAGAAAAAGACACCCTGAAGGTGTGCTTGACCACTGCATAAATTTTCCTTTTATGAGGACTGAAATTATGGAGGACTATAGCGGTAGGAAAAGGAAAAGGGGAAAAAAAACCAACCAAACAAACAAACAAAAAAAACCAAAAACAACCAAAAAAGGCTGCCTGTGTGTTTGGATGAACTGGAAGGTGTCCACAATGGAAGAGAACCTCCACCATATACCTCTGAAGCCATTTCATGAGGTACTGTCTATTTTCTTGCTTTGTACAAAGATGAGGTTTATGCAGCTTTTAAACTGACAAAAATCACATTAAGTATGGGTTTTAAAGGTAACAAGAAAATTTTCTGTTGTTTTGCATAATAATAGTAATAATAACAATAGTTCAAAGCATTAATTGAAAACAAAGTTTTTGAGATGCCATGCCGGAGGTCTTTTTCCCTATGAAGCAATCTGTGCTCCAATAATTGATTTCAAGGAAAAAACCAAAATCACTCTGTGGGAATACTGGTGAAAATACCTGTTTGTTATGGTGCTAATAAAAATTATTTTTTGTCGGTGCTCCCAGACCTTTCATATTTCCTGGCTGTTGAACTGTGTCCTAGGGTGACTGTGTATCCCCCAATCGTCTATTGGGTGCAAAGGAGAAGGGAAGCGTAGTTTGTTTTTCCCCAGGAAAACTCTGCTCCTCGGAGTGACCTTGAAGCGGGGGAGTTGGAACTCTGCGAGATGAAAGAAGCTCTGTTGTTTTTTTCCCCGGCAGTTAGTTAGTTTAGTGCTAGCGTAGTTAGACGCTGTAGAATAGCTGAAGATTTTTTTTTTTTCTTTTTCTTTTCTTTTTTTCTTTTTTTCTCTTTTTCTCTTTTTTTTCCTTCCTTTTTTTTCTTTTTTGCCCTCTCCTCGGAACTGTTCCAACCTCTCCAGACTCAGGACCTGGGGAAGCACCAGGGGGCCTCCACAGGGGACCCACCCCACCAAGACCAGCCCTGCACATCTCCTTTTCTCCCAGCACCAGTGGAGATGGAGCAGCGGAGCACAGTGACTATCTTCAAGAGGAGACTTTCTCTCTTTAAGTTTGTTATCCCTCCATAAGCGGCACGAAGCTCTTGTCATCGGGTATTGTGCTGGGAGTGCTTTGCCTGTTTAATAAACAGGTTTTTTCCACTTCTCTCTAAGGAAGTCTTTTCCTGAACCAGTTAGGGGAGGGGATGGGGGCCCTGTGGGAAAGTTTCTCCCAAAATCTGCCTGAAACCACAACAAACTGCTTACTGGTAGAAGAATGTACATTTAGGCCTTTTTTGGTGGTTTTTCCTGCCCTATAATCATCCTTATAAGAGTTCTTTCCTTTTCCTGGGTCCAGCTCAATGGGGGTGGGCTGGGCTGTGGGGAGCAGCAGGTAGGGAGAGGCTGGGAGGGATGTGGAGTGAACTGTGAATAAGTTCACTCCAGCCAGCCAGGGTAACACACAGGAGATCTAGCAGCCGGTGGAGCTGGACTGACCTGACATTTCTGCATGTTTCTATAAAAATGGCAGCCTGCTCTGGGAGGCTCTTCCTCTGCTGCCCCATGGCCCTTCCAGGCATCTGTGCAGGGGCCATTACACTCCGTGGTGCTCCATAGGCACCTTCTGTTGAGACATCTCTGGACCACAATCATGTATGTCCATGTGTAAAACAAAAATGCACGTCCCCATCCTTCCCTACAAACTTTGTGGTTCTTTATCAAGATGAAGGAACAGGACATTCTGGTGAAAACCCACCTGGAGTACTGTGTCCTGCCCTGGGACCCCGACATAAGAAGGATGTGGACCAATTGGACCAAGCCCAGACATGGGCCATGAAGATGGTAACAGAGCTGGAGCACCTCCTCTGTGAGGACAGGCTGAGTTAGGACTGTTCTGCTTGGAGGAGTCTCTGGGATGATCCTATACCACCTTCCAGTAACTGAACGGGACCTACAGGAATCTGGATGTGGACTTTTGACAAGGGCATGTAGAGGTTGGACAAGGGCACAATGGTTTAAAATGAAAGAGAGTAGATTTAGACTAGATATGAGGAGGAGTTTGTTTACAATGAAGGTGGTGGCACATTGGAACAGGTTGCCCAGAAAAGTCATTGCTTCCCCATCCCCGTGAGCATTCAAGGCCAGGCTGAATGGGACTTCGGGCATTGTGCTTTGGTGGAGGGTGTCCCTGGTCATGGCAGGAGGGCTGGACTAGATGACCTTTAAAGGTCCCTTCCAAACAAAACTACTCTATGCTTCTGTTCTGTGGCAAAGCTCCGTGCTGTCTTACATGGTGCTCAAAAATTTTGTAGTTAATATACTTTCACCTGGTGAAAGAGACTGCTAAAGAGATTGACTGACTCTCAGTATTATTGTCTTCTAAATCTTAAAATTTTGGGGTCAAAATACTTGGACAGTAGCTGTAAAAAGAGGAAACAAAAATAAAAAACATGGCTTAGTTTCTGCCTGAGGACTTTTTGTTGCAACCCTCTGGAGCTCTGGAGACTGACGCAGGCTGAGGGAGCAGCTACAGTGTCCACCAGGATTTTCAGAGAGGCATCTCTGGTTCTTAGGGAAATCAACAATGAAATAATTTCACAGAAGTGTGATCCCACTTATTCCCATTTTCCCCCTTTATTTGACTGCTAACACTTCAGGCTTCTGAGGGTTTTAAATTAAATATTTTCTAAGCTGTAAGAGTAGCTCTCCTTCATGCTGTACCCTTGGCATGGAGATGATATCTAGCTTTTCTTCCTTTTTTTATTGTTTTAAATACATGCTCAGCATTATGACATTTACCCTCACTGCTGATAATTACACATACATAAGGAGTAAACAACTTTATTCTATGTCACAGTAGGAGTGTTGCTGTAAAGCATAGGGCCAAGGAAAACTTAAGGCTCAGTGCTGAGATAAGTGCATAAACCCTGAATATAATCCTATTAAGAAATTGATTACAAAAACCTAAAATGAAATTGCAAACAAGACTCTCTGTATGATATATCTCATCCCATCCAGATTAAGAACCAGCTGAATCTTACAACCAATTTAGAGAAAAGCAATTGCAAAGCCCTTCAGAAGATAACTGCATATCCTATTTGCAGTTTAAATTAAAGACAGAGACCTAGTCAGGCAGACAGGCATAAGCAAATTCTTGGAGTTGATACAAGTTACTCTGTTGAATTACTTTAACCAGAGGATTATATAGATTATTTATTCTATGGATTTTTACACTGGTTTGGCTCTACTACAATAACAAAGTCTTGACTGTTTAATTTTCATTTAAGTATCTATATTTCATTTGTTAAGCAAACATAGCATAGCTTCTGCATTGTAAGCCTGCGTGGTTTTATATTTCCATACACATACACAGAGCTGAAAAAGCCAAACTTACCTTTGGCATTTATATGTGAGAGAGCTTCAGTATGCTATGCACTAAATATGAGTCCATTGAATTTTTCTTTTTCCTGTAGACCATTTGCAAACAATCATTGGGGTAAATCCTTCCTCCCCAAATCATACTCTTGAACACTCAATGCAGCTGAACTTTGGGACCCCATGAAATGAGGATGTAAATGGTCTGTGTGAGCCTAATCCTCATGCAGGAGTTTAGAATGAGAGGGGTGATAGGAAAAAGACCTAAGTAAGACTTGAAGAGGTTTTTTTCATACAGTGTGCAAATTTTGTATGCAATGCCATTTGTCCCCAACTGTCTTGGAATTTCTAAAACTTTTATTTCTACTTCCTTAAGTAGGGTCCAGTCAGAGTACAGATGCCTAATAGTTCTGGCACATCTGTTCAGGTCCAAAATAATCTTCCTAATTAGATTGTTTTGGGGGTTCATTTAGTTATCCACCTTGGATATCTGGGGGATTCAGAGGATGGAGAACAAGGTCCATCTTGGAGCCTTCACAGACATAAGCTGCTGCTTCTTCCTTCCTGCAGGGAAGCTGAACTTGCTTTGAAACATCCGGGAATTATGCACAGAGGTAAGATACAGAATGGCTTTTCTCTAAAATCCTTTTATTGTTCCCAGTTTGCCTGCTCAAAGAGTTGAAGAGAGGGAAGGCCTATGGCAATAACTATCAGGGAACTTGTAGAAGAGCCAAAGATATGTTCCCTAATGCTACAAAGCCTAAAAATCAACAGGGAAAATAGTAATGCAGGCTTTGACCCACTAATCCCTCTGTATTGAGGGGCATTATTGCCCCTCACAGCAGAGAAGTTATGTTACGCTAATCAAAACCAGTAACAGGCAAATGTTTCCTTTTCCCAAACAAGACAAGAAAATGAGACTTCTCTTTTTTTTTTTTTTTTTTTTTTTTTTTTTTTTTTTTTTTTTTTTTAATTTGGTGGCAGTTGTATTGCCACCTTCCTAAGAGAAACCAATACAAACTCCTGTGGCTGATTCTGTCAGAGTGACCAGTTTTCTAAACAACCCCAGCCTCATAATTTTAAGTAATGCTTAGAATGATGCAACAGCAGCAGCACGTTGGTCATCTCTCACTTTCTGTAGCATCCTTGCTTTGTATGCTACAGTGTCCAATCAAGGCTTTGCTCTAAGTACGATGGAAATGACAGATAGATAGACAGATTAGATTGATAGGGAGAGAGAAATATGTCTTTGCTCCATACAGCTTATATAAGGATACAACATTACAGTTGAATTTTTTTTATTTATAAAAGGCAAGCGGGAGGGAAAAAGACCACAAACATGGTCATACAGAAACTTTAAATAATCTATATGGACAGACCATTTTCATCAATAAAATTTTCCAATTTCTACCTTCAAAAACTCTCATGTCTTGGGACAAAAATTTTGGAGAAAGATTTAGAAGGAAGTTTTAGAATGAAATTTTAGAACAGCTGGCAAAGCAAAATAGTTTATACATAACTTTGTTGTAAGTGCTTTTATTATTGGATTTCTGTTATGATTTTATTACTGGGCAGTGGCAGATTCTTGAGATTTCTGTAAAATTGGGTCAGTTTCTTTAGGCTTCAACTCTTTCTTTGAAAAGAGAAATTCAGCATTAGCTAACCTCTTCAGGGTGGTTTTTCTTCCAGTAGGATGTGTACACTGATGATAGCAGTGTAAGTAGTACAAAAAATACCTGCCATCTTTGCCTGGTAGCCAAACCTCTGAAATGCCAAAGTTCGTACCTCTGCCACAGGTGAATGGGTTTGGTAAAAAGAAAACAGCCTCAGGGTTTGCAACGAAGTAAAAGATCAACTACAAGATGTTAATGAATAAAAAAAGAAACCCCCTGCTCCCCCTCAACATTTGCACTTTAATTCTTCTCTGACAATTAGACCACCAAAAATCTCTGGAGATTCTGCTTTTGTTAAAGCTTCAGGCCCCGTAGCAGACTGGTCTTTATGTTGGATGGGGATACAGATTTCTCAAACTGATGCAACTTTTTAGGGATTAAACAGACCTCAGAAACTTCTGACATGCTTGGCGTTTGCCCATGAGCCAGCTGCCTCCCTTTGCCATCGGCTGGGTCAGAGAGAAAACAGACACAAGGACATCTGTCTTACAGTGGAGAGGTCCTGGGGAGAAGCCTGCCCCACCTGCCCAAACCTCAAGGGCCTGGAGAAAGCCTGTGGGGCCTTGGCAGCCCTTCTGTGCTTGATATTTAATTGCTGATCCTCATACCCACCTGTCTAAAAGAGTGCTGGAAACTTTCACTCACACAGCTTCAGCAAAAACTTTCAACATTGCCAGTTTAATTATTGGAGTGCTTCAAATAACCCAAAACACTGTCCGACTAAAGCTGAAATTTGCTTTATAGCTTCAATACAAAATACCAATTGTATTAAAGTGCAAAGTAAATTTAAACCAAAATGTTGTGTGATTTCAGAACAGAGCATAGGTGAACATCGTCCCCATTCATGCAAGTTCAAGGAACTGCTAAATTCATGTATGCAGCTCCTGTCACCTGTGTGGGGTGTGAGCTTGTAGTCACTCTGTAACAGCGTACTAGCCTTTGGAAGGAGCGCTGAAAACAATAGCCAAACCTAATGCCAAAAATACTTTAGATAGAAAGTGATTTTTTTTAAGTGTTGAGCTGACTTTGAAGCTTGTAGATTGATTTTTTAAAAGATGGTTCTGCTAGAAATAGCGCTTGAGGAAAAAAATGCATTTACTGAGCTACTCTCTCCTTAGAGCCGGAAGTGAGTTCAGTTCTTTTATTTAATATATGCTACTTTTAATCACACTTTTTTGGTAAATCCACTTGGAAGAGGAGGGGGAGATAAAGGCGATCATTGTTTGTTTCTGAGTCCCAGTGTCTGCTAGAAATTATGACTGTTTGTTTCACAACAGGGTGTGAATTACTTGGTTGCAGTCAACCATTGTTTGGAAATATATTTTGGAATGTTTCCTTTATGAAAGGTTTTTATTTGCCTAGTTTTCATGATTCTGTATTTCTTTCAGCTGTTCACATATTCTGTTGCTACAGAATTGCTCACTTTTATAATAATGGGTTCAACTAATAACCAGACTTTTGTTTCAAAATACACCTTGAAGCATGGTGTAAAATATAACTCCTGAAAGCTGCATTAAACCAGGATCTCCTACACTGTACACTCTGCTAACAGTGATCCTGGGATTTAACTTTTAATAGAAATCTTCCATTATTTCCTGGAAATAATTAAATAAGAGGTGGTCCTAAATTTTTGCAGGTGTGGTGAACATATTTTCAAATGTGATGATTTGGATTGAGCTGTTTTGGATCTTTATATTATATTGGAAAACAGCAGTTGTTTTTCCCATTTGGCTAAACATACATGGATTAGCTACTTCAAATCTGAGTTCATTAGTGCTGGATGATCGGGGAGACCAAGGCCTAATTTTGGTAGTTGGAGAGAAATTGAGGTTTTCCTTTAAGTGTTGATTAGAACTCGATCACTTCCAGATTAATGGAATCTAAATATTGCCATTGCCCCTCCTCTCCCTTCCATTTGTCAGAGGGAGGAATGTGCCTGTGGAAAGGACAGACATGTGGCTGTGCTGGTAAAGGCAGTAGAGTTGGAGTGCCAGTGTTTGAGGGACCAAGTTGAACACCAAAATTCAGGCTCCAGATTCTGCCTCAAAGTTGCTATGCTGGATACCCAGAATGTACTGCTCATGAGGCTGTATTTGTTGCTTGGTAAGCATTTTTGAAGACAAATTTTGACTTTGAGACTTAATGAATTTTGACATTCTGGGAACAAGGGTCATGTATGAAAATTAAACCTTGCTAACCATGTAACTATTTTTGATCAAAACTTTGAACTTTCTACTCTTTATCATTCTCTTGTTGTTGTTTAGGAGCTATCTAATTTTTTTTGGATCTACTTTACTTAACTAGATGAAAGTGAGCAGGTTACCTCAGCAGAAAAAACCTCTGAAGTGGTGGTGTGTGGTTTTTGTGTCACAGTTGCCATCTTTCATTGTGTTCATTATGTAGAGACGTACAGATATGGCTGGAAAGGACCTCAGTCACCTTGTCCAGGCCATTGCTAACTTAGACAGCCATATGATACCAACACCTGAGAAATTCATCTTTATACACCTAAGGTCTATTCCCACTACTCTTTTTGAAAGGCTGCTCCACAGCTTTGCTTTGTAGATGATGAGAGGCCTTTCTCCAATGGCATGTGAACGTCCTCAGTCAGAATTGTCCTTACAGCTGGTCTGCAGCATCTCTAGCTTCTTTCCCTGGGCAGAAGGGCTATTTTTCTGATCTGAGAGCTCTTTATACCCTTTATCTGCAGTATAAATGCTGGATCCAGACACTTGTGGCTGCAAAATGGCATCCGGATTTTCTTCCTTCTTTCACCATTTCCCAGGCTGCTGCTATGTTCTTCCTATTAAAAAAATAAATAAATTAATTAAAGGAGCTAGAGCTGAAGTTTGTTAGGATGATATTCCTGTAGAAGGATTTGGGTTTTTTCCCCATGATGTTTCTTACTTGCAAATTATTGACCTTAAGTTTATTTTTAGTTTTTCTTTTGTTCATCTGTTGTGTTTGGTTTGGATATTGAAAAGTAGGTGCAGACATTTGTGTTTGCAGCCTCAGTAAAGATGACAATACACTGCTGGGCAAACTGGAAATCTTGTTCCCCTTCCTCTCACCTCTCCACACTCTCAGACAGAGGATGTAGATCAGGGAATGAGGGGGGTTACTGCATTCCTCTGATTGTCCTCTGATTTTAATTAAACTGAGTGGTTCTTTTAACAGATACCATCTTGTTTTTGCTGAAAGTCATTCTGTTAAACATTTTGTATGAAATTCAGTGTAGAAGACAAACCCTGGGAAGTCCTGAAATCCTATACACCCCCCAGGCTGATCGTCTGTCAGGGCTCCAGCAGTGCCATGGCTCCATTTTCCACTGGCTTTTGCTTATGTGGGTTGGCCCCAGGTGCTTCTATCCTCTCCAAAGGAATTTGCCTTTATATTATTTTGCATCTACTGTACAAGATTTTGTTTTCTCACTTTGCTTCATGCTCTGAGTTCTGATGCATATGGGATGTTCCAACATCAAACAGAAGTGTTGTGTGTCCCTTTTCCTGCCTCCTGTGATGGTCATCTCTAACAAAGACAATTTTAGTTGATGTCACTGAAACAGTGCAGGACTGTTCCTTATTAGAGGTGAGATTGGATTCAGAGTTTATAGTTGCACTTCCAGTTTCTAGTTTGTATGAAAAAGCCATTTTTAGTAATACTTTGCTTTCTGATCGTGGCACATTTTGCACTGCATGCAATTTGGGACTATTTACATATACATAAGATTGCCAGCTCTCAATTGAAGCTGGTATTTTAGAAACATGGAAAGAACTGGCAGGCAGGAGGTACCACAAATCTTACATGTAAAGCATTTCTCAGTTTTTTCATTGGCGACTGAGCCAAATGTTGCTTTGCTGCCTGGTGATACTGAAGTTTTATACCAATAACCTCTATGAAATAAATACAGTTAGGCTTATGCCTGTGGGATTTAGTGAATACATATTTTATAGGTTGTTTTCTGAAAGACTTGATTCTGTTGTTTTTGAAGACAGTTGGAATTTCACAACTTTTGTGCCCCATCATGCTTGCCTAGACAGTCAATGAGTTACTCTGTTCAACTAAAGTGCAGATTGGATTTAATTTTTTTCATTGGTTGGACATTATCTATCCCAGTTTTGTCTGACTTTGGAACATAAACCGATTTTTTTTCATTTGAGTTCCTCTGGGAGATCTTTAAAAAGAAATCAGAATTGATGGTAAGAAAAGCAGAGCTAATAAACGCTGTGCATAGCAAGCTACTGAGCTTATATCCTTGCCACATTTGGGGAGGCCTTGGGGTGTATTGGATTGGAGCTTAAGTTCTTTTTTTTTTTTTTTTCCCCCATAGTTGATCATCATTTAGCACAGTAATTCTTATCAGCCACCTAGAGCACTGGGCAAAGGAAGCATCAGCTGACGATGGTCTCATGGTTTTCCTTTGTCAGTACAGATGGCAGCATTCCTAAAGCTGAATTTATTGAGATAATTTCCTGCCATTGTCTATGGGGGCAAGTGGAGCTGGGTGTGCTCTGAAACAATCCCCTTCCCAGACCCACTCCCTGCAGGCAATGGTTGGGAGGAAAGGAATTTGGTGGGCACTGGAGCTATTTCCCTATGGGGGGCTAACTTAAACAGCAAGATTTTGGAATGAAATGTGTGTTATTTGGACTGCTCAAGGTTGTTAAACAGGGGAGAGAAGCAGCCAGTTGTGACTCCTCCATTTTTTATATGATGGGATCAGTTTTCAGAGAGGAAGATTATGGATGCCCTACAGTGTAATTGCTGTCAGGACCTCCAAAACTTCAGTCTCTCTGGATGCTCAGAGTTATGGATGAGGAGGGAGAGCCCATCTCAGCAAACAGGCTCACTGTGTCCTAGTTTTCATGGTCTCTCTTTCATAAAGACAAAATTCAGGTATATACATTTTGCCTATTAGGACACCTACATTTAGATGTCTATGTGCAGGTGTCACCATGTGGGTAAAGCACAAATTAGATCACTTACAGCTCCATTTTCAGATGTGGCAATTTGAATAGTGGGGACATAGGGTCAGGTGACTATATGTTGGTGGTTTTGGCTGAATCCTACCCTTGATGTCTCTTGTCTGCTTTGCTGTTTTGGTTTTTTGTTTTTGATGTAGGGTGAAAGTAATTGCATTCTTCCATCTGAAGTTGAAGAGGACTCCAACTAAAATCATTAATCCTTTTACCTGCTTATGTAAAGATGGATTTTTCACATTCCATGAAGAACCTGGCTTTGTGGTGCAAACTGGTAGGGGTGGTGGTGGTGGTGGAAGAAGAAAAAAGGCATCAGCAGCTTTCAATACTAAAGCCTAGCACAAGGAAAGCAGATCCACCCACCTTTATGAAGATAAGATGCTTCCTGTATTACTGATTATTCAGAATTACTTTTAGTAGTAATATTTCTCCAGCAAGATTTTACTTTGAAACATGTCCTGTCGTTTGTACAGCTGATGTTAATGAACATGCAAGTTTTGGCTCAGGGCTGGTGTTGCCCAAGTGAGATGGACTGAGTCAATATCTCTACCAGTGAAATTATTCCAGTAACATATAGATCAGATGTTTTCCCCCTCACTCCCCTTTGCATTCAATCCATGTTTCACCAGTGTACTGTAGTGGCACCTGAATAAACACTTGCAAATATTTATAATTCCCCACCTCCTCATAGGGGGCTTTCTGAGATCTTTCCCACAACTCTCCCATATAAAACAGTTGAATCCCTCTTCTTTCTTAATATAAACATGAAGGTAATGTGCCCCTTGTCACAGCAGACATCTGTTATATGTATAGTAGTTATTCTGTAGCTCACAGATTAATCATTGTGTTCCATCTCATTTTGCACTGCAATCTGCAAATTACAATGATTCCTTGAAGAGATGGAAATCAGGTTTGTTTGTTGCATTATTAATAAAATGTAAATAACTCCCATATTCATAACTGGGTTTTTGAGATTTGTTTCAGTCTCCAGATGACAAATATTAGCTGCTAAAGACACTTTACTACCATTGGCTTTGCTAATTGCCATGAATGAATTGAATTGAACATTAATTAACTATTTCTGTAAAGGGCTCATCACAGGAAAGCCTTCTGGACTTGTGTAAATTTATATTTAACATCCCATGATAAATGCACGCCTTTCAACAATTGGTTTGCAACTCCTGACAAATGTTTTTATTTCATTTTATGAGTTATGAGTTCAGTCACTGCATCAAAAATATCCATGGCTTAGATTCGCATTAAGACAAATTACTCTTGAAATGCATTTCCAGTCTTTTGGGAATCAGCAGGCTTTCTGTAAAATGAGGATCTTCCTCTCATTTTTCCTGAAGTTTATGTTTTATATAACAAGAGAATTAAAAATATCCATGAGGGCACTGCAATAATTCATACGTTGGGCATGATGTAGTACAAGAATTTGTTCCAAACCAGATCTGCGCTTTTTTTGGATTAGGCTTAACATTTCCATCACTGGAAAATAATTATATATTAATAGAAATACTAGTTATACTTGGGATCCCTTCTCGTATTGCCACCTTCCAAAGAAGGGCTTGGAGGAATGCTGGGTCAGCCCTTTTGTGACCATCTTCATCAACAATTGTATACTTTAGGGCAGAAATTTGTTGTTCCCAATATAATCCTGAATGGTTCATTTTGCCATTACAGCAGCAATGGCAATCCTTGAATTGTGCTACAAAGACTGCTTTCCTATGGCAGAGCAGCTGAGCATATTGTACAGTCTCCTACTCTGGGTTAGGATTTTATTTTCTATACAACCAAGTGGTTCCTGCTGCAAATATTTGAAAGCTAAGCAGAAAGATGTGGTTAACACTCAACCCAATTGCTGATACACCGATAAATGGTATTTTAAGGTATTTTGTTGCTGAATAAATGCGAGGACAATGCACCCATCTAACTGGAGTGTCAAAGTGTCAAATAAAATTAACAGCTACCCATAATGTCAAATATTATGGGTGAGTTTTTTTATTTTTTTTCACATCATAGTTTTTTAAAAGTCTTAACTCCAAAACTTCCTTATCCTGGAAAGAAGAGGTAAAGAGTTACTTCCAGGAGATGTCTCTAGCGTATTCATTTAAATATACGTACGTGTGTGTGTGTGTGTGTAAATATGTGTATGTTTATTTATTGTTTTCTAAGCCTTTGTCATATAATTTCCCTTTGCATTTGGTTTGCATTACAGCATGGGCTAATGCAATTGCTCTTGGAGAAGACTTGTACAAATATACATCAATTTAATCTATTTGTGCTAATAGAAAGGATTCTCTGTGATTTTCTTGGCTCTGCTGAGTTTATGCCACATACATCCCCTTTACAGTATTGTCCATGGTTTATCTTCATTAGTCTCAGGTTTTGTAATTCTTTGTCCTTCATATGGCTTGAATTTTGTGCAGACCCTGTGACTGCATATTCTGGGAACTGGTCTGGAATTCAGGAGAAGCAGGGTTTTTTCCTTCTCTGTGATATTGGGCTTTTTTGACTCCAGGCAAGTCCTTTGTGCCCCTGAATCCTCCTGCATTTCTGTCTGGCTAGAATCTGAGGCCCAGCTGTTCAGCAACTTTGACTTTGTACCCACAAGGTGACTTGAGAAATCTGTGGGTGACTTGAGAAATCTGTGGATGTCTAGATGTCACTATGGCTCCCAAAAAGTGTTTGCTTTAGGGGAAAAAAAATTCATCTGAAATAAAAGATATTTCCAGTACTTTCTCATGACCTGCTAAGTTCATCTACAGGCTTGTTGTATGGCCACAAATGTTTTTGCAGCTACACAGAGGGAAATGTGCATTCTTCATCCTGTAATGGAGCCTCACATAGACTTTTACTTTTTGGGGGCATTTGTATGTATCTCTTCCCTTCAGGTCCGTCTCATATATTGTCAGTGCTGTGTGTTTGTTTGCAAACCTGAATCTTGTTGTGCAGGTGTAAGGACTCGACTCCTTGTTATGGGTGGAGGAAACCACTGTCATCATGTTCTGCCTTGGCTCTGCAGAGTGCCAGGTTTGGGACAGTCAGCACTGTCTTCAGGAGCGGGATCAGCTGGATCATGAACTACAAGCTCATGCTGCCCACTGCTTGAAACAACTCTGGTAGTTAATCCTGTACATTATGCCCCCATTAAACTGTTTAACCCAACACGCTGAACCTTACAGGTTAGGTTGGCTGAAACTGATTGGTTCCTCTGCTGAGCTCTGCTCTGCTGTGATGAAAGTGTGAGTAAGGTTGGCTACTACTACTCACACTCTGAAATTATGCATCTGCTTGTTATGTAGATTTTTGGGGGGTTGTTACTTGGGCATCTGGCAGCTGAGAAACCTGCCTCAAATGTGCAGTGGTTTGTAATCACAGCCTGGCAGATATATTCAGTTAAAATTTAATTCCAGGCTTGTGGTTTACCCTTGAGAGGCTTTCTTCATCTAACAGCAGCACTGAGCTCTCATCCAGATCGAAGCTGAGTCAGCTGTCTTTTTTCCAGGTACTTATCTTCTGAAATGCTGAAACATCTTAAGCATTTCACTGCCTCCTGTGTCATGGGAACCCCAGTAAAAGCAAATGACCGGAGGAGAGCTTGCCTTTCTAGCATTTCCAGGCACAGCAATAAGGCAAGTTCATGGGAGAACTCTCCACCCAGGCCTATTAAACATTAAGATGCTGATGTGACCATTGGCTCAGAAAGTCTTAGATTGTGCAGGGCCAGGAACTAGTAGAATATACAAGGGAAAGATCTCTGCTTTCCCTTGTCTCTTACTCTGTTCCAAAATATTCACTACTCTCACGTCATCTTCTGAATTAAAAGCATCTTCGGTGTGGTCCTGTAGAGATGGATTTCTCCTCCTAACTTCTTAGAGTGTTTCTCAGCTATTTGAAAGCACTGTGTGGTCTCCACAGAAAGCTGTCTAGGGACCCAGATCACAAGCTGGACAGAATGTATGCATTGCATGACACTTCATATGAATGTTTTATTAATCTCCAGCAGACCAGAGGAGTGATCCACACTGAGTGGGGGCAGACATCAGGGCTGAATGACAGTAGTCTTAAACATGAGAGTTTACCAGTCCCATCAGTGTTCATTTTTTGGATCATGTTTTCCTGGATGGCTACGAGCAAAGTGGGGCTGGAGAAATCCTGCTGAATAGTCTGAAAAACTGAGCTACCTAGATTGTCACTTGAATTAGTAGGAAAACTTGACTCCAGAAGAAAGGGAGCAGCAGGGGAATGCATCTGAATTCAGGGTGCCAGGACCTACAGCAAGGAGAGGCAAGATAGAGGTTCTGGCAGAGTGGAGCTGAAACAGCTATGCAGGAGCTTAACTATGGCTGAAGATTTTATTTGGGTTATGATTTAATAATTTATCTTTTCTTTCTGTGCTTGTGTCTAAACCCCTTTCTTTAAATCTTACAAAGTAGACAGTCCTGCTAAAAATGTGTATGCTTTTGTCATTAAACTTGGGTTGAAGTAGTAGAAGTGATGCTGGTAAGCCTAGGGTGTGCTGTTCCCATGGTGGTGGTAGATCAGAGTAAAGAAGGGTACAAGTACTGTAGAGGGTTTGCTCAAAGAAATTTAGGAATCATATTCTCCTTCCACTAAATCACAAAAGTATGGGCTTAGTTCTGACAGATGCTCCTGCTTCCTTCAAGAAGGGAAGTAGTGGGGGGACACCAAGACTCTTCCAAAGTACTGAGAAGAGTTGCCATCAGCATGTGGCATCTGACAGGGCTTTTTTGTATATTCTGGATTATGCTGTGGTTTTAGACACATCACAAAGAACATACGGAGCAAATAATTTTTTTTTCCTTGTCCAATCTCTATGTGTGATAGGTAGAATGATATCTCTATGCACAAGCAAGCTAGAAAGAGAAATATACTACAATAAGATGAGCTGATCAGGGAAGAATGGCAACAACAGTAGGGTTATTTTAGCTAATTATAGAGGAGAAAGCAAAACTTACATAAGGTTTTACCCTGTTACTTGGCTTTTATGGCAAAATTCAGTCCTGCCTTGCTTCTGTCATCTGAGGAGCTGTAGAATTTACTGATCAAACAGCAACAATTCATGGTTGTCAGAATGGATAAAATTGATAGTTTATTAATAAAGATAACTAATCGGTGTTGTAGTCTATTCATTATTGCCTGTTTGCAGTTCTTTCATAAATTAAAAACCCCCCATACATACTAAGCTTGGCAATGTTTTCTTTAGAGTGTGTAGTGTACACTCCATACTAGGGTGTGTGCTTAGCCATAGCACTTACCAATATGTTGTGGTAATGAAGGGAACATTTTCAATAATAGCAGCTCACATACTGTTGCATGCATGGACATGAATTGTTGAATAAGTTACCATTAAATATGCCTAGCAGTCAGTGACAGATTCTGCCTCTGAGATACTGAGCCTTTTCCTTAAGTAACTGATATTACTGAATGCTTGACAGTTCCACTGTATGATTGTTTTCATGAGTTTCCTGCCTTTGAAATTCCAAATGGACCACTTCAATCTCTACAGAGACATTAATTTTACATCTGCTTTTTTTTTTTTCCCTTTAGAGCTGAATTTTTTAATTAACACTAAATAAATATTCTTTACAAAGTGTTACTAACAATAGCCATGAAATCCAGTGGGTAACTGGTTTGAACTGCAGCTGTCCTGTTCCTTTTTTTACATCACTGGGGGCAACCCTGTCTGTGATTTTTCCATATGAGGTCTTCTGCCCATTCACCTCTCTCCTCACATTCAGAAATTGTGATTCCAGTTGAATAGCAGCCTATTAGGTCCCAATGTTTCAAAGCATACAATGATTTTCCATCAACATCAAAGCAAATTGCTCTGATTTAGTTTCTCTTTAGTAAAGGAAGTGGTCCTTTATTTTCCCTCTGCAATTTGTTCATCTTTGCTATGTGCAGCTGCAGATATTCCCTCCTTACAACTCCCTTTTTCTTGTTTTCCCCTTCAATCTGAGAATTTCTGTCAGGCAGTTTTATTTGCCATTTTAAAGGAAAGTATTTTGCAAGCACAGGCCTCACTGGTGTGCTCTTCTGATGTAATTGGAATAAGATGATTTGGCCACAGAGCTTTGAAAAATTTGGAGGGGCTATTACAGAGCAAAAAAATTTATCATATTTTGTGACATTTGCATCTCATTTTCATATCTGAACACATAGCTTCTGAAATCCTCATTTCAGAGGTTTAAGTTGTTTTTTGTACACTTCAGTTGAACTTCTTTAGGGCAAATTTCCCCCTTCATGCATTGCTAGATGCCAATTCACAGACGAACTTTAAAGGCCAGATTTTTTTTGACAGAAAGAAAATGAAAACTAAACCAAAACCCATCTCCCCTCAGAATCCAGTTGAAAAGTGAGATTTCTACAAATTCCTAAAAGTTCTCTCTGAGATTCCTAGATTATTCTTAAAACGGAAGAGGAAGAGGGTGATAAAATGAGGAATTGGCAAAGTCCTTGGAAATAACCAACAACATTGAAATAATTTCCTTCATATAATTATGTACTTTTATCTGATTTTTTCCCTCTTAATCAAAATTAGGTTGCATTTATGCTTTTGAGACCTCTTTCACTTCTGTAAAGATCTAATGAGGCTGATGATTTGATGCCAGCCATCAATGGCAAAGTGTGTTAATGTCATTTACATAGGCAGTAAGGTCCAGTTGTGCAGCTGCCCAGCTTGACTGCGAAACTCATTTAAACTGCATGGTTTGATGCTAATCTTGCAGATTAATGATGCAAAATGCAAGGTACATGTTTAGATGAAAATTGATAGTTTCCAAAAGTTAGGCGCTGGGGTTTTCTAAGGAGCTAAGAGCAAGGCCCAGTGTGGAAATTTGGACTTCTCACTGCAAGTGAGGACTTACTTTGGTCCATATCCAGCAGAGATGGGAATGAGAGACCGTGAAATACAATTGTAATTTGGTTATCCAAAGCTAATGAAAACATGAATTATTGCATGTTTCTGGGTTTGATCTGGAGAGATTTCTGTGTAGATTTGTCTTTAGTGTTTTGAATCAATTTTGTCTTCCAAAATCTTTCAATAAAATCTAAGTGCAAGAGCATTCATTGTGGTTTTGCTTATTCTCTGTTTTAATAAATAGCAATGAAAGCTGGGAGGGGACAGTGTGCAGGGGGTTGGTTTGTTTTTCTCTGTCTACTTGGTGTTGCAGACTTAACATACAAGCTATGAAGAAATAATTAAAGCTCCCAGCATTTTCTTTTTCAGTGTGTATGACTAATTAATTATTTTTAAAGGTAAATATAATTTTGGCAGCTTCTTATATTTAATTTATTGTTCAAATTTTCCAATATAAGCAGGATTTCTACCAAAATTAATTATTTAGAAAAGTAATAGCAAAATGTTTTTCAGATTCATTATTTTGGAATAATGAATAAAATCTCAAAGTAATAATTCTTGAAGTAATTACTGTGGAAAAAAAGGATTTTAGCCAGGAATAATATAACTCATGTCAAAACCTAACCTCACGATTTGCCTAGGGTGTTTTTTTAACTACCCCATCAGAATGTAGAGTTCTGCATTCCCGTGCCTGCGGAGCAGCCAGCCGTGGGGATTTTGCTGGCTATCCCCAGGCTTACAGAGACAGGCACGTAGCAGCTCAATCTGTGTGTGAGAAAGGACACATAAGAACTTGTTACAAAGCCCTTTGCAGATAATGACCCTTTTTCCTAATATACAACTTAATAGTCTTGACAATTAATAATAGTCTTGACAATTAATAATTGTCTTGACAATGAATAATCTTTGCTGAAGTGCAGTGTGAAAAGCAAATAACAATCTGCAATTCTTTAGTTTGTTTTCTTTTTTGCCATTACTGCTAGAACAGGGAAAATTCTTACAGAGGGCACCAGGAACAGCTGGAATTTCTTCATATACCTATTATGTGGTTTGGTATACATCTTTTATTCTGCTTTGCAAGAGAAGCCTACAAAAGCTTAGTCTAGTGGGAACCAGAAAAGTGTAGAGCAGGGAAGGTTTTCCCTGTCACTGTGCTTTCTTCTGCCACTGTTGCTCCCCCTCAGATGGATGAGATCATGCTTAGGTACCAGTTGCAGTCCAAGCTCAAAAAAGATGTCTGGGCTGAGATCATCCTGATCATGCCCTTTCTCCTGTCATCTTAAGGGCAGTCTTCATGACTAATCAGAGAAGTAGTATTCCTCCTGCTGATACAGAGCATGCACCCTTGATTTTTGCTGGCTTTATAACTACTGTGCATCCATATTTACCTGCTGTAATATTGTAGAAGGAAAATAATTACAATAAAAATGGCTGTTTTCTCAAAGAGACTCATGATTCTTAGGAATGCATGGAAAAGGACTTGAAGAACTGTAAGTCCCACGTGGCTCTGCTTGTGTTTTGCAAAGCTGGGCAGGGTTGGACAGCTCACCCTGTCACCCAGTGCCAGATGCCAGGGAGTTGGGACTACGGGTGTGTATTAGGGTATACTGATGGTGGATACCATTCCACCAGGTGCCATACCACTGCTGTGTGAAGTAGGCTGCCACTCTTCTCACAGTGGGAACAGATGACTTCTCTGGAGGGCAAGAGCTTGTAGAGAGTGGTTTATATGACCAGATGGAGCCACCGTGATAATCTGGTGTGATCTTACACATTATTTAATAAGAATTGGCAAGAACAGGCTATTAGTTCCTTGACAGTTGTGGTGTGGGGTTTTTTTGGTGGTTTTTTTTTTTTGGTGTATGTGTGTGTGTTTGTTTTTTTTTTTTTTTTTTTTTTTTTTTGTGTGTGTGTTTTTTTTATCTCTCTCTGTCTCTCTTCTCTTTTTTTTATTTTTTTTTTTTTTTTGAGGGGAGGGAGTGGTGAGATGTTAATTGAGGGGGAATTATTAGCTCTGCTTTACTCTGTGTACACGTGCTCAATGATGTGCTTTCCTCTCTTTTTTCTAGGCAGAAAACACCGTGCTAGAATCGTAGTGACCTTTATTTATCAAGATTTCAGAGCCTGAGAAGGTCAGGGGAGGGAAGCAGAGGACCAGGTGTCAGCGGCAGTGGAGCAGGCAGTCTGTCTAGATTTGCTCACTGGAAAACTCAGCCTGGTGGCCTGACCCCCGGGCAGTGAGGGAGCGACAGCTCAACACCACCAAGTGCCAAGGTCCCGTGCTCCTGAGGCTGCTGTCCGCTATTTTGGATCGTGGTGAGGCTGATAAGGTTTAAATAGGAAGTTACACTACAAGTGTCTGGGGCATGCTGGTGTTGGCTTTTTAAAATACGTGTCCGCAGCTGAAGCTGAAATCCCTCTTTGGGTTGCAATCATACTCCTGACAGGAATTCTACTGAATATATAGCAGGGGTGCCAGAGTGATGAGGGCTTGAACTGCAGAAGGCAAGGGTAGGTGAAGATCATCGAGGGTTTGATGGATAAGAGCAGATTCCTGAGCTCCTCATCCAAGGGCTTGCTGCTGGAGCAGGGCTGTGCCACTGCTGCGGCGGCTGCCAGTAGGCGATGCTCAAAGAAGCCGCTTTTCTTTGGGCATCAACCAAAATAATGAGAAAAAAATAGCAAATGTCTGGAAGAGGAGCAGACTGAGATTTCACTTCCTTATAATGAAATTATCTCTTCATCTGTGTAGGCATTTCTGCTAGACTGCCATTTCTTTACAGACCAGACAGCTAAATGAACACTTAAGTATCCACTTGTTCCCTCAGCACTCACACACTGAAAACCATAGCGGAAATGCTAAATGCTTTTCTTTTTAACTCCTTGGACAGTTTAAACTAGTAAAACTCTTCAATATATTTTTTGTTTGGTAAAGAGGTGGTCATGTAAAATTATCAAAATTACAATAATTAGCAAATTGCAGAGAAATGTCTCTAGGACTTAAAGCCCCAATGTGTAGGCAATAGAACTGTAATTTATAAGCTGACATACCAAATCAGCTATAGGCAACTCCAGCAGCTGCTTTGCTACTCATTAAAATAAGTGCACAGCTATCAGACTAATTATAGCATGGAGCTATGCAGTAAACTGAACCCAGACAGTGAGACAGGAGGTCTTCTGACAGAAGTAATCCACGGCCCACTGCAGCCTGGAAATCCTGCTGCATTTTACACTGCTGTCTCCCCTGGACATGTTTGAAATGCTGCTCATTTCGTACATTTTTCTTAATCTCTCTCTTCTCTGCCTCAAGTTCCTCAAAGATATCATTGAGTCTCAGAAGGGGAGTTACCAAAGGTGTGTGGGATGCAGAACTTGCTGTTTTTGTTTTTTGTCTTTGAGAATGAAACCCATCCTGGTGACTTCTGCTTTTTTATTATTAGAACAAACTTCAGCAGCTGCCTCACCATGAGGGGAAAAAAAAAAAAGAATTGCTATTTTCTCCCTCATCCCCTCTCATTAAAGGAAAGACTGGATCCAATTCCACGTATCTATATCTATATATTCCACATATCTGCACATATCCATATATGCTTCTGTGTTAAGTTTGTGATTAGGGCCAGGGTAGTGTGTCAAATTGGTTCATGTGAGTAGATAACTCAGGTGATTCCTAATACCTTCCTGGACATGTCAGGTTTTGTAAAAGGTGACCATCTTTCTGAGTTTTCTTGCATGTCAGTGCGTTAATTTGTCTGCCTACCTATGTTCATGTTCTTGTAAACAGAAGTCAGGTACTGGTGCTCATTTTAACTAGGCACGTATATAAAACAGCAACAATTTTGTCTCAAAACCCTTTTTGATTAATGAGGCTTAACTAAGCTTTTGGAAAAAATGCTGTGTTTCATTGTCCTGGGGCAGCCAGTGAGTAGCAGTCAGACTTGGTGGTCTCTGCTCTGCAGAAGAGGGTCCTTAGCTGCTGCACTGGCACCAGCAAGTGACTCCAACCTTCCTCAGAGCAGGCTGTGCATGTTCAGCTTTTGGAGGGATTTCTGCTGAGAAAAGAAGCCAGCTGGCTTTCAGCTCCCTCTGCAATGTTGGGCTCATCTTTTTGTCACACAAGCATCCTCACCTCAAGAGGCAAGCTAGGCTTGCTAAATTTTGGAGTCTTAAGCTGAACTTCACAGCCTTCATTTACATCTTTACCATATCTTGATTTGTACATTTTCTTAGAGAAGACGTCTCAAAAGATAAAACAGATTTGGCAGCAAAAGACAAAAATTAAAGAACCTCCCAAAAATCATATGCATCTGTAAAAAAATTCTAATCTGTCTTGACACATCTGTTGCTTTAGAAGAAAAACATTCCCTGGCTGCAGTGGGGCCCTGCAGCTACATGTGTTGGGGGCCTGGCTGTATAATTTGTGGAGCTTAATAATTTTATAATTATATTGCTAATTGTCTGCTACCCCTTTTTTATAATAACAGAGTGAAGTGATTCATAACTTAACAGTTTTACAGGAGCTTAGAGAGACTGTTAACTGAAAATGAGATCTTGCAACATAGCTCCTAATAACTGTTATTGTTAAGGGCACATTATCAAGCTGCCTGAATGCCTCGCTGGAAGGTGTATTTCTGCAGAAGTGTTTCAGATTTAAAATCTCAGCCTTTGTGCCTTTGTACCTTTGTACCTTTGTGCCTTTGTGGTCTTGCCTTTGTGAAAAATAATAGGAGAGAGAATGGAAGAAATGTTAAGAATAAGAGGAAAGGAAGTCTAAGCAATAGCCAGAAAGAAGTTCAAAAGGCAGCAAATGGTAGGAAGAATCCAAATTGCAAAGAGGAAGAGGTATTCGTAGTGAAAAGTATAGGAACTGGATTTTGCAAAGGTTAAAATAATTTTCAGTTCAATAGTGAGGAAGGATTGATACTTTGGGGATTAGACAGGATCTTCTCTGACAATACTTAGAAGATCTAGAATTTGCAAACCTGATTGCAGAAACAAGGTATTTACCTTCTTTTCTCTGATGCCATGGATTTTTGCTTTCTCTGAGCTAAATTTGCCTTTGGGGAGCCAAAGCTGCTCTGTCTGTGGATATATTTTTTTCTGGGTGCTTCTAAAGCTGCTGTTGCTTCCCAAGGCAACTTTACCTTGGCTGGGACAGAAAGGAATAGCTGTTCTGAATCATTCAGGCAGCACATGGTGTTGGTGGATTTGTGCTTCCAAATTATATAAGATAGAAATCTGCAGCATTTTACAGAAATAAAGGGATTAAAAAAGAAACAACAACAACAAAAAAAACCCCACCAAAAAACTCACAAACCAAAAAAACCAAAAAACCCAATAAACAACAAAACCAAACCAAAACCTTTAATGCTTAGTTACATGGAAATTCTATGTGTAAAAAGCAGCAATATGTTTTTCTTCCCCTAAAAGCAGAATATTCAAGTATCTGAGCTCATGTGTTAAGTGCATAGCAATAACTACCTCTTGGGACTCTTGAGTGCATGCTGGTTGCTCTGGAACTGTTTTAAATTGTTAGAATTGTAGTTACATTATGAAAAGAACAATTTTTCTTTCATACATGGAGTATTAGAAAATGAAACATATCTGATATTCTTCCTTCATTCCTCCAAGTGTCCTTTTATGTCAATGGTTCCTTAAATATTTAATGTTTTAGAACTTACGATTTACTACACTTGGCCTTGATTTTTACTGCTTTCCCCATATAATTTCAAATAGAACATGTCTTATAATTTCAGATATAATATGACCTAGGTTGTGAAATCATTATGAAAGATTCTTCAGTAAGAGTCATACTGGATTCTTGGAATTATTTCCTTTCAAAGGATTTTTTTCCCCTCATTTATCCCCAGTGAAATTTTCAAGCCAGCTGGTTCTGATGTGATACAGACTATATGCAGTACTCATTTTGCACTCATAGTTGCTTGACATGAAGATCAGTAGATTAAAAGACATATGATTTTTTTTTGGAAAATATTTGATTTTGGAAACCATATTAAAGTGAACATATCTCAAAAAATTAGCTCACAGCATGTATGTGTGTTTATATGTCTAACTTAAGTACTCTGCAAAATATGATACCAGACACATTATCTGATTCAATCTGTGTGAGTTGTTTTGGCACGTTCAGAATTTGCCTCATAGACTGAAGTCAATAAATAGGAATAACTTGTTCAGCATGTCCAGACAAAATAGTTATAAAAGGAAGAATGATTAGAAAAAACAGAGCAGTAGAACTATTTTAAATAAAGGGACAGGAATTTGGAACACAAGAAATAAAATAGAATATATGAACATAAGGGATAATTTGATATTAATTCTTTTTAGCTAAGACAGCTCAGGTCTGCTCCTGCTTCTCTCAAAATCTGTGTCAAGGTCACTGTTTTTGTTAATAGGCTGTAACTGTGTTACCCCTAGTATAAGTGTCCAGCCTAGGAACAGGTATTTTTTTTCTTTTTTGGGCTTCTACTTGTGAGAATTGAACAGTCTTTGATGAACACGTGCCATTGCTATTCCTAGAGAAGCATGTAAAATTCTCTTGTTAGAAGCTGGCAGTTTATTTTCTGCTAAGCATGATTTGGATTTTTTTTCATTCCACTTACTGATAAGAATATTAAGGTAGGCACAACCTTTTGGAGCTCTGGTTAAATTCACTTCATGAAATCACAGCATTTGCCGTAGATTCTCATAATGTTATCCTGCTAATAATAATTTCTTTTAAAGCTTGTTCCCTTACACACTTTAATGTAGAGTTTCCATTCATAATCTTCACACTTTCACTTTATTCAATCTGCTTTAATATTTGACTTTACTGTATGCTGTTCTGTGGACCCGACAGCTACATATTGGAGCATACATCCAAGCAGAAATCTAGTGAAAAGGAATTAAAAATCCTAAGCAAATAAGCTAATGCTCCTTTTTTCTTGCTTATGCATTTCTCCATCTTCAAAACACATATACTACTTGCTTTGGATCTTTGGGTGAATTTTTTGTGTGAAAGATGACCAGTATTGCCTTTTGTTCCATTTCTCTTCTTGCAGCACTGCTTTCTACCTCAAAGTAACATGAGGTGCCTCTGAATATAATTTTTGGTAGATATCTTTTCAAGCAAGGTGAAAAGTGAAGACATATTCACAAAAAAAAGTTGATCAAATTTCTGTATATAATTAATGCAGATGAATTACTAGAAACACTCAAACCACTACACTAAATTTACTAACAAAAACAAGTGAATGTGGAACCACTGCACCTACATGGGAGGTAATTGCTAGATCATAGCTCAGCTGAGCAGCACTGTGCTTCAGGGTGGTGGATGGGCCTGGCTTTTTATGTGCATTGTTTAGAATTTGCTGAATCCACACTTTTGTGACAACTCAAACATCCTTTAGGAAAAAAATGATATGAAAAAATTCTTTTGCATCAGTATACTGAATATAAAATACTTGCAGCCTTTAAATATACTTTATGCAGGTATCAACCCAGGTGATATGTCAGAGCAGAGGGCTGGAATTTCTGGAAGTATTTCTAGAGCTGCTTTCAAAGTGGGACTTTTCTGCAGTGCACAGACCCTTTAAAATCCTCTTTAAATCCTCTTTAAAAGCTGAACTGTATTTGTCTGTCAGACATAGGGGATATGGGGACTTTACAAGTAACTAGGATTACTTCCTGTCTTTCTCATTAGTAAAACTTTTAATGTTGGTTTGTAGGTATATTTTTACAACATAATAATTTTTAATTGGAAAACATGGCCACAAAACTGGACACTGAATATATTTATTCTTTTGGATACACTCTCTGCACCTTAAGAAAATACATCACAGTGAGTTAATAATTACTATTTTTATACTGTGTTATTTTATGGAAAGTATCTCTCACCAGCAGGAAAGTACAAGGACTTCTAGGAATCACTAGAGTGTAATGAAAGTTGCCAAAAATGTAAACCAATACAGATTTTCTTATGAACCATGAAAATATTATGTTTAAACTAAAACCCTAACCTTTAGCCTTTATATGAGAACAGCAAAAAAATATGGACAGGAATTTAAGAAAAAAAAAAAGACAACTGAGGTCTTAGGTCCTATTTATTTAATAGAAAAAAATGGCCTGAGACCTTAGAAAATACCAGCCAACTAAACTAACATCAGAAGATCAATGAATGATCTGTGAGTAAGTGGAAAATTTCTAGTCTGATTAAATCTGCAAAATTAATCTGAACAGTGGGGTCCTCTTTTTTGCTTCTCAAGTGTTTTAGTGTGCATTTAATTAGGGCAGGATACCTTTTCACCTCCATAAGGGCACTTTTTCCCCGGGATTTTTCCATTCTGCTCATACTTCTGTCACTTACTAAGTCCACAGACTTCAGCCATCATGCCAGCAGGACTCCAACAGAAGAAGTTGCACCTACCCAGCAACACAATATCAAAAGAATTATTCCTCCTGAAGAGAAAAGAGATAGTAAGTTTCCAGGATGCTATTTGCTAAGGTGTCAGTATTGAAGTATACCATGAGAGGATTTCGACTTCCTAGCTTGAAGTTCAACTATGGAGGCATGCAATCAAAGAAGGAAGTCTAAGAAGATACTTAAAAAAATGAGATAGATTTTTTTCAGTGATTTATTTTCTCGATGAATTCAGTTGTGGATCAACTGAAGCAATTTACTGAGTCTGTATTAATAATTATTCTTGGCAACAACATGTGAAACAAAATTTGTTTTCTCATTTTGAAGTTTAACCATAAAAAGAACCATTTATGGGGATCAGATATAAAAATCCAGAACACTGCTGAATATCTTCAAACTGAATGGTTGAAAAACTTGTTTCTCTCTCAGAACAGAACAAGATTTTTTTTTTCTCTGCCTTTTTTAGTTTGTTTGGTGAGGGTTCTTTTTTTTTTTTTTTTTTTTTTTTTTTTTTTTTTTTTTTTTTTTTTTTTCTTGCTAAAGGGAATACAAGGGTTGAATAACCTCAAAGAAAACAAAAATTAAATGAAAGTTTTACCTGACCCCAAGCACTTTTTTAACAGTTCTGGTTCAATAACCCAAATGAAATATCCCTTGTTAACATGGTTCTAAGTACAAAATACTTTAACAACAATTCCCAGGAGATATTGTAACACCTTTGTCAAATTCATTTTAATGTTAAAGTAGCTGAGAACATGTTCATTCTCTGAAATCAGAGGTATTTCAACATTTCTATTCTAATTTTGGATGAAAACAAATGTTGAAATATTAGAATTTCCCCCAGGATGAAAATTCTAATATTTTGTTCGGCTCTGGTTTCCAATAACTCTTACACTTTAATTTTGTAATATTTAACTTAATGTTTCCCATGTGAGTATTACAGCACTAGTGGGTGAAACTTTAGTCACCTCACAGATCAGGCATGCAAAGGAAAACAGTTCATGTACGTAGAGGGACAGATTTCTCCCTTCACAAGTACCTTCCTGTTGTTTCCCCTGCTGATGAGATGTCAGTTTATTACAGACTTGATGAATGGAGTTTCCTTTCTCAGGAAACAGTAGTCAGGCCTATGGAAGCATTTATGTAACAGCATACGTTCCCTCCCTTCTGTATTATCCCTTCCTGTGGCAGCGTTGGACCGCCATCAGAGACTGCCTGGAGGGAAAGAGTGAAATGCTACTGCTGGGATATTTGTGGGAAACAAAACTTAGCAGTCCTGGTCTTAGGAGTTGTGAAGCCACAACTGACCCCTGCTTGCACCTCTGTGGTGCTGAGTGAGAGACCTTCTGTGCCACTCATGCCTCCGGATCAGGAAGGCCGATGCTTTCCATGTAGGGTAACTTCACACGCACGCGCGCCACACCAGATCTCATCATCTGAAATCTCTCTTAAGCAAAATCTCTCTTAAATTTGCTCCTATCAGGTTGGGGCCCAAACAGCCCAGGCCTGCCATGGCTTTTAATTTAATACTGGGCTCCTCCAAACCATTCAACCCAAATGAATTGCAACATGGGCTAGATCCAGCTCCCATTCAAAGCAGGTGCAAGATAATGTGAGCTTCTTCACAGCCTACACTTCCCTAGATATCAAAATACTTTACAGATTAGCTTGATTGAACTATCTCGGTTTTACAGGTCGGAAAAGTGAGCTGCTGACACAGTTATAGCTATCAAATTGTCCACTGTGTTCTGTGGCATAATTAGTCTTGGAACCAGTGACTCCAGACTCCAGATTCCAGGTCATACACTTCATGTTGAACCATGTCTTTATCAGATGTTTCACAGAATGTGTGTTAGCAGGTCTTGATTTAATTCTGTTTTCCTTCCTTAAATGCAACACATCAGTGCCTGTCCCAATATATGCCTTTTATTCTGATCCATGTGAAGGATGGAAAGTGGTCAGTCTATCTGTCTCTTTCCCCAGCTGAGGAACGTCTGGTTATGACAGTCTCTGGCAAAATTTGAGTTGTGGCTTAAAGAAGCTTGAAAGGAGAAATGCTGTAACCATGTATTCAATGAGGTAAACACAACTACTGCTGACTTTATTGCAATAATGTCAGTACTATTAAGGGGTAAGTCAATGCTCTCATGCCCACATGAGTTCAGTTCTAGCTGCCATTTCAGGCTGTGGTCTTATGAGTGTATGAGAAAAGGAAATTTCAACCTCCACAGTGTTTTGGTTTGTAAATATTGCTCCTAAGAATCAAGTTCTTCCTCCTTCCTTTAGGTCCTAAGTACCTAAATCGAATTGTCAGGTGTAGCCCGGGAACCAAAACTACTGATATGATATGGCCTGAGGTGTCCTTGCACGGATACGGCACCCTCAGCTTCCATGCAGACTGTACTCCCAACAGTATCCTTTACTGGCACTCAATGAGGGCTGTCTTATGGAGGAGCTAGATTAAGTACAACTTAGAGACAATTAAAAAAATACAAAAGCTCAAATGTACAGGCTTTGGTACAGTTACGATTAACTCATTACCTGGACAAGGCTGCTGAAGGTAGGTGTTGAAATATGCACAGCAGTTTACACAAAATGATACATTGTGCATGCTAATATTTATTACGTGATAGGATACAATGATGGGACTAAAACAAAAAGCTATAACAGCAAGCCTAGAAATACCTTTAAATATTTATAACCAAATTGGAAAATTATGTCATTGCTGGACAAATGTTTCTTGATTTTTAAATTATTCTTCCAGTGCATTTTGCTACTTGGCAAATGTAGCCAAAGAGACAGATCCAAGAAGTTCAGGTTTCTAATAAAACAATGAGTTTTTCTACCCTCCCAGTGCTCAATTCAGCAAACTACTTTTCAGGAAAATATATTCCTAGGGTGCACATAGCCAGGAAGGACTCTAAGCTGGTGTTGCTGGTGAAGCAGCGCAAAGTCAAGGTTGTTTCATTGACTTTAGTGCGCACTTTGAAATACTTCAGGTTTATCTTATCTCAGAACTTTCCATATGTGCTATTAATAGCTCTTCAATTCTTGCTATTTCATTTTCACTTTCAAAACTTTTTGTCTGCAAGTTCTTTATTACCTGTGCACGATTCATCATTATCTGTATTTTGGTTTTAGTACACTTTATCCCAATTCATTTATCATATATGATTTTTTAAAAAATAAACCATTTCTAAAGATTTGAAAGTATGTTTCTGTTTTCTAAAAAACCATATGCAACTGAGTTGAGCTCTAATATAAGTCTGTGGGAAAATCAAAGCCTAACACTTACGGGCCATGTTGCTTTTGAAGAAAAGATAAGGAGAAACGCAAGATTTAAAAAAAAAAAAAAAGTTCTTTATGACTTGATATTAGGTACTTTGATAAAATCTGAAAATGTTTTTTGAATCAATTAAGATTCTAATATAGCAAAAAACCCTAAAAGGATTTTAAATTCTTTTTTCCCTTCAACTTTGCTTGTAAAACCCTAGTTCGGCATTTTCCTACTCCATCACATGTGACATGTAGCATCACCACAGTC
The DNA here is from genome assembly GCF_015227805.2 of Hirundo rustica. Lineage (NCBI taxonomy): Eukaryota > Metazoa > Chordata > Aves > Passeriformes > Hirundinidae > Hirundo > Hirundo rustica. Next base: position 99,500,851 of record NC_053451.1, on the reverse strand, counting down.
AGCTCATGCAGTTCTGCAGTTGGCAGAAGTCTCTTGAGACTTCTTTTGTGATCTCAAGATAATGATAGAGGGAATATTTTTGCAACTTCAGCTGCCACAGTTAAAAAAATAAAATTTGCTTTAAATGATATTTAATTTGAAACAATGCACCAATTGCAAAGAATTTCTGGGTAATGTCTCTAGAAGCCAATCTATGTCTGCTAGCCCTTTATGAAGAATCATTAAATCCAACTAGTGAACATGAGAATGGGTGCTGGAACTCCTGAATTGTTAACTTTGCTATAGATTTTTTAAAGACTGTAATAAAACAATTTTTCTGCTGTTTTCTTATCTGTCAAATAAGAAAAGAAGCTGCAAAAATACAAGCACACATTACGTGTTTCTTAAATGCTAGGGAGTAAATACTGTGTCATTCAAAATTAATATCACTGCAGTGATAACAAAGAACAGTGATCTGCACTGAATAATTTTTTGCTCCTTCCTGAGCCAAGAAGGCCTGGGTGAATATATTATGTATGTCTTGCCAAATTAGTCTAATTTGTTCTCAGGAATTACAGTGATTGAAATCTCTGAGTTTCCTTAGGCAATCTCTCAAGTGCTTTACAGAACCTACCATCTAACATGAACCTCATTTGCTTCAGTTTAAAACCATTAATTTCTGGCTTTGTGCAAGCTGAATTTGATAAAGAGATTTTTTTTTTTTTTTTTAAGATTTCATCTTTCAGAAGATATTTATATGTTGAGTTGAAGTTACAAACACTTTTTATATCAATTATGGCTGTCACATATCCACCTATTTTGGTTTTTTTTCAATTTGAACAAGTTTAGGTTAAACAACCTTTGTTAAACTTTTTATTTGTTTCCTCTGTATGATTTAGTAACAAAAGCTTCAGAAGATTTTTTTTTCTGGTTAATCTTTGTATTGTTAGAATGTGGATACACGTTCATGCAAAAAGATTAGTGATCTATTTTACTTGGGAGGTGATGTGTGATAATTGACCAATCCAATAGAAAGGTGTTCATAATCACAGACCAAATTCCAAAATCCCCCTCCTTCTTTACCCTTGAATGCTTCATTTAAGACATTCAGAGTTACACACATCATGAAATACTGTGGATTTGAGGAGAGGATTTCTGAGAGGGCCTCACTCCCTGATAGCATTCGAGCTCAGGAGTTCAATATTGACCCAGTCAATATGAATGAGCTAAATTGCTTTACAATAATGAGTAGAAAGTCCATCTGTTCCTCCTTTGTGACAGGTGTGATCATATTCAGAATAAAAATACTGATATAGTAAGATTTGGAATGCTTTTTAAAAATAGAAATTTAAAGAAATAGACATCCAGTTTAAATCTCCATGCTAAGGACTGGAACACAAGGGGTGTTTTTTGACACTTAAGATTCCCAGTACATCTCAACGAGGGCTTTCTTTGAATTTTATTGAAAGTAGGAGCTGGTTTGTTTGCAGTTTAGCTCTTGAGGAGGCTCACAGTGGGGGTAAGCAAACAGGGTCACAGGGACTGACATAGACCCAGGTTCCTCCAGACGTGCCACTGCTCTTTCCTCAGAGATAAAACCCAAGAGATTACAGATCAACAGTAAACTTCCTTGAGGTGAGGCTGATCGTCTAATGACTCTTTTTGCTTTACAAGACCCAAGGTGTGTTTGGGAAGGGAAGCTATTAAGACAGATGAGGTTTGGTGATATATTGTATTGGGTGCTCCCATGGGACAAAGGGATCCTTTGATTCCTGCTCACTTCCATCCCTTCAGTTACATTGAAGAAGCCATGCTACAAACTCTTCAGAGAACCAGATGTACTTAAAACCCTTTCCAAATAATTTTGTTGTTGGTGCTGCTGTACCTAGAAGCTGGGTCTGTTCTGGGGTCTTCAAGCAGCAGTTTTTCCTGGCTGGGAAGGCTCAGGGGAGAGGTGTCTGGGTGGCCAGATGCTCAGTGAATTGCTGGGAAAAGGAGTAGGTGGAAGTAAAACCATAGGGCTCCTGAAATGATGTGAAATGACTTGCCAAAGGCAGTTGTCCACAGAGATGAAGAGGAATGAGGAGATGGTGACTGCTGGCCACCTGTGATGGTCCTGCTGGAGAACAGCTTTTGGAGGAGTGTCTGTTCACCAAATGACTCATGATGCTGGTGCAGCTACAGGAAGAAGCACCAGGGGAACTGGGCACTGCAAGAGGTGTGCTGACAGGTGCCCATCTTTGGCGGGGTAGCAGGATCCACAGGTCCAACCTATGGGACCCTCCCAACTCCATCTTCCTTCTCTCTGTGGTACAAGGAGAACATTTCCCACAGTTGTGTCAGGGCTGCTGGAAGTACGTGATGTAGGAAGGAGTGGTGTGAGGGGACACCAAAGGAAGGAAGGGGACTCTATTGGAGGAAGGAAATGCTTTCCTTGGTGAGAATGGGCAGGATAGTGAGGAGCAGAGTCAGGGAACCAGAATGTATGCTCTGTGTGTGGGGTTAAGGGCAGTCTGGTTAGACAGAGGGAGGCGAGAGCTCTTCTTGTGCTGGAATAAAGAGGAATATTTTAATAGGTGGTTGGGTTTGCTTTCAGCGGGGAGAGATGGAGGTTTCTGTCCCCGCTATTCACCACGGCTGGTAAACTTCCTTTCCCCTACTTGAATACCTACTGAGATTGCCCTGGCTCGTATCCAATAAAGATTTACTGATATTTCTCAAAGCCACTGAGTGATGCAGATGTTTGTGAGGAGTTCCAACAGCTCCAGCTCAGCCATTCATCTGTCTTCCATGTTCACACACATGGAGTTTTGCTGGACAACTGAAAAACGAAAGAAATTTTCCTGCTCCATATGAAGTAGGTGTGTATTTCAGCTTGTTCCCCATACTGTGGGACTCCTCTTGGAACAGCTTGCTGTCATCAGACAGGCCTTGGGAGGCATAGCTGGGCAGGCATGGGGCTATGTTGGGAGCATCCTTGGGAACCTGGAGGAGGGAGTGCTCATTGGGCTACCTGCTGTGAATGGGGTGGAGCAGCCTCTTTCTACTCCCTCTGTGATCCCCTTGACCACAACTCCTCGAGCAGGTTCTCTCTAGCACATCCTACCTAAGCCCCAAGCTCTTCTGAAAGACAGCAATACATGCAGCTATCAGTCTTTTGCCCTCTTTAATGCCTCCACTGAGTAAAGTGTTGCTGTGATGGATACGGCCTCCTTGCTATCAGTATTTAATTGTTCCATGCTGATCTTGTAGAGAGGAGGATATAGAAGGGACAGTGCCTGTGCAATTTGTTTTGATCCTGTGATGTATATCTCAACCAGCTTTATACTTTTGCAGCTTTTTTCACGCCTGAGTGAATTGAGAGTTCCTATTGTTTCAATAAAATACATGGTGATCCTTAGTCTGAGCATCTGAGGCAGGCTTGGAGAATAAAAGTTTGGAGAAGAAGAGAGAAATTGAGACATAATAGGTAAGAAAATGAGAGAAATGTTACAGAAAAGTTGTGAAAGTATTGACATGACAGATGTCCTGCAGCTTAGACTCCATCAGGAGGAATACACATATGCGTGATTTCTAGGGTGTGTTACACAGTATTGCACATACTTATCCCACATGCATATTGCACAGTATTCTTGGATTACTGGGATGGTGTTTGTAGCCCAACTGTTGATGTCTCCTGGGCTCTCCTTGCCTTGTGAGCCCATATTTGAGGTTACTTCTGCATATGCTGTCCATGAACAGGTGGCAGCCTTCATCCGCATGCTCCATGCATGTGAAAAATGATTCCCTCCTTGTAATTTTGAATTTATTCACAAAATGAACAAGAAATTAAGCAAGAAACCAGACCAGATTCTCTGCAGTTCACATAACTCTCTTCCAAACAGAGCTGAACACGGGGGTTAGATTGTCTGAGCAATTTGTAACAAAGCAAGAAAACTTACAATTTTTAATCAGGATTATCATGACGTTAGTTTTCTGGACAAATGCTTTCAACTAGTGCAATATCATTTGGACAGATACTGCCTATAATAACAAAAAATATCCTTACCAAAATGATGGTTACCATAAGCACATAGTGTGACTGCCCATCTCTAAGGAAAATTAACAATTGGACCAGATGGCTAAAAGATAAATAATAATTCAGGAATGCTGAGAAAGAAATCAAATACATTAACAACTATGCTTGAATCTTTTCCAAGGGCAAAATGATACACTGTGAATGTGTTTGTCTAATCTTCTGCAGCAATAATAATTTTCAGTCCAGGCATTCTTTCTATTAACCACATGGTTTATCAGGCTTTTCTTCCCAGCAGCCGTCCCCAGTGGAGGGACTGTGTTGCAGTTGCAGTGCGAATACAAGCATCCATGTCTGAGGAGAATGAGAAAACTGTATTTGAAATAGTTGGGGTCAGGCGCTGACAAGCATTGTCAATCATGTTCCCATCTTCAGTTCTTTGTAAAATGGATATTCTTTCTTTTAAAAACTACTTAATTGTTCCGGTTACAAATGTGTATCTGACTATAGCGAGTTCTGGCAATAGTTACTTGGGATGAAGGTAAAAAGAAATTATATTGAGTTTCTGTGAGCAGAACTGTTTGAACCAAAGTATCTTTCATCTTATAGCTCTTCATGTATGACAACTGTGTGTGATAGATAAACCAGCCCTCTTATTAAGAAAGAACACAGCAACTCTTTTTTCTCCCACCTGTTAGAAACAGAATCGTGTAGTTATATAAGTTCAATATTGGATATTTTTTTTTTTACTAAAACTAAAGTTTTTATCCCCTTTACCTTGACTAGTGATATTTTCCCTCTTATTTTAATCTGAAAGATGAGAAACTGCTGTTGTTTTGGTACAAGCAGGATTTACGTGATTATTTTTTTTCCCACATGTTTTTCAGTGTCATGTTTTGTGCAGAGCCTGAGGAGAAGGGCTAGGCAGGTAATGGAAACAGCTTGATATTTTGTGTTCCTTATGAGCAAATTAATCACAGTTACAATTAAATATGCAATGGCATTTGCAAAGATGTACAGCACAGATGAACTGAACCTCAGCAGACTTGTTCTGCATAGAATATAAGTACTAAAAGAGAATATGACTTCTTTTTCCTTCTGGTGTCCCTCAAGACTCCCAGCTAAAGTCATCCCCACCATACTGTGGGCTTTATCCTGGGATGCTTATGTGAAATTGATTATTCTGCTCTCAGTAAAATAAGGAACTTGAAATTCAAACATGAGTAAGGCCAATATTAAGCAATGTTGTGATGCCAAAGCAGTATAAAGAGGCCTCTGTGTAAATGAAAATCAGACTTTATGTTTATGTGAATTACACATCTGCAAAATATCTATAATATAGAACATAGCAGTTGTTTAATTTTTACCTAATTAGAGAGGCTTGAAAACATCTGGCATTTGACACCAATCCATTTTTTCATTGTATCCTCTCTTGTAAGTTGGGAATGGAATATAATATATCCCATGAGATGTACTTTAGTTTATGACAGGTGTGCATTTCCTAGCTGGTCATTCATTGTATGACAGTATTTTTTCCCACAGATACAGCTGGAAATACATTTATTTGGCAGAGAGGAATTTGCAGGGGGGGTGGAGAAAAAACTGGTTTAGGAGGAAACTTACATCACAGATCTAGATATATAATGTTTGCACAGAAATCTCAATGTGGCATTTCGTAACTTTCACAGACATTTGCTTTGTCAACCATAATATCATAAATTTAATAAAGAATTGGTGCAAAATCTCCAAGATTAGTATAAAAAGTAAAATGAAATGTGTGATGTCAAACTATAATCACTCCCGTAGCATATGTAACTTTTTTATTTAAGCAGTGAGCAAGTCACTCCTGTTGCGCTTTCTGCTGCTAGGAATAAGGGGATGAAGTTGGCCAACCCTTGGCCGAGAGTGATTTGGGCTCTGTGTGGGGTCTGTGGGCGGGGAACAGCGAGCTGAGCTTTCTCCTCCTTCCTCATCCTAGAGGATGTGGGAAGCCCTGGGGCTGCATGAGAGATTGTGGGAAAAGCTTGACACAGCTCATTATGGCGACTCTCATTCTCTGATGACAGAAAGAGCAGCTCTAGATGCGCTGCTCGCAGGGTGTGCTTGCTCAGGGGTAACATCAGTCCGGCACGTGGTCTGGACTGGAGCACTCAACTCTTTCTTTGTTCTTCTATATATGTATAGTTTGGTTGGTTGTTGTTTGTTTGTTTGTTTTTTTCATTTTTCCACTCTCCCCTGTGGTGCTTGGGTCTGAAGTGTGGCATCTCAAATGTTTGCCTACAAACTGGAGCACTGTAGGTGCAGCAGCTCTTAGCTATGCTGCTGAACTCCTACCCTCCAAAACAGCCATGCAGACCACCTGTTAGCAATGGACCCAAGCTGACTTCCAAATTACGCCTGGAAATAGTTTGCAAGTGTTCCCCACAGTGTAACTCAAAACCACGCCAGAAGTGAATGATACACGTGGCCAAATTGAAGTGCCTGGGAGCAGCCCCTTGTGTCATTTACTGGTATAGGCATACTCCAAGTGTCCCTTTTCAATTTATTGCTCTTGACTTGGAGTTTCCCTAGAAAAGCCTATGAGGATATATAGAGAATTTTGAAAATTTCTAGTTTAGCTAAACTTCATGGCATAAAAAAGGCTGTTTCCCTAATCCAGGTTTTTTTTTTTTTTTTTTAACACTTCTGGTTTTGTTGTTGTGATTTTTTTCATTTTAAAGGAACTTAATATTTTTTAAATCTTCCACAAATCTTTTAGAATGGAAAATGTCATGTAGCCCCTTGCCAGATAAAAAAATGTAGGACATGTGTGTGTTTTAACTCCATATGAATATCTCCCGAAGCATACGCAGACTGTTTTGTATTGCAGGCTCTCTCCTTATCCTCAACCAAAGGAAATGACTGTGTTTCAAGTTTTTCTCCTCAGATGGATGGAGGAAGGTGACTGATTTTCTGCATTGGATTTGACACAAAAAACCAAAACCAAAACAAAAAAAACCACAAACAACCACAAAAAAAAACAAACCACAAAAACCCTAAAAACCCAAACAAACAAACAAAAAATCCATCATAGCTGTGTAATTGGGAAGGGATTTTTTTCCCATACAGAATGTGGAAAACCTTCTCTCTTGGTGGATATGTTTCTCTCAATTCATTAAAAAAAAAAAAAAAAAAAAAAGGTCTTCTGTTATTCTTCTGAAGTTTTTTCTTGTCCTGTCATGTTCGTCCCGCCTCCTGCCTGCCTCAGAAATCCAGTGCTTGATCTGATGACATTGTCAAAATGGATTTATGGATTTGTTTACTAAGCAGGATTCAGAATGGGATGAAACAAGTTTGCATTTAGGAATGGATATGACAGATGCTGCTTTCTTGTCATAATTGTCATAATTGATTCTTGTCATAATTTTTAAAAATAGATTACTAATGTGAAATGATTCATAACCAAAGAAAACTGAGGGTAAAAATCTACTTATATAAGTTCTGAAAATGGCAGCCTGGCATTTCTAAAGCTGAGAGGTGAAATGTAACTGCTCTGTGAAAAGCATTTCCTCTTTTCTTTTTGGCATGTTTTCACTTATATCCCGGGTGGTCCTGAGGATTTGTGGACTCAGTGAAAACAGGAAAAATTTCTCATCGTATATTCCTTTCCCTCCCATTTCCCTCTTCTTTCTTTCTTTGTTCTTTTATATATGTATAGTTTGGTTGGTTGTTGTTTGTTTGTTTGTTTTTTCATTTTTCCGCTCTCCCCTGTGGTGCTTGGGTCTGAAGTGTGGCATCTCAAATGTTTGCCTACAAATATGTCCTGTATCCTTAAGGAGCAACACGTGCAACCCCCAGCCCCTCCAGAAAACACACTGTTGGCATGAGTTTCTTGGGCTCATGCATGGAGCAGGCAGTGTCTGGCCCCTGGGGGCTCCCAGTTTTGCTGCTGCTTTTCCCCAGGTTCTCCCTCTGCCTGCCCTGAGGGAAAGGGACGTTCTGCATTGTGCTGCCCTGCAGGAAGCGCATGGTAGGAGCGAGGCTTGATTTCCCTCTGCCCCATTCCTTGCAACTCCATCAATGGTTGGTTTGGTTATTTTGTGTAGTTGGCTTATCACTTCTCAGAACTGCACTTACAGCTTTAGCGTAATTGTGTTTTCAAGTCTGAATCTTCTCCCAACTGCTTTTCTCAGTCACTGTAATCTAATATTCCCTGGTTTTTACACTGAAAATTTCAGGCCTTGTTCCTTCCAAAATACACATAGTAACTCTATTAAACCCTCCTAGACCTTAAACCCTCCTCAGACACTTGAAAAAATTAGTGTTTTTTAGCCATTGTGGAAGGAAAAAAAATCTTGCCACTTCCGTTTAATAGTATCACAGCCAAACCAAATGATGTGAGAGGGAACATTGGCATTGAAATAGCCCTTGCTGAGGAGAAGCACATTCCAGAGGAAATTGATTTTCATGTCACCAACTTACACATATTTTGAAAATTAGGTTCTCAGCCACAGGTTTCAGAGCTGATTTATTTATCTTTTTTTTTTTTTGCTAAATTTGTTCAAATGAATTTTTAGTGAACTAACAAGTTGCCTTTGACATGGGCTGAGGAAAGGTTCACTCAAAGAATGCAGAGTTAAGACCTGTGCGTACATGGAGGTCAAGCCAGCCTTGTGAAATGCATAAAAACAGTTGGTGGCAGCGTCTGACCAAGTCCAGCAGAAAACCCAGGATTCAGACAGCCTAAAGATGGAAGGCAATAGTGTGGTCTGCTCTCTGTATCTCACAAGCTGCTACACTTCATCCCGTTATCCATGTTGAACACATTGCTTCCTGTGTAAGTTAAACATGCCTTCCAACAAGGCATCCGGTTTTGATCTGAAATTAGGGAAGGTTTGCTTTGATATCTTTTTGTTGATGATTGACGAAGTCCAAACAAATGATTACTTTCAATTTAACTTTATCTGGCATCAGCTTCTGACCACTGAGGATTATGCTCTTCAATTAATGAGCCTGCTGTTTTCCTCTATGACATAACTGCAATGCAGTGATGTCATCTGTCAGTCTTCTTGTTAAGCTCAGTCTTTATGTCTGCCTCTTGAAGATATTTTCTATGCCTCAGACCCTTTCTTTTGTACCTTTCTCAATGTTTGCAATAATCTTTCAGAAGTGCAAACTGTGGATTTTAGCTGGCATCTTAATATGTTACTATGTGCCTCCTGACAGTTATGGCAATTAAGAAAATAAGTTCTTTGACATAACATATAAAAGTTAAATACATTCAGTGAATTATTCCCATATACATTAATTTAAAATTATGAATTATGAATCCAGTCAGCGCCTCCTGTCACATCAGTATGTATATGGCTGGTACTGGTTTTCGGCGTTCTGTAACCATTTTAGCCTATGCCAGAAGGATTTTTTTCATGAAGCCTCTACATGCTTTAAATTAAAAATTTATGTTTACCACATACTGTGAAATGTTCTCTTCATGTTCTCATCACCAGTTATAAGATGTCTGAAATTCTGCTGGCTCTCTTTTGAAGAATAAAAAAAAAATAAAAAGAAAAGATTCTTCTTGTCTAAATTGGATTTTGTTTGTGTTTTCATTGATAACACGCTTTAGTGAAGGAGTGAGAGAAGAGGAGAAAAGCTTAGAAGAAGGTACAGATAACTCCCTAGCTGGTAGGGTGGTTTCCTCTCAGGCTGGACACTGGTGATAATAAAAGTGTGTGATTCCCATGCTGAAGACCTTCTCTTAGCTCAGATGACTTTATCCTTGTGGAATCTCCTGCACCTTCTGGCAGCCCAAGGGAGATAACTCACCAAAGAACTCCTTTGCCATGCTTTCCTTTCCTCAGCTGCCATGCTCTACTTATCAGAACCATTTCACTTAAGAAAGTGTGCATCTGTGGGACATAAACTTGGCAATGGTTTTGATAACTGCTGTTTGTATTGCACATGGTCAGTGCTTTTCCCTGCCATTAATGGTCTCCTAATCGTGTCTGGAATTCTGCAAATGTCAGGAATTCAGGCAAGACACGGCCTGGATTTTTCAGGGCTGATGAACTTTGACCCTTTTTAGGAGATTGAGGGGGATTGCTGGAGTTATTAGTTTTACCTTCCCCCACCCCCTTCTCCAAATAAGCCCCCCTAAATTATTCAGTGCAAGAAGTTTACTTGCACAGCAGAGCCAGGGATAGGAGAGCATGCTAGCCACTCTTAAGCCCAACTATTAAAGAAAATGAATTTTTTTGTGAAAGAGATATTATAGAGGTAGGAATAACTTGTTGTATTGTATTTCGTGTATGAGGATGGGTAGGAGAAGGACTTTATCAGCAGTTCATGCCTGTGTCTCCAATCCCAGTTGGAGATTTCTCTTTATCTTTGTCAGCATACTCTATTTTGCATATGCCAAATTGTTCTTTCTTTGTCACTTGCAAGTTCAATCTTCTGGTGATTCATGTATTGCAGCTTTTCTGGGAATATTTGTAAAACATTTTCGCTTGGGTTTTGACTCTTTTCCATGGCTGAGGTCATGAATTAGGCAGATGTTCACAACACACATCCCATGATGAGCTCAGTGATACTACCTGGGAGGCCACATGGATGATGTCTGACCTGTTTAGAATAATATGTGCCTGAAAACTAGGGAAGGGTTTTCAGGATATTTGTGTCCTAACATATTATAGGTCCATTACTTCCTAAATTATATGACAACTCAGATTGTAAATTTAGCAATTAAGACACAATTTCTATCATGTCTAGTTAGACATGGCTTCTCAAAATGTGCTTGATGTGGTTGAGCAGATCTCAGTATTTGACATTATTTCTGAATTTTCATTAATACTCAGTTTCAGTTTCACTGATCTGATTTGCTGGGTGGCTGATGTGTGAAGTGACCTTGATTCTGCAAAAGCTGGAGAAACACAGGACATTCTTGGTACTCCCAATTTCCTTGTACTCCTGCATGAGCTTTGTGTTCTTTACCTTTCACCTCGTGGCTTTCAATAAGAGAGCTAAAAGATAACCTATTTTTTTATTAAAGTCATATGTTAGTGTCAGTTTGTAGTTTTCTTCTGTGGAATGATTATTGAAACTAAAGTGATTAAATTGGTATAACCTTGTGCTGTCCTCATTTGGTACAGCAGTGGTCTGAGTGGATTATCTGTAAGTGCTGAGTAATCCTTGCCTCAAACTGGGATTATATAGCTGGTAATAAACAACATCATAAAACTGACATCACTCAGCCAATGTTTTCCTTTAGACTTAAATGATGGTTTGTATACACTTTAAAGAGAAAAATTCTCCCATTAGAAGGGCTGGGGGAAACCACCTGGAAAGTACACTCATCTGCAAGTGCAAGCTTTAAGCCTAGGGTGGTCAAACATGTTAAAAATATACAGATACAGATACAGAGTAGAAAAAAATAAATACGTACAATTCTTCTGTCTTGCACATTTTGCAAGCAATAGCCAGAGGGATGGCTTTGACCTTAAAGTAAGGTTCACTTACAGCACAATGGATTTATCTTGCCTGATAGTTAATACTGTTAATATTTATGAAGAGTGGGTTGCTTATGCAAAACATTTGTTTTCTTTCTAAATAAATCATAATGCTAAAGAGACTATCTTTCAACATGCAAAGTGATGGTGTGTTTTTTGGCATACTTTTTTTTTGCACAGTTGAAAAGCAAATGTATTTTCAGTTTCACTCTAATTTCAGCTTTTGAAATCTTAGAATCAACTTTGTTATACTAAATATGATTTAAATATTTCATATACAATCAGTTAAATTCTGGTAGCAGGCAGTCACAAATGTACTCTACATATGTACATAAAGAATAGTGAAATATTTTGCCCAAAGTCCTAAAGTAAAAAGCTATTGTCAAATCCCAGACATTTAGATTTATTATGAGGTCCCTTGCACCTAGACCCAGTTGCTCATTGACTGATGTCATAAATTATAGACCTCTAAGGGAAAGTTTTTGGTGAACTTCCTCTCTGAGAGCCAGACTGCAAAAGCTGAAAGGGGCATTTTCTATTTACATGCAAACAAGTACATAGAGTACTAAAAAAGCAAGCCATGGGTTACATCTCTGGAATTTCATGGAGTTCACGGAGATCTCAGAAAACACAACTTTAATAGTGGGCTTACTGCTGTACAGCATCAGGAGTGAAAGCCCAAGCACTCCATAGCTAGCTCTAATAGTTTTCCCTTTTAAGATATTGACTAGTTTATTTTTAGTTACTTTGCTTTTTTTTAACAAGGCTAATGTCAATGATACATGAATGTTGTGAGAAAACCCCACTGTTTCTAGAACTTTATTTAGACAGACTTGATGTGCAGTGATTACAGTTCTATATAGCAAGCTGCTATGTACTGGGGAGAATTTACTTTTCATAAGCATTTTTATTGTGTTTAGTACATTGAGAATAAATGTTTTTGGTTTTGCATCCAGTTTAGAATGAAAATGGCAAAATGACAAATATAATGTAAAGGAGTAATGAGAGCAGAGTGGAAAGATGAAGGAATGACAGCACCAACTGCTGGGTAGAAAGGAACAAATCTAAATCAACTGGAAAATTGTATCTACCCATATATATATATATCCATATATATATATATCTGTCTATCTATCTAGCTGAGATCTGCACACTCTTTTCATAAGCACACTATAAGTCAGAAGAGAAAGACGCCAGAGGTTAAATGAAATTAATTTGCAGGCTAGATTTGGGCAATATACCATTGTTTCCCCAATCTTTTCCTTGATCAAGACCTACCTGCTGAAAGTAAACACATTTTTTATTGCAGAGACAGCAAGACAGTCTGCACCATCTGGGTAGTGTGCACTATTCCCCTCTGCTTGGCCTTCTTGCTGCAGCACATATCCCAGCTTTCTCCTTTGCTGGAAAACCAGTGTTTGTATTGGATGGAACTCAGGACAGGGAACTGTGTGTATAGGCATTAATTATAGGAATCAGGTTCATAAACTCGCCTGTTAGAAAATTAAACACAGGTTTCAATTTTGCAAAGCTGCTATTTCCTCCACACCTATTTTCTTATTGCAAGAGATTTGTACCAATTTTCTGTGGATTAATAGTGGCCAGTCCATATTTAACAGAAATATGATAAGTCCTCCTTTTAAAGAGGTCCTTGTTTGTTTCCACAGCATCAGCAGTGGCTCCTAAAACTCTCTGAAATGAAGCAGAAACAGCTATCTCATCCTGGAATTTCACCACAAAGTTTGCCGATGCTTGAACACCGAAAGTCTGAACACAGAAACTGTTTTAGGACAGTGGACATGACGGAGTTACGCCAAATACCATCTCAAAAGGGAAGAGCGACAGTGGGAGCTGGGGCTTGTGCTCCTGCAGAGAACTGCATTCAGAGCTGTGTGGGGGGAGGTTTGGAGCACTGCAGAATGAAGAAGAGCTAATGCTGTGTTTGGCCACAGGATAAGTTGTCAGCACGTCCCTGGCCAGTCCAAGCTTGTGCACAGATGTGTTCTGTGTGACTTTGTTAGCTTAATAAAGCAAAAGGAGGGCAAACACTGGGGGCTTTGGATGAGTGTGGTTTAAACCCTAAAAGGAAAGCTGCTGGCAACTCATGGTTTACTTTGGACATCTTCTCTAATGGGAAGAGGCAAAGATCTTTAATTTCTCAGTTCTTCTAGTGCATAGTAGAGAGGTAGTCATCAGCAGGGTGCTCTTCAGCAAGCAATATTACCTGGTGTGTTGCAGTCTCTTCTATAAAGTGCATTGCCGTAGAAAAGTTGATATGTGAACTGAGGAAACTATGTCACTATGGTACTAAAACTAAGCATGTCAGCCCTTGCTTTTGTAATGTAATCCATTTGTAACTGTAAATAAGGAAGGAATATATTTAGATTAAAAAATATCCAAACGATTGACTTTTTCTTCCTTTCCTATACTGTCTGAATCAAATCTAGTCACACATGTGTAACTCGTGTTCTTTTTAATCAAGAGCAAATTATAAAATGAAAGCCAAGGTATTAAGCTCTTTTCTCAAACTACTGAGATGATTAGGCTCCAATTTGATGTTTTAATTTCCTATCACAGGAGTTTTACTGTTTGCCTTAGGAGGAATGCCTTAAGAGAGTTAGGTCTGTAACTCCCTAGACTGTCATAACACATTCACAAGTCTGAATAACCCCAGACACTATACCAGCTTCCAACTTCTGTTTTTGACAACTATTTTTAGTCTGTCATATTTTTGCCTTTGAACACTATCCCAGTTGAGATTCAGACTGAAAAAGCTGAAGCTGCTAAAGAGCATTTTGCCTCATGTGAGTGCAGATGAACCATCCACAGTTTGTGGCTTTGTGCATCCCCAGGGATGGAGCCTGAGGCTGGCGTGCAGTTTTCAGCCTTTGCCAGAGATCCATTTCTCCCAGTGGCACCGTGTCTGCCATCACTGCCACCTCCACCATCTTCTGTTCTGTCCACCCATGGGAGGTGTGTGAGTTGTGCCCCCCATGACAGGCATTCTCACCATCTCCCCTGAGTCGCTGCCTCCAGCTTGGTCCAGTTTGGTGAAGTTTAAGGCTGAGACCGTTTATTTGGAATGAGTGATGGTTGCAAGCACCTTTCAGCACTTCCTAGGTCTAATAATTTTGTTCCTTTTTTCTCCTGCATTACACCACAGAGTCTCAAACCAACTTTATACCTCGTCATCAAAAAGTGAAATCTTACCAGGAAGGGGGCAGCTTTCCCTTTTCACCACTCTCTCAAACCATAACCACTGTTTGGCTGCTCATCTGTGTGGCTATCTGACAAAAAAGATGCTGGACTTCATGGAGCCCCTGGAGGAATGCTGCCCTACACCCTGGGAAAGCAGAGGGTCAACTTAAAAGTTTAAAAACTGGGTCAACTACTTAGTACTAAATGAACTAATGTCATCTCCTTGTGCTCATACACACACAAAGACAGAGCCAGAGGACATTATGTAGGAGAGATAATGGGTTCTTACAGTTCCAGTATCTGTAGGGAAAGTCACAAGTCTCCATGACACACAGCAGAGTAGCAGATCTCCTTAGGAGTGCAAGATGCCTTGGAATGTAGCCAGTGTCTATTCCAGGAGCAGCCAAATTCACTACTGAGTCTATTGTTTCTGATTTGGAGCAAGCTGCGTCGATGGTGGAAGAGGGGATCGTGCCCCATAACCCACTGCACATCCTTCAGGTACTGATCCTTTCGGGATAACCACCATGCTCAGTCACTCCACTGAACCCGCACTTGGACTGAAATAGCAGAGGTTTATGGGTCCACACCAAAACTCACTGAAAGTCCCAGGTCAGAAGTGAAGTAAAGCATCAGGATTGGACTGATTTAGCTGATACTGCGGTGGAGTTCTACTGGTGATCTCCTTAATGGAAAAAAGAGCACAGGGCCATGTATGCCAGTTATAAAGGGTCACTGAGTTAGGAGATATATTGGCAATCTGTCTCATCACATCTTGGGCACTTTGTTGAAATTATCAAAGACCACTTTATGGTGGGCTGTAGATGTTTGTAGACAAAAAGTATATTGCTGTATTTGTGAAGAGAGGCAACCTTGCATGGCACAAGACAAATGCTGACTGTGTACTGCTGTGTGTGCTCAGCAAATAGCTAAGATTCCTTCAGGGTTTTAGGGGATGGATCCATTCCCCAGTGCTTTTGACAATAGCATGGTAACAAAGAGAATAAAAAAGAAAAATAAGAGGCTTAAAACTGTCATTTGCAGACTAGAAGCACCACAGATTTTCCCATAAGGCTTTTGCGTCTTTATTCAAATTTCATATCGGCCAAACCAAATGAAACAAAAAGGAAATAAAGTTTCAAAGGAAACCTTCTTGCAGTAGTTTATGCTGAATATTCTTGTAAATGTAAAGACCTTTCCTCTCTGCTGCTGCAATTTAGCATGGGAAAAAAGGATATTCCTGCACATAGTCCTGCAAATAAATGGGGTCGTCTGTAGCTAGGAATCTTCCAATGGAAATTTGCCACAAAACAAATCACTAAACCAGTGTATAAACCACAATATTTGTTCTGGCAACAATACTGATTTGACTAAAACTCACTAAATCTGCCTTAGATTTCTAAGGAAACTATTTCTATATTTCTGTTAGTTTTATTCTAATACGTACATGGGTATTTTGAGCAGATGTCTTTGAGTTTTTACCCATTACTCAGCAAAAATAACTCAGTGATAATGTTAGTGGTGTCTCTGACAAAGTAATTTTCTCTGAGCTGCTATAAATGTGAAAATTCTTTTGGTCCATCGCTATCCAAATTAGGTACTGAATAATGCATATTTATAAACAATGTATATAGATAAGGGAGGCATTAAAAACTCTTTCAGAGGCCAGACAAAAAGAAAATAGTCTTTTTCTCCTTAATGTGCTGAAGTGAAGTTGTTAGTAACTTCAGATGTAATAGGGTTACAATGACACAGGACACAGAAACAAGGAATAAAAATTAAATTAAATTGCCAATAGAAGCTCTAATTTTGAAATTTGCTAGCATCCTCTCATTTGACATGCACAGAAAAGAACCAGTTTTAAATGATGATGGTATTATTTGTTGTGCTGTGCTATAATACTTTCCACTCATCTCTTTGGTATTTTCTCCTTTTTTTCTTCCATCTGTCTTCAAGACTGAAGAGGAAATGTAGCAACATCTTAAATATTTCAGCATAAAGAAATAATATTATGATTTGAAAGTTGAAACTCATGTGGTTTTGAATTCGGAAAACCCGGGGACCCAGAACTGTGGTTTGTGAAGTGTTTTTATATGCTACACTGGGTTAATATTGAAGCTTCTATTTTGCTTTAGTATTATATTTCACTGATAAAGGGACTCCTTCACTTGATACGTTAAAGAAGGGATAAAATTAAATTAGCTTATCTACTAAATTGAGCGATGTACCTATCATGATGCCAGTGCTCCAGGTCCTTCTAGTTTAATTTTTCATTGACTATAAAGTGGATATTGAAGAATTTTTCAAATGTCGATAGCTAAATCTTTGCTTGAGTGAGGTTTCCTCCTGCAGAGCCCCATTCTGCGAGGCTGGGTTTTGTGGCAAGCTGGTACTGGGGAAACTCACTTTTGATATGCACTTCAGACACTAGAAACCAAAGGAGTTTCCTTCAATTATTTTCCTACTAATATTTCAAAGCTGTGTCTAACTTTACTGCTGGAGCATGCCATGCATGCCCTGTGGTTCTGGTCCATGCATCACTTGCATCTTTTCTGACCCCTGTATTTGGGAGTCACTTTCTGCGGAAAGTTGGGAATGATGTTGTGTATTTGGGTTTTGTCCTTATAAGAAATAGTCTGGGGCAGGGAGAAAAATGTAAAGCAGGGAAACATTCTCAGGTTCCTTGATCAGATATAACCTGAGACCCACCTACGAGAGCAAGTATTTCTCACATACAAATACAACTCTTTGATGTGAGGTCATTTATGAGCAGCAGTAGATTATACGGTCTGACATTTCTTTTTTGTGCACTGTTAGAGATCATGAGATAGTAGGTCCTTTAAATAACCCTAAATTGCCTACTGTTTTTCATATTTAAGTGACTAAAGTGATCATAGCTTTTTTACATGTCAGATTACTTGTCTGAAATGAAATAAAATTAAACTAAAGCTGCTTTTCTAGCTTCTAAATCATGTGGTATGTCTAACTCACGTCTGCTTTCTGGTAAAACATTGATCATTTTATTAAAAACTATGATGTAAATAGGCTGAGTGGAAACAGTAGATTAAATATTCTTGTAAAGTTTTCCAAGAGGCCACAATCCCCTGCCTATGAAGAAGTGTCCTTAATGTTACTGCAGGCATTGTAATAAGAGCATAGTTATTCACTGCACTTACAGCTCTACTCCTGTTCTCTCTTGCTGGGAATCAAAAGGTCACCTGAAATTTTTGAGCCTCTTAGGCCAGGGTGGAAAAGTTGTGCCAATTTTTGTAGTTCAGAATAGATTACGGTCTTACAAGACAGTATGGTTTACAGATAAATATCATGCCAAAGATCATGTGTGGCCCTTGACCTCTCAACTCAAATCAGAAAGTTCCCATTAAAGCTGAATTATTTGGAACAGGCTGTAGCATGAATCTAGAATGATAATTTAATTGCCTTTCCTCTGCTGTGAGATACGTACATTCTTACATGTTTCCAGTAGGAGTGTATATTATATAAAACCCCATTATTTTGATACTTCCATGGAAAGTCTTTTTTTTTTTTTTTGTCCTTTTTTTTTTTTTTTTTTTTTTTTTTTAATTATTGCACATACTTTTTATTGTTGGATTTCTCAGTGGGCAAAATTGTGGATGATTCTGTGATTTTAAACTAGTGGACCTTCTCTGTGACATCTGTGAATTTATTCCTTGTGAAACAATTTTGTCATATTTACTGTTCAGTTGGAATTATAAAGTGAGAATTGTGGGTAGTGTTACTTTACATGGTATAAAGATGAAAAGACTACCAGGGGAGCACAATTCTGCTAATTTCCAAGTAGCTAAAGAGGACAGCAGACAGTTCATTTCATTCTGCATGCCCAAAGTGATAAGTCATCATCCCACCCTTTCAACCATACACCCTATTGACTAATTTAAACTATAAATTTGTACCCTGAAGTCTTCATCTTACAGTATCCCCACAATCTATGACACCACTAGTTTTCTTGCTCCTTGCTAGCTGTCTGTCAGCTAACATATGCTGACTTGCATGGAGAGTCTGTTCCTGCTGGATTACCTTACATTTCAGGTGCTTCAATTAAACCAATAGTTCAGATGCCGCTTGTTCTCACTTGCCAAGCAGAGTTTGAGATGAATCTTGGTGGATAATTGAAACATAATCTGTGAAAAATCCCCATCCAGTACCTGCCTAGTCTATCTCAACCCTAAATGTGATGCAGGTGTTCTTTTGCTCTCTTCCACTGAGAAACTCAATTAAGTCTTTCATACCTAATCCTGCTAAAAATACAGAGTCTTAAAATACTAAGCTATGTGGCACCTGATGGCTCCTGGGTGTTTTAGAAGAATCTCTTGCTGCTGCCACGTGGGTGGAGCACTCCACAAAAATTGCAGTTGTAGCCATCTTTTGAACATTAGGCTGACAGGGTGGGCAATGCCACTTTCAGGCAGTGGTTGGACTTAACACCTAGAAAATGAGCGACCTGTGCTCTGGAGTCCTGCCAATACAGCATCCAGTCTCGAGGTAGATCCTCTCTTGGGGATAACCTGGGACTAAATGGGAAGTCATGTGGGCAGGCAGAGAAAGCCAGCACTGCCTCTGCTGCTGAGTAGCCATGGTGACTCTTTCAGGAGTAGGAGCTAAGTCCTTGCTTAGAACAGAACAGGGAAAAGAGGCTGTTATGACAGGTTAATTGTGCAGCTCTCCTGCTTTTGATATCTGGCCTCCATTATTCTAAAAGATCTTGGCCTCTGTGCATGGCATTGCATAGGCTGTAAGGATAAAGTTTATGTCCTTAACAAGGCTGGTACAGAAATATTTTATGGTCATACATTTGCTTGGGTATATATGGGTGTCTTGTTACACAAAATGGTTCATTTTTGTCTCAGCCTCTGGTATCCTTTTGTCCCAGGGATCCTTTAAGGACAGGGGCAGCCCATGTCCTAATTTTGGACTTTCGGTGACTTCCTGGAGATGAATTTCATGTGAGGTTAGGACTCCACAGCAATTAACTGGTAGACACGACAGTAGTTTAGTGGGTTATGCTTTCTACTGAAGCCATCCTGTAGCATCCTGAGAGATGCTGTTTACGACTGACCCAGCCTGTGAGGACTCCCTTCAAAATTCTCTTTCCAGAAGCCCAGGGTATGTGAGCAGGCCCAAGTAAACTAATATTGTACTTTTCAGGGAAGAAAATGCGCAGCATGATTGTCTGGGCAAAATTGGGCAAATATTATTTCTCCAAACTAGTCTTAACAAAGTTTCAGCAGGACTACCTTAAAAATAGTGTCAATCATATCTTAAATGTAAATATTTCATTTAAAAATAAATGCATCTCTATTCTTTTAATTCTGTTTTCAGTGATGGTTAGGTACACAGGATAAATTTGTTTGACTAATTTTCCACTTAACAATTGTATAATCTAATCCAGGTAAAGACACAAAACTGCTCAAAACTTTTAACATTTGCTTTCAATGTTAAATCTCCAGCCATGGTTAGAAAAATAATTCTTCCAGAAATCTGATCTGTATTGCTTCCTTTTGTAGTGTTTTTGGCTTCTTTCAGCTGTCTTCCAAACCTTCAGTAATAGCATTTCTCTATTATTCATATTTGCTTGCACAAATCCTAGTTAAAGAATGCAAGCAAAGAAGCAAACTGTCTTCTAAAATCAGCAGAGGTTTGAACTGAATGGACAAAAAATACCATTCTGCTACAGTCTTTCATAGTGCTTTAATTTAGCTCTTGTTAATTAAGAGCATCAAACTTCTGTGGTTGTGCTAGTGTCAAAAATACTATTCTCTTTCAGTAAATATAATTAGAAATAACCTCATGAATAAGGAAAAAAAAAGTAAATTATGCCTTCCTAGTGGTATGGTTTGCTTTGTTTAACATAGGAAGGTCGTTCTAGTGTTTTGCCTCATCATTCTGTAAAGGAAATATTTTTCAGTCAAAACCCCCTTTATACCAGTTACACTAATAACCTCTCACACATTAATTAAAAAAAAAAGTGTAAACAGGAGAGAACAGTGAATTAAATGCATCACAGCTGCTACATAGACTCGTGAGTTTTGATTTACTTCTGTCAGAGAAAAAATAGATTTTTATAAATGGATGTTTCATGTTTTTCACTAATGTATGACATACAGTGAGAGCCACATTTCCCTTAAATAATGATTTAGCCACTGTGAATCCCTACCACAGCTGTTGAACAGTGAGTCCAGAGCAGATGATTTAAAAATAGCACCAAAAATTCAGTGAGAGCTTCAGATTCAAAAGGAATCCATGTCCAGAAGCTCTTAAAAAACAATTTCCAGTTTTTCATCAAAAAAATACAGCACTTTGGTGTTATAAATTTTTGGTTTATATGTAAATGATGAATGTCAAACCAAATAGGCTTTGGGAAGAAGGCATTTTAAAATCATGCTACCATATAAGTACAAGGGTTGCTGATTTGACTCTGAAATAAATAAATCCAAGGGACTTAAGAAAATGTGACATTCATTTTTTTTCCATAAAATGTGAATGAAAACCCACCTGAATATTAATTTGTGTTACATAGTTTCCTTCTGTTAAAGATTTGGGTTTGTTTCCCCCTAGAATTGTTTTGTTGCCACAAGGTAATTAAGGGTAATAAATTAAAAAATACCCCTAGACATCTCTTTGAAAAACTGTTTATTTAAATTCTTTCTCCACTTCTTTTAAATTTGAATTTCAAGAAGAAGAACAATAAAAATCCTTTAGTAAAGCTCTGAACTAGGTCCAAATCTAAAGATTAAGTGTAGCAGGTTAAGACTTTTATGGCTTACAGAAATTTTGATTAAGTAAGGTAAAAATACTTTACGGTCAAGTTAATTTTTTTTTTTTTAGGGTTTTTTGTTTGGTTTTTTTTATTATTTTTTATTATAGTCTTGCAAAACTAGAAAAAAAACAATTTGGGTAATTTTTTCCTTGAAAATGCTAATAGTTGAAAGTCAGCAAAATATCTGGAAAACCTGTATTACACTTAATGTCAGAAGGTGTATTTTGCCATCTTTGAAATGATATTTTCTTATAGACTATAAGGATGAAAATTTTATATGTCTGTATAAAAAGGTATTTGAAAGCATTGATGTGCATAACAAAGGTCTGATTTTGTTATGTTTGCTTGCATTTTGAGGATTGACTTTCTCCTGTGTTTTTTTCTTCCAATGCCAGAGGGAATTTTTTGAAGGTTGGAATATTATTCAACATAAACTGACATTTGAGAGTCCATGAAAAATAATTTAAATACCTCAAACCTGAAATAAACTCTCTAGGAAAAAAAAGGTTGCCACACATGTTTTCTAACCAGGATTACAAGTCTGGGGATACATTTTGCTGAAGTTATCTTTTATAAGTACACTTTCTCTATTCCTTTATTCTAAAGCACAGAAGGTCCTGTCAATTCAGGCACTGCATTTTAACATATCCATTTAGAGAGAAATTTCATTTTTCTTTCCTGATGTGTTCTACTACTAAGGAGAAGCATCTGTGCATAACAACAGAACAGAAATGTAAGCTGTAATTTTGAAGAGGCTGCACTTGAAGACAATGGGACTACCAATTAATACAAAGCATCTAATATTTTGCAGTAATAACTTTAAAGGAAAATATTTCCTTGGAAAGCATGCTATTGTATGAGCTAATATCGTAACAAATTTATTTTCATTGCTTCTGAAACTCTCTGCTGTATACTAATCTGTGCTTCATCAGGAGGGAGAATGTGTGCCCCAGTGTGCACTCCAGAAGAGGAGAAATGTCACACAAAATCCAGGATTTCACAATGTCTAAAACACAGAGCTTGTTGCCTGCTCTTTTTTGTTTATTTCAGAAGCTGAAGTATCTCATTTTCTGTTCTAGGAAATGTGCCAATCTAACACTTCAAGTGACTAAGTATTTCTCATATGTCCCAAGGCTAAGCTCTGGAGCAGAAGGTTATGAAAGAGGTAATGGAGTAATATCTTAAACTGAAAGAGCAGGAATTTGTGCAAGATTTTAAAAGCTTATAGTGTTTACTGCTATTATAATGAGTATCTCAGTCATATCTAAAATAATATCCCAGATAAAAGTACCATTGTTAAAGGCTGTGCAAATTTATAGGGTGAGGGAGTCTGAGAATTGAGACAAGATGAAAACAGTTATGTGGATGTGGTTATTCCAGCAAGAAGATGAGGACTATAACAGAGATGAAGTAGTAGACACATAAACCTTTTAGATTAAAAATGTACTTTAGAAATTATTTTCTGAGAATATGTACTTGCAGCCAAACATGATGTCCTAGAGAGTTACCTTTAAAGTTCTAGTATTTTCAAATAATTACACTAAAAATATATATTTGTCTTTTCCACCAGCAGCTGTGTTTTGATAAATTAAACTTTGACAAATATTATGAAAACTTTGGAAAGATAACTGAGAGAAAAAAAATCTTTTTTTGAAAAAAGAAAACAAGTATATATTTAATTATAATAACTTTTCACCAGTCACTAGATGTTTGACTTAATTCAGGCCTTGGATTTAAACAGCTCACATGCCTAAAAGTCAGACCTAGATCTGACAGATATATGCGGAGCTCTGAGAACTTCTGCTTGAAACAGACAGGAAAATGTACAGAAACATAAAGAAGAGCACTAACCCAGTGCAATGCACTGTAAAACTACCAGTCATACACTTCCTTATGCTATCATAAATATGAAGTTAATTGAATTAAATTAATTTCTTAAAAACTCCTAATGCAGAAAAGGAATTTTGTTTTGTTTTTGATTTTCTATCATTTTTTTTTCCTGCTTCAAATCCTAAAATGTTTGACCTGGGACTTAATTTCCATGCTGTTCACATGCAACAAAAAAGGCCTTCCAGAATAACCATCCCTCTCTGGCATTTCATGTGACAGGAGGGAAAGAAAAGACCCTCTATACAATGCTGAGCTTAAAAATAAACTTTTTGGGTTTGCAAATAAGTGAAAGCACAATGGAATCCTGTGTTACAATCTCGTGTGTGTATTCATCATGGATGCCTAATTATGAAGCACAGAACTAAAGCTGAACTGTGTACCCCTGGTTACAGGGCCCAGGGGAGGACTGGATTCACTGGTTGTAACTTATTCCTCAGGGGCCAGTTAAAGGCACACCAGGTAAAGTTAAATAAAAAAATATATAACTCCTGTATACTACGGATTTTACTCATTGCTGAAAACTGGCATCAAGAGAACCTTGGTAAACTGCACTTTTTATTAACTGCTTTATATGAAACATTTAGCACTACCTGTAAATTCCCATTTGTGTCACCATTTATTGTGAGAAATACAACTGGAGGAGATTTTTAGATACATAGTTCTTCTGCTATCCTTGTGAAAGA
This sequence comes from Hirundo rustica, assembly GCF_015227805.2. Classification (NCBI taxonomy): domain Eukaryota; kingdom Metazoa; phylum Chordata; class Aves; order Passeriformes; family Hirundinidae; genus Hirundo; species Hirundo rustica. Next base: position 99,476,806 of record NC_053451.1, on the reverse strand, counting down.
TGATGCAGGATCTTTGCTAAGAAATGGTCTCTGGGCTCTTGCAGCCTCCACAAGAAAATATTCCTTTCTCTGCTGATGTTCACATAGAGCACTGTATGAAAGAATTTCAGATTTTTCAGATTATGCTTATGTCAGTAATTTAATCTTAGAGTCATAAGAGTGTGTTTATTTTAGCTCTGCTGGTGATGAATTCTTTCTGCTTTCAGATAAATCACAGTTAAGAGAGCTGTTGAATAATTCATCAATATAATTTTGAATACTTTAGTGTATCAGATCTCAGCAAATACAACTAGAAAATGAACAGGAAAAGCATAAAGCACCCATAATGTATGGCAAATGTTTGTGCATGAAAAATATGGGCTTTGTCTGGTTTTTTCATTTTTATCTAGAGTTACACTGGTGTTGTTGCTTGAGTTTAATAGGACTCGCTCCCACTCTGCAATGACTCAAATGGTAAAAGAAACAGGAATATGATCTGATATGCCTGGGTGAAATGGAAAACACAGGAGCAGATATACCCATTGCACTAATGTGTTGGCTCATGTTTAAACATAAATGTCTGTATCAACAAGCCAACAGCCATTAATAAACAGCTGCTAAAGCTGCTGGAGATTTTATCATATGCATGAGTACTTTTTGCTAATGAGAAAATGCTTCGTTTATCAAAGTAACATTGGTTTCATAGAGATGTAATTCTAAGTTTCTTGTGCTGTACTGGGAATACTAAAGGAAGTAAAGACTGAATTAATTGGTATTAGTGTACTGGAACAGATTTAGAAAAAATAATTTGTGAAGAAATCTGCACTCTAGTAAGACTGGAAAAGTCTTTAGCTGAGAAACATATTGATTGTGGAGGGCTTGCTAACAAACTTGTGGGAAAACAACCCAGCAAATATTCAAGGAAAAAAGGTCAGGAACATTGAATATCTGAAAACCCCTATCATTTACACTTTTGGTCAACAAAAAATAGTCTGAATCACACATTTAAATACACTCTGTAGGTAACTGGAACAAACAAGTGTTCCCAAAGGTCCCTACATCCTATCTTGGATGATATGAGCTACTGTCTGAAGTTCTCCTGTCTCTCTGATGCGTAGCATAGCTGCTTCCATGAGGGTCTCACATCCCTGCAGCACACACATACATTTGTTATTGATGAACAGAAAGTGACTTAGTATGCTACAAAGCACACGAGGGACAAGTAACTAAGAATTTGAAAGCGATGAGTAAATTAATAAGCAGATATCAAAATTACATTGATATTAAATGAACTTCCAACAGTCCCAATTTACAAATATTAAGCTGTCTTGGTTGTTGCACATAAGACATAATTAGTATTAGAGGCTTTTTTATTTTTTCAACAGAACAAAGCAGCTCTATATGAATGTTATTTCCCTTTAAGGCCTTATAAATCTGATGCGCTGAGACATCTGGACACTCACGAAAATTCCTGAGCCTATAAACTTACAGAAACTGTTTTGTGAGGGTCAAGATGAAAACTTATCCCCAGAAACTGCGGTGAATCTGAAAATCACAAACTATGCAATTAATTTCTAAAAGATTAATTTTTTTGTTTGTTTCTTTTTATTTAACTGTTACTTCAGTTTGCTGGCAGAACTCTATATTTAAAATTCAGAAAATAAACATAGATTTAGAAACTATTAACCAGGCTTTTTTTTTTTTCCATAGCAAAATTGGAAATATGTGAAGACTTGAAATAATTTTATGGGAGTCAGTAGTTGTTGTAATTCCCTAATTCTTTATTACAGCCTGCAGCTGGCCTTTTGCTATGTTTGTTATATTCATTCTCGACTTCGTGAAGTCTGTTAGCTCTAAAGCTTTTGAAAAGAAGTGTTCAGTTTGGAAAGAGTCTTTATTAAAGAAAGTTCCATCGAGGACTTACAGAAGCTTGTGGAATCATGAGGTAATGAGAGCTGATCTTTGCAAAAGTCAGACAAGCTTGGGCTAGAAGTACAGGACAATTATTTTTTCTATCAAATCACAATGACGGTTGAGGACACCCATTAAAATGCATGTAATTGGCAATCCTTAAATATTTTTACCACGTGTAAAGGAATAATAGGGGGTTTATATGAACTGTAAATACTGAGGAAGAAAGCATCTGCTAAAAGTTGCTCATACTCAAAGCAGTAGGAAAAAAGAGAGGAATGTGGCTCATGAGCAGACTGAACAGAACAGTAGTTTGACAAACATCATGGGAACATGCCCATCTTATTTATTAGCTACGTTTACCTAAGAATTTTAATATTAAGATGGTGATCCCAAAACTGTGATCCTGAGACAATTCACTATTTGCAAGGTCATAAATAGGTTTGTTGGAAATAGCCTCTACATAGAAGCATATCAAATATTGACATTTACAGCATCTTTCTGGCAAATCGAGGGTATAAAAGTGCCAGGTAATTAATCATAAATTCTTTAGGTCGAGGATTTACAAATTTGAGGAAGTACTAGAGGAGATGCTCCTGGCTGTGTGGAGGTCCAGTGGCCTGGCCTGGCTGGTGATCCAGCCACAGCCAGGATCAACCCAAGGCCATGGGAAGCAACACCATATGTCTGGGGACACTTCTTATGGTTATGGAGAATTAGTTTGAAAGGGGTCATGGAAGTTATGATGTCAATATGGGTTGCGTTACTAGTTCTGATTGGTTAGATTGCTTCTAGAATGTTCCATGGTTAGTGTAGATAAGTTGGGCTCACCTCTCATTTGAGGTCTTAGTGTTGGGCTGTATTCTGGAGCATTCCTTTTCATGTGGCAGAAAAATAAATGTCCCCCATATTTTCCACCTAAGACCCGTCACCCGCTTTTCTTCCATGCCAGCCAGCTGCAATTATGATTTGCCTGTCCTCACGGCCGTGGACAGAGCGTGAGCCAACGCGACAGGACTGCTGTGGTCTCACTGGAGGGACACCATGCCCAGGGCATGTCTGTGTGCCAGGTCCCGGAGGTCACTGTGGCTTGGTGCACCCAGCAGGGGATAAGCCAGAGAGAAAGGCAGAAGGGTCTGGTGGGCTAAGGGGCAGCACGAGGGGACAATCCACAGCACTAGCCTTACACGTTGTGTGTCTCCTCCATCAGTATCTGGTGCTCCCTCCCTGAGCTTCTGCCCATCTGCCAGGCACACTGGTTACATCTTCTCCACTTTTAGTTTAAGACCAATGCTGTCTGGCATGTGGGTTCCAAAGAAGCCTTAGAATGATTTATTTTTTTTCTTTTTGTGGGCTGTGTATAGCTACTCACTGACCATCACAGTCCTGGGGAAAAAAAAAAAAAAAAAAAAGAAGAAGAGAAGAGAGAGAAATACCAGATAATTTCTATTAAGTCTTAGTGTTTGGTTCCTGTTAGTTTACATCTAAATCCTCTCTGAAGCGCCTCATGCTATCCTTCTGTGAATTTAGACCAAACATGCGATGTTGAAAAAGACTTCTTTTTACTGCAAAGCAGACTTCAAGTAAGATATTGGAAAATATTGTATTGTGTAGGGTTCTTTTGGTCAAATAACTCTATAAGCATAAATATATAGACTACTATGCACACTTGCACATACCTAAAAATGAATTGAATTGAGTTAACTAATATGAAATGCCAAATATTTGCAAAACTCATATCAATATTACGGAAAAACAGTAATCTAGTGGTAGTCATTATGTTTTATACATGACTTTAAAACATTGCTAAAATAACTGCTGTCCTAAGAGCATTGGTATCTAAATGTGGATTGCTTTAGGATAACAATTTAATTTTACTGCTACATGACCAGCTTCCTACCAGTGCTTTCATTGATAAAAAAGGAGGTCAACACGAGGTGGAACATGGGAAATCTTGATAATGAGGGTACAAATTTTTATCCTTGCTGCAGGTAAACACTTTAACAAATTGTCTGGAAAGTCCATGAAGACTTCAGTCCCAGAGATACTCACCTACTGAAAAAAGCCTTGAGCAAGCTGGTAAGGGATGTGTGTCCTTTGTGCAAGGGTATTCAAACACTGGGCCTGACATACGGGCCTGAAAAAGCCAAATAACAGCTGCTAGGAGATACTCATCATAGGACAAACGGTCTGAGACAAGGCTGCTCATAGCTGCCCTGTCAATACAGGTAATATCTTTTTAGTAACAAAATTCAACTAGGGAGATAAGTTCTATTTACTTTTCTAATGAAAGCAAACTGTAAAAGGGGTAAATCTGGTTCCATGATTTTTGGAAAATAGAATGATTTGTTGAGATATCTTGACAATGATGGATACAAACGATCAATTTGAGTATAATTAATTTTCCTACACATTATGGGGTTTCCTATTGTATTCACAGCCTTACGGAGTTGACAGATATTATACAGGATATATGGGAGTGTGACAGATCTTTGTAATTTGGGACAGCAGTTGAAAGAGGGGATGCCCTAGTGTATTTCCCTATCACAGATGGCACTCGACACTTTGGGAGTAACTGAGCCAAGTTCTTGGCAATCTTCATTCAGACCATGCCCCAGACCATTGCCAGGGAGTGCAGGTGAGAAACTGTGCTTTGCTGGAAGTGGCTCACTGATACAATGCAAAAAAATAAATTCAAATCATCATGGGAGTTCAGGGAAAATTGTAACCTGCTTTCCTAGAAAACTGTCTTTGGAGTGAGAATTATTGCAAGACACGTCTTGAAAAAGAAGAAAGAAGGAAGTGACCCCCCTTGGCATGACCACACAGTGAGTCTGTTTTGGAGATGGAGACTGATCCCTCTGGCTTGTGAGGTACCTGTCACTGTTCTTGGTGAGACATCCTGGGGTGAAGACAGTAGCAGGAGGCAGATGATGGCAATCCCTGCTCCATGCTTCCAAGATACCAGTCTCCAAGGAAGAAGCCTGAAAATTCTAGTGTTAACTCAGACTCAGCTTCCAGCCCTGCCTAAATAGCCTTGAAAATCCTGGTTGGAGAAAAATGAGGATTTTTCCAAGAAAAGAAAGATTCTACATGTTGTTTGGGTTATGATTTTCCATGATTTTTCTCTTTTGATAACGCCTGTGAAGATTTGAATTCTGCCTTCACTTATTTTAAGTTCTGATTGGTGTAGTGATATTTGTCCTGTGAAGAAATAGCCATCCATTTGCCCTAAAAGCAACATCTATAGCTTATGTACTTTCAAGAAAATGTTTGGGATAATATTCACAAGTCTTAAAATTGAATAAAAAGTTAATAACTTCTGCTTATAGCAAGTGACTATTAAAATTCAGCTAGAGGTCACCTGTTAGTTCACAAGCCCCTGTAAATTCATGTTTAGTCACAGGACCAGAAATATACCTGTGCAGATGGCATTGAGGTCTGCCTGCCAGCTCAGCCATTTTAATGAAATTTAGCATTATGGCAGGTTTCATTTCTCTTCTTGATCTCCAAATGGTCCAGTTGCATCTCTCTACAACCTTCTTTTCTGTTTCTCCACCCTGTGTTATTCTTCCACACCTGTGGTAGTTGGATGTGGGTAGTAGTCTTTCATAGCACCGCTGAAAAATCATAAATGTAAGCGCCCTATTTAAAACAGAATTGTACCTTTGCTTTGCACTGACAAGAGCAAGAAAATCTGAATTAAGGGCTGCTTTGTTTCATGCTAGTGTAGAGGTGCTGGTGTGGCATGCCAGAATCAGTGAGCTCCTGTGTGTGCATGCCTTTAACCTCAGAAATTCACGGGCTGATGCTTTCAGGTTGGAGGAGTGTCCTTTAGAGATGGCAACACAGCATCAGTGTTGCATTTGCAAGAAACAGCCAAAGAAAAATGAAATTCATTGAAACACAGCGATTTTTCAGTCTGAACTACATATATGCCCAAAGTGTTTTCAAGTGAATGGCTGAGTTGGCACTCAGCTCAAATCACCCAGATCTTGTGCTTTTCTAGCAATAATCCTTATGTAATTACACATTTGACATGTGAGAACTGCCAACGTGGTTTGACACTGCTTCACAATATGTAATCTTTCATGCTACAATCTGTAATTTTCATAGCTGTATGAGAGACTATATGCTGTCAGCTCTCAGCAGTCTGGGTTCATTGGAACTGACAGGCTGCATATTTGTTAGCTTTTATTTTTGCTTACACAACATGGAAATGTATATTGAATTCAGACTCTAATTAAGTGAAATTGAGAGGTAATGTCTGGAGTTAGAATACTGTTAATCCACTCTTGCTGTTGTAAATCTTCAGAATGGATGGACTGAGATTACTGTTGCCTATAGAAGACAGCCCACTGGTCTCTGATTTTTCATCAAAAGTAGATTATGGCTTCCAGTTTTAGATAGCTGTTCTTCAGTTCCTTATAAGAAATGAAGAAATGTAGCAAGCATTATAAAATAAAGGGAGCTTTGAACTGGAGATAATTTCTGAATGTCTGACTTTAAGTCTTAATCAGAACATTATATATGGGAGCTTCCTTACTCACAGTCCACTTTGCTTTGATTTGTACATAATATTAAGAATGACAGTGGGAGAACAAGAATTTGAGATATGACTTCAGTTTTCCTTAACCTTTTCCTCATATATGGAAAGGTAAATATCTGATTGAAATAACAGCACAGGCTCTAGAATTAGAAAAGGGGAAAATATTTACATATTACATAGTGTGATGGGACCATAATGAAAAGTATTTTCAGAAGTTTGCAGAAAGCTCTTGGACTTAGAAGACAAAAAAAGTCATGCCTTAAAACCAAACAGATTCACTAAACATACATTGAGAGATTTGATAGAATATAATAGCATACCTTTCTGCTTCTTCCCATGATGAGTCATTATAGCTCCCTTATTTCCATCCAAATTTGATTCTGGTGCTTTAACTTTTTTGCAGGAAAGTTCTGTAGGCAGAAGAGACCAAGTGACACTTATAATTTAATGTCAACCATCATAAAATTCAATGAATGCCCTGAAAGCATGCCTTTTAGGCTGTACACCCTAATGACAGGACAGTTTGTTTCACTACTAGTGGCTTCTAAAAACTTGTGCAAAATGTCTTTTGTTTCTACTCCCACTAATATCTGTGAAAAACTCTCTAAGTATTCTTTTTTTTTTTTTTTTTTTTTTTTTTTTTTTTTTTTTTTTTTTTTGTGTACTGCATAGGCAGTTCAGCTGCTTCTTTCATGAGGCTGATGAGTAATAGTACCTAATCAGTGTCTAGGTAGAAAGAACGTATAAGACTTTGTTTGATATGTGCATGTAAATTTTGTATGAATTGAGACCATCTCTATTAACCCTTCTCTATTAATCCAAGTTGAAAACTTGTTTTCACGTAAAAACTAAGCCTCCTTAGAGAGGTTGGAAAAATGTCAAATCATATAATTTTCAATGATTTCCTAGAAATAAGAGGATTTAAATGAATATGAAAACTAAATTAAGAAAATTATATTAGAGCTCCAAGTTCTACAGCAGTTCAATTGTTGCCTACTTTCTTCACTTTACTTTGTTTCTTCTATTCAACTTTGTACTGCACTCTTTGCCATTAATAATTTCTCTTCTCATATTCCATTGTTTTCAGAGGATTAAAAGAAAAGGGAAGTTAGTAGTCCAGTTTCATATAGCATAAAGCTATTCCTTTAGTTATACATTTCAGGATAGGTTATGAGTTCTTGACCTTTTTTTCCTGTGCATTGTTTCCACTTTACTATTTTATGTTCTCTGAATGCTTTTTAATATAAGTGAACACTGAAATCTTCCTCTAATAGTATATTACAAAATTTTCCACCAATTAGTCGTATGAATGGACTATCACACTTTCATTTCAAGTTTATTGAAATTAAGGCTTTTTTTTGGATCAATCACAGATGAAGTCACTATGGTATAAAATCCCTCATGAACAAATATTCACAGGTGATATTTCAAACATTTCCTTATATTGAAGCGAGGTTAATGTAGAAATTAATACTGTAGCACAGACAAGACCAGTTGGGTTGTGTTATTTTTTTTATCAGATACTTAAGCTTACTCTCAAGCCCCTCAGCCTGAATAAATGGCACTTTGGGACTGACATCAAATTATAGTACTAAATTACCTTTCTGTCATGTCCCCACTGAGGCACCATCGTTCTTCTTACTGTCCTGGCATCTCAATGTTTAAGAAAACCAGTTCAATAAAAGTAATTGGAGAGGTGGAGTATGGCTGAGTGGCATCTATACTACATGTACCCACAGGCACACATCATTTCCTGGCTCTTGGAGCAGTGGTGAAAACGTAATGCTTGAACAGTGTGCTGCTATGGATGGCTGGTTCTTTGCCAAAGACACATACAGTTGCATGGATTTCAAGCATGCTGCCACTTTAGGGTTGGAAATGAAACCCTAAAAATCAATAATTTGGCTTCAGTATTAAGCTGTGTACAGTAATTTCATTGTGGTTTTATTAGATCAGTAAAATACCCTCAGTGGGACAGTATCACAAGGAACTAATTCATGTACCAAACTTGAAGCCCACTACATGCCCTAGAGTTTAGAGAAAGGGATTTGAAAGAGGTGAAGGAGTTATAAAGAGGTTTTAGTGTTTAAAGGAGTTTCGTAATGAGAAAAGAGTAACAAGAAACTAAAGTCTAATAAAGCAGATATTGTAAGATTTGAAGTTTCACATTACCTTCATTTGCTTTGTAAATTGCTAAGGAAACAAGCTCCTGGGATGCTTTCTCTAATATGCCCTCATCAGCATGTCTCTTTCCTCCCATCCATGCTGTACACACAGAAGTGAACAATTAATGATGTTGAAAATTCTTACACTTATTTCAATTAAATTTGAACAAAGATTTGGTTAAAACATGAGAAAGTGAGTTTGTTCTAAATGTTGGCATATGTCTGCCACCTTTACACATGCCGAGTAAAATCTGCCTGCAATTTGTGAGGTTTTGAACAAGTGAATCTTTGTGGTGCTCCCTCATCAGCCGTTCAGATTCTGATCTCATTTTCATTTGTGTACGATCTACCGAGCGACTTTCCTCTGTAGACGTGGGATTTGGAATCATCCTGGTGTTTGATATTATGCTGGATTTATGTCACTGTGCTTGGAAATAGGAATTTGAGCCTCCATCAGGAAATTAAACTCTCGAGCACAAGTTGTTCCCACAGACCACATTTCTTCCAGAATAACAATCTATTTGGTCAAAGAGGTGCAGAAGTAAGTTGTGCCACTGGCACAGATGAGTTGGCAGAAGTCCCAAAGGTATTCACAGCTCTGCCAGTAACACAGCAGGTTTTTATCGAGTGACAGAAAGGGAAGATTTATTTAAACTGCTATAAATTGGAGCTTTGCCTTATAGGGCATCAAAATTCATTTGTATGTTGTGTCTGAAAGAAACATTCCTCTAGCAACAAAGCACCTTAAAAGAAAAAGAAATCTTAAAACAAAAAGAACCCTTAAAGCACAAATTTCTGCTTATCATTGCTGGATGAAGTATCAGTGCTTTTATTCTACAGTAGCAATGGTAACACCTGACATGGAACATGAGAACCAAGTAGAAGGAAGCAGTGTGAATAACACTATGTTTGGTTTATGTTCATCTATCAAATGGTTTCATCAAAACTGAAAGAAATTAACTCTAAATTCTGTGAAATGTTTGAAATATGTCAAAAGAGACTGTGAGGAATATTTATGAGCTGTTTCACTGTCCTCATGCATTTCGTCACAAGCATTTAACATTTCACAGAGCTGACTTGACTCCATAGCATTAATTACTAATTTTATACAAGATTTACTTATTTAGTGCTCATAATCAAAAGATACAGAAGTGATACAGAAAGACTAACACACTCTGGTGGTAGTGAAGTGCAAATTTGTGGCATGAATTACAATGCCACTGTATGGCAGGTGGGGGAAAGTCTTGAAACCCAGAGAAACATACGTACCAATGCTTTAATGAAAATTATGATATGATGAAGTTGTTGACCTTCTGTGCAGTCACACATCACAATGCTTCTGTATATTGTGAGTTTTCTATAATAATGAATTTTATGAAAACTGAATAAATGAATACAAATATGCAAATAGCTGTGGAAGCACTATCTGCCCATTCCAGATACAGTCTTTGATATTCATAATTTGTTTTCAATCTCTTTCTGTTTGCTAGAGAAATCCACAGGGCTTGCTTTTGTCTGTGCCAGATGCCTCTCATATGAGAGGAAGTAGTTGCCAAATTACTAACCATGCAGTAGAAATGGCAACTGAAAGTGATTACACCCAACATATGGTCCAAAGACAGACATCTGCTAACAAAGATTAGGGATACTGTGGCAGATTCTCACTTGTTCTAATGAGCCAAATAATCTTGCCCATAAGTCCATTAGAACAAATGAGAGTAGCCATCAATGAATTTTGCCTGTCCCCATCCACGCTTTGTCAGCCTGAGTGTGTCGAGGTATCATGGGAGGTGTGTGGGTGTATTTGCCAGAAATATTTCATAAAACCATTTTAATTAGTTACAAAGGAGTAAGACTAGCAAATCTAGCAGAAAGAACAGTAAACCTAACAGTTTTAGCAAAATGCAGTAAAACCTCAAAGTGGGCACCTGGAGATGGTAAGTAGTACACAGGGGTACAACAGTAAGTCCATTGTTTCTCCTCTCTGGAGATGAAGTATGCTCTTTGTTCCTGATCAGTTTCATCACTGGAGAGGCAGCACTCTTCCACAAACATTAGCAATGCAGTCTCTTAATTGTTAATGGGGGAGGGGAAATTATTCTCAGTTACAGAATTGAGGATTCAGTGCCATGAGGTCTAGGGGGGAGGAGCTCAGAATAAAGTGCCTACATGGCAGACACCTATCTCAAGGTGTCTTGTCTATCACAAGGTGCCAAACTTGGCAAACGCTGGGGAACCAGGCGTGGAAGCTGCAGTCAGTGGCATGCAATGCTGCACCACCTCATGGGACAGGGGTGGCAGAACAGGAGTGCTAGTGGAGAGAATGGCTTGAAGGAAGGGAGAGTGAGGAACTCTCTGCTGACAGGTAGATCTGAGAGTGAATGCCAGTGAAAGGAAGTGACTTTGAAAGCTGTACGTGCACTTTGGGAAGCATAACTTTTAAGCTAAGAACAAGAGTAGTAATAGCTGGAGATGAGGAGGCAAAAAGTGCTGGCAGAAAGGAAAGAAAAGAAAAAAAACCTGCTAAGATGGAACTGACAATAGCGATGAAGCAAGATAATACTTACTGTATTGATCACGTCAAATGCAGCTGGTACATAGAGGAAAAATTGGGACAAGGAAATTTGAAAAGAAGGCTGGTCACTAGTACTTGCTGAGCAGTAAAAATGCTGCTGTAGCATAACCTCAGTGTGAAATAGAGATCAACTCTTGAGACCCTCAGCAAAATCAGGAAGAAACTCGGGGTAGAGAGAACGTATGCAGCCTTGGATAGCAAGAATATGGAAAAATTACAATCTCCTGCACACTTTCTTTATAACTAGAATGTTATTTTTTCCGGATCATTTTGATGTTAAGTTGCTTCATGCTTTTCTTTGTGTACTTAAAAAGACAAAATCAAACAGTTAAGAAAGTTATGCACCATGCTGAGTTATGAGGGAAGATATGAAAATGCCCAGTGTTTGTGAGAAGGTGTGTGATATGTGTACAAATCCATGAGGTGTACGTATATCACCATATATTACATATGCAGACTAAATGTGTATCTCTATGTCTAGACACAGCTACAGACACAGATATGTATGTATGAGTATTCACCTGTAACTGAAATATATAAAGACATTTTAGGCTTTCTCCTCTTACAGGGAGAGTATTCTGAAATGTCTCCAGGTATAGCAGAGTTGAGATCCCCTCCAGCTTTATGAGAACACAACCTCTACTGTGCAAATCATTTTTGCTGAGTCTCTGGAGTTTTAATTGATACTTATTCAATACTGTTTGTAAAGTATGATGGAAGCATTCCAGTAAAGAAGTGCATCAATAAATATAAGATTAGTAACATCATTCCTTTTTGGCTGTGCAGGTAGAAGGTATGTACACTTTAACTTTTCAAGCATTTTAAAGAACCTATCTCTAAAGCTTTAAATGCAAGCAATTTAAAGTTATGACTGAAGAGAGGTAGGAATATGTCCCTGATTATTTTTCAGTTTTCTACATGCTTTGTTTTGATCTCATAGCCTAAGAAGGATGCTAAGGATCATAAAATTTGTTCAAATTTGACATCTTAACTGGGAAAAATTTAAATAAATTGGGAATCTATGTGAAGAGGTTGCTTAACCCATCTACTATCAAACAAAAAAATCACAGATGCCTGTGCAAGGGTTGAAATTTTGCTGTTTGCCTTGTAGCTGAAAAAATCAATGTACAAGATTATTTAGATATTAACATTTCAGAAGTTGATGTTTCCTCTTTTGATTGAAAATGTCATCGTGCCCTCTGGTCTGGAGATGACATTTTGCAAATTCTCTTCACGTAAATTGATAATACAATGCAATTCAGACTTCTCCAGTCAGAATCACTTATCTTAATTTCAAATTGTCAAATCTCTGGCTGTATGACACCTTAAAGATATTTTTGTTTTTTCCCAAGTGAAACAATGAAAGAAGACACTCTGCTTGTCAAACACTTAAATAGCTGCACTCATGCTTGGCCCACTATAGAAAATTGAAAGTTAATTTTTCTTGGTATGCTTATTCAGTTGCCTGCTAGGTTTTGGATGAATACTCAGGCCAGAGGCCTAACTGAGGTGAGAGTCTTTAATCCGTATTTTGCCTGGATTTGTCTGGCAGATCATAAAATGCAGTGTCTTCAGGGTATTACAGTGTGCAAAACATGTTTGCATTTTTTTCCTACTTTTGTTCAAGCTCAAAACCAAAAGACACAGTGGAACGTTTTGGGCACTTTTTAAAATTAAAATTAAATTAGGTTTAATTTAGCTCAGGAAAAACTGAGGTATTGAAGGGAACTGAGTGGGTGAGAGCTGTCCTCAATATTCCTTCAGAATTAGGGCTGGGTTTTGGTGGTGTCATTTAAGAAAATGTTGTGTCTACATTCTGCCGAATTAACCCGCTTTAGTACTTCATCCATCTGTGAGGTTGTCTGTTAGTCTTATATGAATGAACATAACTTTGTAAACACATAAAAAAGGATTGAAAAATGCAGTGTTGTAGGTAATGCATCTGTGTCATCCCCCTGAGTATGAATTGCAATGGGGTGGTGGCAAATAAGGGAATTAGACATCCTTTGGGTATTCAGTAATTTGTTGTTGCAATTGACTTATTTTTGAAGGATTTGGAGACTCATTTCTACTTGTAAATTGTTCTCCTAAAATGTATTTATGAGTCAATGTCTTAAATTAAGCCTTAATGGAAAAATGGATGAAGCCTTAGATAATTCTTTCCTCCCATAGCCATGCAAATAAAGTTAATAACTGCTGTCTTTCAGCCTTTCTTTTTCTGTTTACTAATTAGTTGCAGTGATCAGAATCGTATTTAGACTGTAAGAAATGGAATTCCAATAAGGAAGACTGAGGCTGTCCTAAAAATAAACTGCGCTGTACTAACTTTCAACCAGTGCGTAGAGCTGTCAAGCTGTTTGCAAAAGGATACTTGCAGCACTTGAGTTGTTTTGTTTCATTCTGTGGCTGATGTAGGGAAATTGTACAGCTTTACTGCTGTAAAAGATGAGGTGGAAATTTACATGAGTAGATCCTAAGCTGGAGTCTTAAAAGTACATTGAGAGGAAAAATATTCATAACAGCATAAAATGTTTAAAAAGTTATCTTTTAAATGTATTATAAAGCAAACTACATGTGTGTGTAAAAAGTTGTAACTGTATCACTTCAGCAACCTTGTGTCATTTATATTTCCAGGTGGTCAAATACTATATTTCTAAATATAGTAAAGACTGAAAGACACAGACTGAAAAATTGACTTAAGAATCCTATTCTGCTCTCCTGCTGAGCTGAATTCTGAGCAAAGGCAGTCTTTACCAAAGCAGCTAATGGAGTACAAGTAGGGCTGGATTTCTACTGAACTTTTATAGTGTGTTTAAAGCAATTGGTAATAACAATGTGGCTCTACTGAGAATGTCAGCTGTGGAGTTCCTCAGCACACATTTAATTTAGAGATTGGTATGATATGATGATGTTGTGAATACCAAAGTATTCATGGTAAAAAAGCCACAGAAGTTATTTAATAGGTTTATGTCTAGTAGGACTTCTGTAAGAAGTTGTGTAGCTTTTTAGCATAAATGTGTAAATTGATTTCTGCAAATTTCCATTTTCCTCATACGTCTCATTCATTCAGAACACTTTTCACCTGTAGTAATGTTGTGAGTGGTACTAATTTTGTATAATTATCACAAGCATTGCAAAGTTAAATGAGCTTCTTGGTCAAGTCAATGCTCTATAATCATTTTTCAGAGTCAAATTACTGTCAATGGGTAGCTGGGAGGAAATGTAGTGCAAATAAGCTTTGGTTTTATTGACATCTGTGAAGAGGACATAGAAATAGGTCAAATATGGTCTCTAAAGGACGGGTACGCAGTCCTTTAACTGACCTTTTTCCCATGAATTTCAGCTCAGTCATTTTAGCATTTGGTAGTTTCATAGCAACAATGAAGTTCCCATCCATAATTCTGCTATATGAAAGGGTACTTTGAAACCATTGGTTTACGGAGCTCAAGCAGTGGCACTCCTACGGCTGAGATAAGATTGAATCTTCCCATTTTGTGGCATCTCTTTTCCTTCTGAGATTCATCACATCCTGCACCTTGGAACAGCCCTGACCAGGGCAGTCACACCTGGGGCAACTGCATACACAGTTACTCTGCTGAACTTCCAAAAAACAGAGAGATGCTAATTCAGCTGTACTGGATACTTTGTGCTGAGTATTTGGAAATTTTATTTTGCAGTCCCAAAATGGAAGTTGAGTTCAAGAGGATTTATAAAACAATATACTGAATATGTTATATAAATTATAGGAAATCTGCAATTATCAAGGACTTGGTGTGGTATAATAACTTTCAAGTCATAAAACCATATTGTTACCTTAGTAACATAATATTCCTGCTATGAGTCATATTTTATATAATTTACCAGAAAACAGGTTTATTTGAAGCTCAACAAATTTTGAAATAGTGTAATATCTTGCATAAACTGAAAGGGTAAGGCAAGAAATGCAGTCTAGATGAATCCTACAATACCATTTCTCTGTTATATTGCTGTAACTCTCCCATCAATCAGGGAATGGATTTGCTAGCATTTCCCTGCCCTTGGGCAGCTCAGGGAACCATGTCAGTCAAGGAGGTCATCCTCCTGGCTTGTCTTCTCAAATGTACAAGTAGACACAGAACGGAGGGAAGAAATGAGGGAAAAACCAGGTGGAAAATGTTGATGTAGCCTGTTTGAAAGCTTTGGAGCTGTTTTTAGTTCTTTAAAGATGCATTGTGGTGTTCACAGGTATCAACTTGGACAAAAATTATTAAGGGTGCATTTTTATTAGGAGTTAGTGGAGTCTAACTGCAACACTATGAAGTTTTCTGATTTTTTTTTTTTTTTTTTGGTAGGTTTACTAAAATACTGTTTTCAATCACTTAATTCATTACAACTGAGCAAACACCCAGAGCTGCACCTCGACATTTTATTGAAACATAACAAAAGTGAAAGCAATCTGTGGAAGCAAATAAAATTACATCTGTTTGCTGACCTCAAACTTGCAAAATGGGAGTTAAAATTAACTACTAATTTGTTGAGTAAATTCTTGTCAACTTCTAAGTACAAAACCAGTAAGACCCAGGATGGCTGACAGGAATTAGCAGTTCTCTCACCACAGAAATAATAAATTAAAGAAGCATAATTCTAAAATTCTGTACTACGGTACTATTACAAGTAGTAATAGTAGTACTGTGGGTACTATGACCCACAGCATTTAACAATTTTGGGTGGAGGGAAAATGCTTCTGTATTAATACTTGATTGCTCATCAGATTCTCAAGGGTTTATATATTTTGGATTTCTGTCTTTATCTGCTTAGGAAGGCAAAAATTTTTTTTATATTATGACTAATAAATAGATTCTTGTTTGTGAAGGTTATACTCTTTAAAAAAATTGCCACTCTCAGCATGCATATTGATGGGATGTGCTGCAATCCAGCTATACATTGATGGCAATATTGACATCCAGGTGATGGTAATGGCAACAGTGCCTTGGCTCCAACTTTTTAAATATGCACACATCTACTGTTGTGCAGCCACCAGAGATGTAACCACAGGCTTTGTGTGATTTCATTTTGCCTGCATTCATCTTCATGGACTAGGGCAGAGAAAAGCATAAAGAAATCCGGGATTAGATGGTGGAGTTGGAAAAGGGGTTAACTATGTTTTGCCTCTATCTCCTGGTACGTCTAGTTTATGACAATGGCAACATCTACTCCCTTTATACTCCTCATTTTCAAAGCTGCACAAATATCCTCAAGTTCTTGCCAGTTTGAAATTTGTGTGTCATATGAGACGACTGGCGTTGTCTTGTCAGGCAATGTCTGTCCCTCAGCCTCCCTCAGCTTGGAGTCACTATGTCTGCTTAATGCAGCAAATTAGGTCAGCCACATTGTCCTCATCTGTCCTCAACTTCTGCTGCATTCCCTTCGCTGGAGATAGGTTAAAAAGCTGAAATATCGGTAACTGTTGGCAAGTTCTGTTTTATGTCCCATGCCTGAATCAGATCCTCTGCCCTGTTCAGTAAGTTGTGTCTCAGAGTTTCTCTTCCATATGAGGTAACAAAGGGAAAATATTATGAAACCATGGATACTACATCTAATCTATATATATAAAATCTAGCTATATCTATCTATATCATCTATATCTATATCTAATCTATAACTATATATAGATATAATTTTTAAAAAGGGAAGTTATACTAGTGCAAAAATGGCTCAAAAATTTTCCATCTCATGCCTAGAAAATGGTATGGTAAGAATCTTCTCCATAATCTATTAAATTAATCTCTTTCCTGAAAGAATCAATACTAAAAGTAAAGTTTGGTTTTCATAACTTTTTCAGCGCATTAAATTTGTGCAGTAATGAAAATTGAATGCAGCAGGGAAGATAGCGTGCCCTTCCAGACAACTGAAATGAGCCATTCCTTAATACTATTTTTAAATTACTAATGGGTTTTCCCTATTTTCTCGAGATTATGTTACAGCAGAAAATCACTGTTACATATGAAAGGTTTTTTTCCTCTCAGAGACTGAAATTTGATAGAATTACTTATGAGAGATTTCATATTTCTATCAAATTATCCACCTCTTTTATTGCTATTTCGTATTGCTGGTTTTTCAGGTTTACTTAGCAAAGAGTATACTTATTGTGTCTGCTTAAAAACACAGAGTAATTAGTTATATCAAATGTATGCAAATTATCCCACTTGCTGAAAATTTTTAAAGTTACATTTTAAAGAAAGGCACAGTTCTCATGTTAAAGTAATGTGGAGGAAAAAACCCATGTAAACTAGAGAAAACAGTATCTTGACTCAGATGTTTACCAAAGACAGCTACTTCTATTAAAAAATTAACTCCTGCATTCATCTTTGTATGTTCATAGAATCATATAATAATTGGGAGGGATCTTTTAAAGGCCATCTAGTCCAACACCCCAGCAATGAACAGGGACTTCTCCAACTAAACCATTTTGCTCAGAGGCCCATCCAACCTAACATTGAATGTTTTCAAGGATGGGGCATCTACCACCTTTATGGGCAACTTGTTTCAGTGTTTTACTGGAATAGGTTTTACTGGAAGGATGTTCTGAGAACACTTTTTGAGGACCTGTGACAATTATCAGGAACCAAGGGTTCTCAGTAAATGTAGAAGCAGCAGTGTTTTAGATGTCCTGCTGTTACCACTGTTTGTGCTATTTACCACTTGCATATTTTGATTCTCTTCAAAAGCTTACTTTGGAGACAGCAACAGAAATAATGTGCTGAACTGAAGCCCAGTAGGTTTCTCCATTTCTTGGCTGCGACTCGGAGCTTGCCTATGAAGGGCCAAAAAAGACTCTGCTCAACCAGTGTGGCTGAGGGCAGGTTTAAAGGCTTAAAGGTGAATGAAGATACCCTTAACATGCAGTTCTGTAGGTATGAAGGTACATGTTAGAGCATAACTTAAAGTCAAAGGACCTGCCATGTTTCAATTCGGTCTGAATCTCTTAATCCTAAATCCAGTCTGCTGATGCATACAGGAACATAAGCAAGTCCAGGGTGTGGGACCGATGAGGGGGAGGAGATGTTTTTGGATAGCCTAAACAGCAGCTCACTTTATATTTTGTTGCATATTATCAACACTTCAGTTACTCTGATGAAGACTCTTTAAAATTGATTATGCTGCTCTAAAAATGGCAATATACCAATATTTATGTACTAATGGTACCCGTTTATGTCTCTGCCTGTTCTACTATCTTTGGCCCTTGTGATCTCAAAAGTTATCCCCAGCTGAATTGATTTCTTCTCAAATTTGTGGTGGTGGAATGTTTTTCTAAGTACAGTGTTGGGAAAAATAATAAAAATCTAAAGATTTGTATAACTCTTTGTTTTAGACTCATATACGTGTAACACACCTGTCCATTCTTGTTTATCAGCTGTTTGGAAAATACATTTATATTTACTTTTTGCTGAAAACGTTGATAGCACTTCAGAGTAAAAAAACAGCAACATTTAATATGGAAAATATTTTCTGGTGGGAATGATGCCTATGTAGGTTTCATAATGTTTTCATTGTCTGAAGATCTAGTACAATATCACGTTCAGGCAACACTTTCTATGTAATTCAATGTTGTATGATTGCAATTCAATCCCAACTTGGTATAAAAACTTCCCACTGGGGAGGAAAAAATGGCATTGCATAACCAAATTAGATTCATGTACATACTCTTTTTAAAAGATCAGGGAATTGAAATCTCTGATTGGTTTAGGTGAATAACAGGTAAAACACAGCAGCTAATCTTGAGAAGGTTGCCTGAAACCATTAGGAAACTTGGAATTTACTGCCAGTCAGCTTGACTAGAAAAAACCTGACTTAACAGGAGTCAGACCAAAATATGCTTGGCTTTGTTTGCATCATGGCCCAGAATTTTGTATAATTTGTACTGTGAGAAAAAGGGTTGTTTTCTAATGCAAAGTACAACATCTCTGCCCTGGCAACTGCAAGGGTAATGCTCTTAAAAATCATATCAATCGTACAATTTGCTCTCAGTAACTTCTGGTTTTCTTTTCTTGCTTCAGGATATCAAAAAAAGACATTGTGATTATAGATGTAGATACCTCTTGAGTCCTCTGACTTTTTTGTGACTGGAGATATTGTTACATACCCATTTGCTCAAGAGATCTAAATGATGAAGAAATTTGCTGGTGCTGCTCAGCACATGTGCAAAGAATTGGTTTTGTCCAGATATCGTGTTTTTTTTAAACATGTATACCATTTACCTAGGCCATTTAGTAGTCACACGTGCATGTAGTGTTTCTAATTCATGTTCCTTCCTTGGCTGCCTTGGATTTTCCAAGTGGAATTACATGCGAGATACGGTCCAGTGTCCTATGTCCCTTAACACAGCCCATCTCCCCCTCTGCCATTCAGACTGTGACTGCAGCTGTCCTGATCATTGGCACAGACTGACTCTCAGCAGGAAGCAAGAATGATCTCCTTGCCTTTTCCAGGCTGTCTGTATCCCAAATGCATGCTTACTCCTCAACTGCTGCCATCTTGTAGCATATGCTCTTTTTCTTCCTCAGAGTTTCTTGATGTGGTCATACAGGCCCCCTGGGCCAAATACTGCAGCTGTTTGGAATGATCTTTAGGGCACATGGGAAACCTAAGAGTGAGTGTAAATTTGGCAGACAAATCCAAGATGTAGCCAAAAATGCCCCAGACTGGCCGTTTGTTTGGTAAGCTATAAAAGTAAGTATCTACATCCCAAGGAAATACATATGAAAATCAGTTTTCTTCCCAAATCTCTTGGTTGTTGCTTTCCATGTTGACACATCCAAAACATAACAGGAATACAAGACTGACTGTGTATACATGTTATTTAGTTTCTATAGGAATAGATCATGTGAATCAGCAAGGAGTGGTAGAACAAGGAGTGGTAGATCAAAAATTCAGCCTTACTACAACACTTCTGCACCATTCTCACAGTCCCTGCAGGTTGGAAGAGTGTTTTGAAGCTCATGAAATTTAGTGTACTGAGTCTCTTTCAGCTTTTTCAAGGACTTAATTTTTGGGTGGCCTAGGACAAAGGGGAATGCCCCAGAAGTGAGGAGCCAAGTTGGAGTGTAACCAATGTCCTGCCTTCCCTATAGGAAATTAATTTTTGTGGAGCAATATTCCACTGATATATTGCACTGAAGTGCTCTTACACACTACACACTGTATAGTGATTGGATTCAGACTGTAACAAGAAATTTACACTGTATATTGTGCCTGAATACTTAAACAGTTTCCCCCAAATACATTTTAGTAGCCAGGTTGTTCAGCTTGAAAACTGCTAAAGGAATTTACGGGTCTGTTTCCATTGGTTTACAAAAAACCATAAATAGATTAACCCCCTGTCAATTAATTCTTCCAATTAAACCTTAATAACATACTTATTGAGAATTTGCATTTGTGCCTTAGGCATGGGAATCGTGCATAGTAACTCCATGGACTATAATAGTCCTCAGCCTACTCTGGAATCAAAGTTTTGTCCTTATTTTCCCCTGTGTTTATTGGAAGCTTTTGATTCCATCAATCACAGCAAGGCAATGTCAACTTTGAAAAGGCACTGCTGAGTTACCAGAAGTACTATTTTGGCATGTTTGGAGTAGTCTCAGGCAGAGCTCACCAATAGTTATTCTGCTTAACCTCTTTTTCTTCTCATAGCTCTTCAGGGTTCCATCTTCAGACCTTATTAGTCTTTTGTTGTTTTTTAAATGCTGGTATCTAGGTTACAGTAGCCTTTTAAAATATTAGATGTACCATGCAGATGACAAGGCTTCCTTTCTGAGCCGTCCCTTCCAAACTTGGTTTGGTTCCTGCAGTTTCTGAACTGCCCTGAAGACTTATTTCTGAGTTTCAGCCAAAAAAAAAAAAAAAAAAAAAAAAAGGCGTATTATTTTGCTTTTGTGACAAAACATAAGCTGTATGTGTGGAACCCACTATCGTGCTGGACTAGCTCTTTCTTCACAGTCCCTTTGAGGCTAATTTTGCCATTTCCTGTCACTACAGATTGCACTCTTGGAGGCAGTTTTAAATCAGTAATGTCTTTGATGCTTTTCTTTCACCACGCCAGGAACATTCCCAGAATGACATTGATGCTCTCCCAGGCTGTCCAAATGTGTATTCATGGCAGGCTTCTGCTAAGCTGCTGTAACACTCTCCCATTCTGTTTGCTAGCTTGCCAGATGCGAATAAGCTCCAGTTAATTGAAAATACCAGATTTTGAATAGGTTGCAGTTAATTCAAAATGCTATGGCTGATACCAAAATATGATATGGCTAAATTTTAACCATCGCATCTCTCTTCAGTGAAAATCAAATGAGAGAAACATTTGTCAGATGTTTTGAACTTTTTCTTCTTAGGCTTCCAGTGCCCTTAAAGAAAAATGTACAGAGGATCTTTCCAAGGGAAGCTGAATGCATCTGAAGTAACTGGGGGTCAGGTAGACTAAATGCACTTTGTGTTTTTAAATGACAGCTGAAAATGAAGTGCTAACATCGTGAATTGTTTCCTGACACTGCTGTGGACTTGTATGCCTACAGATGGGAGGCATTAACTTTCTGTCTGTCACTCTAAGAGCTTCTTTTCTTTTGCTTGTGACCACTAGTATGTTAAGCTGAAATTTAGACATTTTGCATAATTGTGCTTTTGTGGTTATGGCAAAACAACTTAGGAAAAAGATCTTGTTTTGTTGTCACTGTTTGTAATACATGTACTTTATAGTATTTATATTCCATCCATTTTGAAGTTGAGTGAGGCTATTTGAAAACCAGGTATCAATACTTATACTACCATACCTTGAATAAAATATTTCTGTGGCTAACATTTTGAATAGTCATGCTACATTAGAATTTTTGTATGTGCTAGAGCCATAGCAATTTTTGCCTTCCATGATGATATTTCAATTGATAAAACAGCTATTCAGAAAAAGATTTTGTGAAGAATATGGAAAAACCTTTGCTTTTCATTATAACTGGATGAATCTATTAATATCATAGGATTCAAATAAAACTCCTGATTTATCTATCTGATGACAAAGAGGCTCCAGGCAGCAGGGTATGTGCTAAGGTAATACAAGTAACTGAAAATAGCAGGTAGAATAACTGAAGCTATTGCATCAACCAGGCTGACATCTATCCTAGACAGCAGGGTGAACATCAGAATGCTGATATGGGATTTGATTCTTTACAATTCAAAAGACGGGAATATGAGTCAACCAGCCTTTACGGCTTGTGGATCTCATTTCATTCCTCTGATGAGATAAATTTGCTTCATTAAGGCAATCGTTTACATACCATAAAAACTGCCTTTCATAAAGCCCTGAACTGCATGTTATTGTAATTAGAAGTCAACACTATCTGATATTGATTAAGTGTAAGTTAAATGGATTTAGACACTTGGTAGCTGGTATACATCAAAGTGGTGTCATGGAAGATTTATCATTGAATAGAAGTATTTCAGACAGGATTTTGCAGAGATGAGTTACAGGTCAAGACTACGAAATACTATTTCATAAGTAACTTAAAATAAATATAAAAGCAATGTGAATAAAATTTAAGGATGATATAAGGATGATATGATAAAGCATATCAAAATATTGAGAACCGAGTGGCCAAGTTAAGCAATCTGGATGTCTTAAACTGGTAGGATGCAAGCAAAAGGTGAACTTAGATGTCAGGGTTCCTGCCCATTAGAGAATCTTGCATGAGGAGCTGCACAGACTGGGATGCAGCTCTGCTCCTGTTGCTCACACTCCTCTTGCTTGGCATGCTGGTTTGTCTGAGGAGAATGACATGCTGGCTCTGCTTCTGGCACCTGAGCCAGCTTCCCTGTCTGGCTGCTGCTACACACTGGGCTGTCTCTGCAGTTAGCCAGTCCTCCTGCAAGTGCCCTTACAGACTGAAGTGGGTCCCACAAGTAAGACTGAGGTTTGCTATTGACTTTAGAATCATTTGTATGAGAAGATTATGAAAGTAATATTTTGAGGTCTTGAGTTATGTCTTCACTGTTAGCTGTAATTTATCTACCAACACAAAGCCTAAAGAAAAGCAAGAGAACAAAAAGAGTTTCATATTACTTAAAATTCATTATGGAAAACTGAGTCTACAGAGATTAGAGTGGTTGCACAAGTAGAGTAGGTGAAAAAGGAGTTTTGAGCTGAAGGTTGGTACCCATTTTTCAGGATTCATATGAGTTAAAGATGAAGAATTATAAAATCAAGATATCTGGATTTTGCATGTCTATAATGTTAAGATGTTATATGTTTATCTGCCTATTTTCTCTCTGGTATAAAATTTTACAAAGAAGAGAAGGAATTTTTAAAAATGCAGGCCAATTACTGGTTTGTGCAGTCATTTACTGTTGGATAAATCCACACAGCTGTTAAAAGAAGGGTGCACAATCCTTGTTTCCGCTTCATCTCTGTTGTTGGCACCAGCTCATGTGACTGCTCCAGGGTGAGGGAAGGCTAAGGAACAGTTCTTTCTAAAGCAAATTCATCCAGGAGCATTGTCTTCCAGCTCAAATGCTTCCCTGACCTGTCCCATTTTGAGGCCATTTGGGCCCTAGTTCTGGTGGCAGGTGAGCACAAGGGCAGCACGGCTCCTTCATGGCAGAGCTGCAGACTTGTGTTGGATCATGGCCTTGAAAAACCTCAGTAGCTACTCAAATTTGGCTTTGCTGCTCTCCTTGTCACTGTCACGTTTTGCTGCTGCTCTCCTTCCTTATGCATGGGATTTCCAAACCCATGGTTTCCTTACCCATCCATTATGTTTTGCACACCTATTCCTCTTGAGGTTGATAGCTTTATTTCCCAAGTGGAAGTTAGCTTCCAAGGGGTCAAAGCTGTTGTGGGCAGTGTTAGGGGTGACATATAAACTTTGCAAATAGAAATGGAGTGGGGTTTTGTCTGTTTGAAATGCTCCAGAATAAAAGAGAGATTACACCAGAAATGGATCATCTGATTTTCTTTCAGGCTATTTACACACTTCTGGGTTCTCCTTGTCGCATGTGGCAAATCACTCAGTCAGAAGGACAGAGTGAAAAATGGATGGTTGACTCCCTAAAGCAAAAGTAGCCCAAGTGAATTACCAAGTTGTAGAGAGCATGAAGGTATCAGATGAAAACTCTCATCCCAAAACCATATGAAACAAATACCACATTAGCTTAAAAATACATTTTAAGAGATGTCCATGTGGAAAACCTGACTAGAACTACAGCTGACTTCATATGTACAGGAAGGTTTATAATTCACACTTGTTGAAAAGTTTAATCCAGCAGTACTAAGACCAATTTACGGTGTTCTTGCAGTATTACTTATAAGTAACAAAGAAATTATGCAGACGGGGAAAATCAGAGTAATGTTTACAAGCACAAAGCCTGGCAGCAATGACACTCTGAAAATGGCAGTGAGCACCACATACTCCAAGTGAGAAGGGGCAGCTGGTCTGCTGAGAGATGGATGTCATTGCAAGGCCAGGGATGTTCCTGTTAGCATCTCTAAGATTAATTAGAAGCATGTAGAGAGTTTTTGGAAAACAAAACATTTAATAACATTTAATAGCAATATACCTGCTTTGCTTTTCACAATAATGGAATAACATATTTGGAATAAAATATTGATCCATCTAAAAACATTTCAGAAAACCATGAATAGTTGCCTCATGGGGCCACGAGGGAGGCAAACGTCAGGTACAGAGCTTGGTTTTAATGTGTGGGGGCAGCATGGAGGTCCTGGGTTCCACATCTGTGAGAAGCAATAAGGGAAAGTGGAGTAGCTGAGGAAGAGG
Source organism: Hirundo rustica (assembly GCF_015227805.2). Taxonomy (NCBI): domain Eukaryota; kingdom Metazoa; phylum Chordata; class Aves; order Passeriformes; family Hirundinidae; genus Hirundo; species Hirundo rustica. Next base: position 99,451,834 of record NC_053451.1, on the reverse strand, counting down.
AGCAGCATTTCATATCACCCAGTCCCTCTCCAAGCTGCTTCCTGGGGCTTCACTCAGGAGGCTCAGTTATCTTCTGCTGTCCCACCACCTGTTAACCATGATGACACCGTCCCAAAGAAGCCAAGCATCATTCTGGCTGTGACTGACAGGGCCACAGCTTTCCAGGGCAGCCAGGGAAGTGGAATGTAAATTTGAGAGAGACAGCGTTACTACTGCTGCAGGTGGTGAAAAACAAATACAGCTGAGTCCCAGAGAAAGGTACTTTCTTCGGCTACTTGCGACATTGAATGGGGTGGGGCAATTTAAGTCTAATAATCTCATTGTGGCCGTTCTCCTTCCTTGTGTAAACAGGTGAGAAAAGCAGAAAATGAAGGTAAGTAAGGAGGAGAAGTTCAAGACAAAATGAGGAAAGAGCAGGCTGATTGAAGTAGAAAGCAAGTGTAAATAAATGGTTTCTCTTGGCCTCCCCAGGCGTGCTTTCCACCAAGGTGTAAATTCCAGTAACATATGTGTAGCCTGTGAAGTAATTTAGTGGAGAAATTAAAGTACCAACAAGTGGACACTTAGGAAGTACAACATTAACACGTTTAAAGACCTCTAAGTAGCTCTGCATGATGGGAGGCTGGGGGAGCAGCAGGTTTCTGCATGTGTTTTCTACAGATGCCAGCCTCTCTTCACAGGTAGCATGAGACCCTTTTGTGCACTGTACTCTGAGATGGGGTCTGCTCTATTTTATGAGATTTCATTACTGGACTTGAAGGTACCAGAACAGTGGGCAAAAAGCTGCAGTGAAGGTGAATCAGCACTCTGATGATGGAAACAATTCTTTCAGCGGCATCTAAATGACAGTAGTCTATTACTGTGCTGCCTCTTGCACAGCATGCTGAAATGACTCTTCTCATGATAAAATGCAATGTTTCTCCTCCTGGGACTTAAAGTAGGTGGCTTTTTCTCTTGCTTCTATATGATTTCCATGCTCCTACAGTCACCCTGTGGGCATTGTTTGTGTTCTTGTTTACTAAAAATCTTTTCTCTAACATTCAGTTCATGGTGAATTGCTTAGGAATTACATTATATTTTTATCACCTAGTTCTGCAGTCTTGCCATAAAATCCAACCACAGCAGCATGGAAATATGTATGGTACGTTTATAAAGTTTTCCATATGTAAAACAAATTAAGCTCTAATATTACGCCCCAGGCTATTGTGCTAGTGGGAGACCAGGGTTCTGCAGTTGCACTCCACGGGAACATTGCTGCTTTTTGAAGTTTACACGTAGGCTGATGCATTATCTACCTGACGAGTGTTTGAAAGTGTGAACTATGAACTTTCAGGTCAATAAAATGGAGATGCTTCAAAGGACAGACTGGAAACAGAACATATTGAAGTCACCACGGTGACAGCTTGTCACTTAGAGCTACTTCAGCAGGAATATCTAGCTAGCCAGTATGCAAATACGAAGGCATTATGACATTATCAAACTCATGAGTTGCAGAGTCCACCAAAAAAAATCCTGGTAACTGAGAAGCTCACCTTGATATTGCTTGATGCACACCTTGCACACCTGAGCCATCTTGGTTAAAGGTAGACACCCCCAAGAGAGCACTTCTGCTTCATATGTACCAAATGTGTGATCCTACAGGACTAAAAACTGGACTACAAAGACCAGTCACGAGATTTAAATCCTAGTCCTGAGATTGTATTTACTGGTGCCAAGGACTATTTCATCTCTCAGCTCACTCTAATGAGGACCATAATTATTAGCCTGAATTTCTAAAATACAGAAATTATGTTTCTGCACTTGCACATCATGCAAATCAGTCTTGCTTCTGATGTGGGCAGGCATAACTGTCCTTTTAGTGACTGGATGATTCCCACTGAATTTTTCCAGGCTAAATGTGTTCTGTCAGGAAGTGGCTTCATAAGTGTTCAGACACTGTCTGAACTGAGAGCAATAAGTTTCTTGAAAACAACTGATGCTTTCCTTCTCTATTTCCACCACCCAATATGTTGCTTCATTACAGTCAGAAGAAGCTCCAAATATTTCTTGTTTTTGGAAGAAAATATAAAGAAAATTTGCCATTCTCTTCTCCCTTCTATTTTATGGGGGAAAAAAAACCCCTAAAAAACAAAAAACCAAAATACAATTGGAATACATTTTTGAGGATATAAATTATGTGCAGGCCTGTCTCTCTATTTTACTTTTTATGTTTTCAATTTTGCACCTAGTATATATATATACACACACACATTAGGCTATGCATTTAGTAACACAACTTATGCTAAAAAGAACATACATTTAGGAAATGCAAGTGCTATATTTGTAATCAAAAGGCAGTAGCTGTTTTTACACTGGTCTGTTAAATTACAAAATCTTTTCTTTCCATCTTTCCATCTTTCATTTCCTATCAATTAGAGTTTTTTAACAGAAGCCAAAAAGATGGACACAGTGTTTAGTCTGAGACTGTGAAAGTTACATCTCTTGTCTTCCTAGCTCATAGCAGAGTACAGTATTTATTATTGCAAAAGTATGCAAGTAATTTGGCAATATTCTTCTTCCTTGTTTGTATTTCATGAGAATTTCTACAGGGTAAACTTAAAAGAAGCATTACATACAAAATCTTGAATAACTTTGCAAAAAAGCTCAATATGGCTTAAAGAGTTGAATAATGATGCTTTACTTGTTCATGCATATTAGAATATAATTCCAGTGTAAGACAGAAACAATCTGATGCTCAGATGATCTTTCTTTTTCAGTATGAAAATGGGGGGAAAAGTGCACTTTTATCATCATGTAAAATACAGTGATCAGTATTTTTGGATGTTGCAATCATAGAGAAACCTTACCTGTATTTAGGATAGCCTGTGCATGAATTTGGTAGAGAACTCAAAGGTAGAATTTTCATAATTTGCATAGGTTTAGAGCTTACATATCCAACCCTTATAAAAATATAGGTGTCCAATCACGTAAGTGGTGGATCCTTCATCCGAGGACAGGCTTTGGAAGCTCCCCACTGAGCTCAACCATACCATGCCAGCTCCCACAGAGTCCCACTCCTGTTCAGCACAGCACTGCTGTTCTGGCTGCCCTGATGTCTGCTGGACACCTCAAGGGACAGCAAATTTGTGCTGCTGCTTGCCAACAGATTCCTTTTCAGAGAAATGTGCAATGGGCATTACATGGATACAGATCTGACATCTCTGTATTCCCCATCCAGCCGCTGGCTTTTTCCTTTTGTATTGAAGAGCCTGTCTGGACTCTGGAAAACACTTTCCAATAATTTTTTTAGTGGATTTTTTTCCTTAGAAATATAAACATTTCCATTTGTGATGAAGAAACAAAATCCAGCCCAGCTAGCTGCTACCAGCACAGTCTGGGCATCCTATCACATCAGACAAAAACCTATTATAGTCTACAATCATATCAGATTTCTGTAGCTGCCACATCTCACAGGTGGGCTTTACATTATATTCACCTAGTCTATGGACGCAGATACAACAGGAAATTAAGGTCCCACCATAAAGGGACGAAAGAGAGAAGACACCAGATTCTCAGAGAAGCAGCTGGAAAGCCAGGCAATCTCCACAGTGGGGATAACCACAACGTTCATCCCAGGCAGGTGTTCCTGTCACAAACAAACCCACTGCTATAGCTGGCAGGTAGCTGTAAAGGCTTTCAGCAGAGAAACCAGGTGGTGAATGGCCATTGGATCTGCATGCCTACTTGCCCCTGAGGAGCCAGGCTGGTGTGCTGTGTTGTAGACTGATGGGTTTGGCACTTTCATAGGCTGCAGAAAAATAAAGAATTTTCTGCTCCTGTCTGTTTTTCAGGTATCTCTTGCTATTCGCCTCTTAGAACCTGTAGTCTGGTCCAGGGAATTGCTGTATATGTTAAAAGTATGAAAGGAGTAACACAGAAAATGTTCTTTTGCATTTAATTGTTCTCTCTGCTTTGCTGGATCTGTCAGTCTCTTCAGCAGGAAACATAGCTGTAACTCAGGAAGGGTTTCAATTATCTTCTTGTTTTCTGGAAATAGAAGAAACCTCAAAATGACATGTTTCTGAAAAAGAATTCCAACAGGCGCATACTTCATGCCACAGAACCACTGAAACTAGAAAGAAGGGAAAAAAAAGGAAAAAAAGAAAAATTCCTAACTAGCTCTAAAGTCTTTACTGGCCAAAATAATGGGAGGCTGAATATTATTACCTTTGTTATCTATTTACTAGCCCCTTACTGTCACTCAGGTCTTAAAACTGTAGTATCATACACACTGGGGCACCTTGTTGTCATACTAATGAGCTGGCTTTTCATATCTATTATATATCTCTTACTTCTAAGAAAGAAAAAAAAAAAACCAAAAAAAACCAGCCACACAATTTGTAAATATATGCACAACCTACTGCAGGAACACGTGGATCTCAAGGAAACATACACTGTGGATGATTAGAGACATCACAGTCTACCACCTGAACTGTCTCCCCTGGGTTTTAACAGCAAAAAAGTGCTCCTCCTGCTAATTTTTTTTAATTTTTAGACGTGTTTTTTTTAGGTTCTACAGGAAGCCATAATGTATCATATATGCGCCAGCTGAACCCTGCAGAGGTGAAGCCAATGTCAGCAGTATCAACTTTTCAAACAGTTCAGTAGCCTCTCAAGAAACAAACAGCTGGGGTCTGTCAAGGTCTGGTCTGGTGGTGAAGGTGCCATGACTTTCCTCATCACAAGTGTCTTCAAAAAGACACCCGGTTTGACGGGGCACAGGCACTCTCAGGCACAGAGTGACCAGCTCTTTGGTGAGGCCACCTGAGCAGCAGCACTCTCAGCAGCAGAGTGATTCGCTCTCTTGTGAGGCTGCCTGAGCAGCAGATCCACATTTGCCACCTCGGGGACACAGGAGTAAAACAGCGAGACGGGGTCTTTCCAATCTCCAGGAGACCTTCTTCATTCCACAAGGTCTGGAGAGGAAAGAGCCAGAGAGCCCCAAGGGAGAAGGATTTTATAGGGTAGGCAGGGGCGGGGTTTCACAATTTGGCCAATGGGGAAAGGAACTGAGAAAGGGACCAATCAGGAGGGGTAAAAAACAGGAACTGGGGAACTAACCAATGAGAAGTAATACATTAACATAACATTGCAAAGGCTCATGGATTTGACACACTTTGCTCACCATGACCACAAGGAAGTCTCTTAGGGAGACTTAGCTGAGGCTAGTCGGCAATTGTGCGCTCTCCCAGGTGGTGAACTGTTCTCTGTATATGGTTCACGGAACGCCATAGGCATCCCCCCATGTACCCTCACTTCCACCCAGCACTAATGGGTGACTGCTTGTTTTTGTGAGTGGCGAACCAGGAATATGTTGCAAATACATAAAAACACAAACATAAGGAGCTGCCTTTCCATCTAGGATCAATAAGAGTCTTGAGCCTATATACACATCCCCACCCACGCAGACCAACAGCAGCTCCAGCTGATGAGACAGCTCATCAGTTGCTGAAACCATTTGTGCTGTTTTACTGGGGCTGCTCAGGAGAAAGCTGCTGTAATCCTTGTACTGCAGAAGGGATTGAAGAGGAGAAGGGCATTGGGAATCCCTTCTCAGATTGTTATAGACCTGGGAGAGAGCAGAGTATGGTGCAGAGTTTTCTTGTGGTCACGGTATGAACTGAAGTATATTTTTTTGAATAATCATGATATAAGATCACATTTTCAAATGTTGATGGGTGACTCGTCTGATTTTCACTTTTTAGAAGTCTGCTGTGGATTTGGTTGAACATAGCCATTACATACAGTTGCTCAGGTAAAAAAGTGGAAGGTGATTGGCATGGTTGAAGAAAATGCCATGCATGGAGCAGATTTAACTGAACTGGAACTTCCCTTGAGATAACTGTTAATATTGCAAACCTTATGAAATTATTGTAGATAGCAGTGCTCAATAAGCACAAACAGCTAAAGCTTTGACTCCCTAAAGCTTTGACTGCTCTAAAATACCTTGTTTCCAATATCACAGTATCATTTCTTCATTATTGAATGGCCCCAAATAGTAGTGTTTCATATTTAAATCTATAGGTACTGGTCTAAGTACCTAGACTTAGCATCTTCTAAGCCTACGACAGATAAATAAATATGTCATAGTATCTCCTGGTAGTATCCTTCCTATTTCAAACTTTCAACACTTTGAATAATATTTTTTTTCCTGTTTTAAAGTGCAAGTAACCTTCAAGCATCTGCCTTTTGAACAGGAGGAGAGAGGCCATTGAATTTTTCATGCAAAATGAAATCAGTATTTAAATGTTTTAGGTAAATTCTGATGCTTCTCTTTGGAGTGTACGTTACATGTCACAACAGGGCCTGTCAGATTTGGTGGTTTTTTTCATTCGGGTCTGGAGACAAAGCATGCAAAAAGCTTATATTCCAACACAGAAGAGTGAAATTTTCAGGGAATAAAAGTACCCTATAGTTCTCACAGAGATTTTGGTCTTGCTCACAGAGATTTCTAAACACTTTAAGTTGTTCTGGCATCTCTAGGCTATAAAAAGCAGATACTTCTTTAAACTCTCCCATTTTCCCTGACCTATGAGCTCCCAAAGTAAACAAAATTGGTCTTTGATTACATGAAGGCTGTCATTCTAACACTGTTTTAAACTCAAAACTCCTGCATTGAAAACAAAATAGTACCACTTTCAATTTTTAGACAAAACTGGTAATATTTCTAAATTCATTAAAAAAAATGTACTGTGCAGCATTTTCCATAATGGGCTGAACAATTTTGTCCACTTCTTCCTTCAATTACACCTTCAATATTAGTGGAAGATAGAGTAACAAGCAGTGGTTAAGCAATAGAGGAAATAGGAAAGAAAAAGAAAGTAGATGTTGTTGCAGGGTAATGGAACCCCAAGGACAGTGACTACATTTTCCTAGCTATAGATCAGCTCACAGACTAAGTTTCTTAATACATAGATTTAATTAAATTTCCGTTTCTGTATCTGCCATTAATTGAGCATTTATTCCCACCTCTGTGATTAACATGGATTGGGCCAACATGTTTGTGCAATAGTCTGTAGATTTTTTATCAGAGAAATTATTTTTAATTATTCATGCAGCTCTAATTCCTTTTAGAATTGGTCAGGCTGTCAAACAACATTCACAGACCTGTTAGTTTCCTACTTCTTAGGAAAGAGTGCAGAGTATTTCAGGAGGGCTTTGAAAAAGAAAAAGACAAGAAAAGCATGAAAGCTTTTTGCTTTTCTCTACTAAAATGAATTAGAAGAGCCAGCACTCCTGTGAAGTTAAACAGAAAATATATATTAAAAAACTAAGAAGTAAGAAAACCAGCCAGCTTCTACCCACCAAATACTTACAAATGTGATTATATTTAGTCAAAAGAACAAATAGCTAAACTTCCCTTATTGCACATAATGTCTCCAGGGGTCCTGGCAGTGAAGATGACTGGTTAGAGGTTATTTGATGATTTACGTCTATTCCTCCAGTGACAGATCTGCTACTTTTCTTCTGTCGGACTACTTGCCATAGTAAGTAAGGTGATGACAAATTTTACAAAAAAAGAAATATCTAGAGGTGGGAATCAGCTGACAAAGTGTCTGAGCCAACAATCAATATTCACTTCAGAGTCCCCAGAGAAAAATAGGCACTTAAAGGGCATAATTCCTAAAGCAGATGCCTAAAATAGCTGAGCTAAAGTGAGCCCCGGAAGTGCTGATCTCAAATCCAGCAAGAGCCCATAGCTCAGAAGTGGAGGCAGCTGTATCATGGATCTGGGAAGGCGTTTCCTATGGCAGGAATCTGACAACTGAAGATGCTGCTATAGCGTGATGTGGCCTCCACGTACACAGAGCTGATTGTTGTGCCATGCGCAACACACGTACCTGAGAGCTGCCTTGACAAGTGAGTTCCAGCTTAATTCCTCCCAATCCCAGCATACTAAACCAGGTGTTAAATGCTGCTTGAGAAAGCAAGCAGCTTGCCAGGGCAGTGGTTTCCCTTTGCCCTAGGTTTGTGACGGGCAGTGTAGATGCCGTGTGGCAGGACTAAGAAAGAAGAATAATGGTGGAGTGGTCTAGCATGATAAAGCCTCCCCCTTTTCTTTCCTGTGGATCTCTTGAACTTGCTATTTAGCAACATTTAAAACTACATCAGAAGAGTGTTTATCGGGGTACCTTGCTCCCATGGTCAAATCTTGGCTAGCTCCAGACCCTGGTGCGTTACTCTGATAATGGACAGAAGATAAAAGACAGAGGTGCTCCTTTTCTTCCTCGGGACCACGGTCCCACAGGTTTATTGTAGAACTCCAGGAGGAACAGAAAGAAGGAGAAATTCTTATGGCGCAGAGTTTTAGACCCGCGGGGGAAAAGGGCAGGGAGAGGAACCACGACCAATGGGAAACAACCTAGGTGGGGGCGTAGGGAGGGACCAACCAGAGGATGCCAACACCAGAACCCAGAGGGGGTACAGAACGTGCAAAAGATAATAAAACTATTTTTGTGTGCAAATATGATAAACCACCCAGTGCAATATAATAACAAAAATGACCTAACTATTTAGTGCACTACAACAAGTGTTTATGGGTAAAAGTAAAAAAATCCTTGGGAAGAGGGCTCCAGGAGTCACTCGGCCGCACCCCTTGGTGTGGGTTATTTATCCTACCCTTGCATAGCAGGAGGCAATGGAAAAATGGAGGAGGCATATTTCCTTTAGAGCAGATGAGAATTTACCTCTGTTGTTTCCTATCTGCTGGTCTTCAGCTATAATCCTTTGCTTGCTGTCAAAATAATTTTCAGACAGTTAGGGAGTATTTCTGGTCACTCCATATTTTATCTATATAATAATATGAACTAAGTTAAAATAAACTGAATTCAGAGAGGCTACTTGCATAGCTAGTGAATTTTAAAATGCCTAAAAATTTGCAAAACTGGATCTTTCCTGATCTCACTAGCCAAATACTGTAAAAGAATTTTTATATGTAAAGTCCTAAACAAAGACTCTGAAGTATAGGCTGAAAGAAGTTAGTACAGGCTGAAAGAAGATATCCATTCCAGTCTTTTGCATATTTTACAGGTTTATCAGCTGAACTATTTTGAGTATACTATCTAATCTCCCTTTAAGTATTTCCTCTCCTGATATCCCAGAAGTTTCTCTTGGCAGACTTCTCCATTGATGAATAACTCTTATTTGGAGATTTGTCCTCACATCTAATCTAAATTTGTTGTGTTTTAGGTGAACATTTTCCTTGAACAACCATGATCATGTCTCTCTCTTTTTTTTAAATCTTGTTTCTCTCAAAAAAGTTCCATATTTTTGTTTAAACTACATGTCCTTTCCATCTTGTTCCTTATATCTTGCAGCTTTCTTAATGTTCTTCATCTTTGCTGCTCTCTCTCATCTTCACAGTAAGAAGGTCAAAGGATATCCTAAGTGAGGCCTCAGCTGTCATGTGTATACATGATTTATTACCTCCCTACTCAAGTATAGTTCTTTGAATATGTGTTCTTTGTGTACCAGTATTATCTCTGATTTTCATTTGTTTAGGCACAAAATCTAAAAATGCATTTTAACTAGTTATTTTCAGTAAGTTTTAGAACAAAAGAGTTCACTGTTTACCATAAATAATGACTGGGACAGATCACTTATTAAAATGTTTGATTTTGCAGTACACACACATTTCTCCTTAGGTGCTGATGAATGGTTTCCTTCTTTTTCCTCATCTGGGAACTCCATGACAAAACTTGCTGTCAACCAGTGTTTCAGGTTTTCCACATAACAAAGACCTGTAAATAAAAAACCCCCACACTTTCCTCTAAATACTCCCATCTCCCAGAGTTCAAATTTTTGTCTGGCCTTTACTGTCTTTTCCTTAGTTTTGATGTTGTTATGCACACAGTTAGGATTAAAGATATGGACTGTTTAAAACTAAGGGTCAAACTAGTCCATGTGTTCTACCTAGAAATAGAGCTGTTTGAGTTACAATAATCTGCCTACTATCCATTTTAATCAATATTTTCTTAGTCATGTAACTCATTTTCACGTGCTCTTTGGCCAGCAGTCATACCTCCCAATTTAAGGAATGTGACTGGCATTCCAAGCCATGTGTGTGGTCACTCCTCTGAAGGGTTAAGAGAGGTGCACCTCTCTCAGCTGATCCACTTACTCAGGGTCTGAGAAACAGCAATATTTTTCTGCCATAAACCACGGAAGACCTTATGGTGGCTGGGCTCCAATTTTCAGTACTTCACCTTCGTAGTCAGGTAAAGTCAATTCATGCAGTTGCCAAGCTCTGAGTCCTCCAAAAGTGCTAGGGAATGTGCGTCAACAAACGGTGAGTTTGATGCTGTCCTCATGGCAGACAAGGGAACATGCAGTCCTGCATTGCCTTTCCTGCCCACTCCTGCTCTGGAACGCCTCTCTGGGCTCGTTTAGGATTTTCCAGTACACATGTTTTATTCCATTTTCTGCAGTATTACATGGGACGAAATATAAAAATTCATCTGCCAATGACTCTTTGATTTTCAACATCATCCTTCTCCTCTATTGTGTTACTTATTTAACTAGTCCAATAGTTATTTCAGGTCAAACATTAATGACATTTCTACTGCCCCATCATTAGCAAAGTATGCTTAATATGGAAGGTGCTGCAGTTAAAGACATCTTGAGAGGACTTTAAAACAAAACTTCAAGCACAGCTGGTCAGCATTAAGCATCACAGTGCTTACAATCCCCAGTGTTGATGTTGACATGAAGATAATTTTTCTGCTGTCTGGAAAACTGTGGCATTAAGAACTAAGTGTTTTCCAAATGTCCTTCTTAGTATAGGTATTCTGAGAGGTTTTTTTTCCAGACCCTAAGGAGTTTACACAGTCTGAAAGCCTGTTTTATTGTCTGGTTTATTTTCCAAATGCCATTTAAATCCATCTCCAATCTTCATTAATAACAACACTATAATTACTTCATTAACTTTTCCAGATAAAGTGTTTAAACTCTAGAGAAGCAAATAGCTTTTTTGGTGTATTGTGTGCTAATAGCTTCATCTAATACTACAACCTTGGGTTTTAAATGTATTTAAGGAAATCATAAAGCTCTTGTTTAGTGTTTTACTGAAACCTGAAGAACACATGGCACAAGGGCAAAGATAGCAACTTGTTGTGTTACATTGATTTAATGATGCATTTTGAAAGACTGGTGAGGAAGAAAGCTCAATTCATTTCCCAAGGGTAATAATAATACCCTTAGTCATTTGCCTTAACTTGTTTTGACATCTTTGTTTCTGTGTAAAGGTTAAGTAATGTGGTCAAATTTATAAGTAATGCTTTATTAACAAAGTACTTCCATTAAGGCTGTAAAATTGAACACCAGATCAGGAAATAATAAAAAGTAAGGGTTGTATCATAAAGTTAACTGATCTGTACAGCTAGTGTTCCCCAGATAAGGTACATGCTCAGCTGCCCACAGTATGTGAAGTTGTGAGTTACTGTTTCTGAATAACAACTTTTTAGTTTCTTCATTTCTGACTATTTTCATTTTCAACCTGAATGTTGAATGAATGCAGCTTCTTACAACAATTTTTAGTTTGCCTTTCCTGGAAGAAAAGCAAATCCCTGTGCCTTCTATTAGCTGAGTTTATAAATTACAGTCTGTGGCTACATAGCTCTCAGGCCCAAGGCTGCGGCCAGTGTTACCTGCTGACCTGGAAATCTTGTGGTTTTCCCCAAAGTTCATGTGTGCACATGGTTATAGTCAAGGAATTTGTGGCTGAGAGACAGCTTCAGCTGTTTCTCAGATGTGTGATTGTCATTTAGATGCCTCTAGTGCATTTCAAGGTGAAGTCAAATTACTTCAGTGGGCCACTGCAGAGGGCAATGTAGCATGACAGATTTTTTACTTTTCCATGAAATGAGATGGAAGCATTTACACAAGCTGCTCTGAAGAATCTTCTGCGAGGCAAAACAGATAACTGATGAGTAGTAAAGACAAATTTCCAGAACTTCTCTGCTGTTAGTCTCTGGACTGGACAGTTCACTTTCTCACCCCCACCCCAGTGAGATATGGGAAGAAAACAGCAAAAACAGAAGTCAGAAAATTCATGGGTCAAGACAAGGACCTATTTAATATGTGTGTGTGGTGGGAAGCACAGCAAGGTAACACAGTCACCACACAGCAAGGCAAACAAATGCCCTGCTAGTCTCCAAACAATGGCTACCTCAGGAAGCCACCCCCTTTCTTCTTAGTCTGCCTTGGGTTTTAATACATTTTTGTTATGTGGTATGAAACAGCTCTTTGGCCAGTGTAGGTCAGCTGTACTTGCTGCTAGTGTCCACTCCTCTTTCCTTGTCCACGCCTGACCTTCTCACTGGAATGGGGCAGTGTGGGGGAAAAAAAAAGCAGTTTTGCATGTTGAGGTGGTGCAAGCACTCTTCAGTAACAGCCAAACAAAAGTATTTTATCAACACAGTTCCAGCCACAAAACCAAAACACAGAACCATAGTGGCCACTCAGAAGAAAGTTAACTCTATCCCAGACAAACCCACTCAGCTGCCTTTCTCCTGCAGTTAGCTCCCTTGGGAAAAGCTGCACTCAACACCAGGGCATTTTGTTCATCATTTTTTCAGGTTTTAAACTGAAAGTCTGAGTGTATTTGTGTATTTGTGTATACTGCCACAGTATCTTAAAATGCAATATTAGAGTTCTGCATATATAAATTATTTAATGGCAGTAAGGAAATAGCACTTGTGGACTTGTACATAGAAATATTCAGAGGTTTAGGTTTTTAAGCTAAAAAGCATTTGATGTAGAAAAAGAGGTGCACTATGATATTGCATATCTTTGAACAGACTTGCATGTGAAACAAAGGCTGTTAGAACTGAATGTACCTCATTTGTTAGTACTCACTGCTGCCATTCTAGCTGAGAACGTTACTTGATTTGAGGGCTGGGGAATGTAGCTGAGAACAAACAATAAACTATTGAATGAATGATCTCGTTGCACCCCACAAAACAGAACATACATTGTGGGATGTCAGTGATGCACATCTCTGAGGGAAACTGAAGATGTAAAGATGCAGATACCAAGATGAGCTATGAAATCTTGCCTGTATCAAAGTGAAAGGAAGTGTTGCCATTGCATGGAAGAAATTAGAACTTTGAGAATGCATTAACAGCTTGATTCTGGAAAATGTGCAGCCATAGCGCTGTGCAGTGAAACCTGAGAGATCTCTGTTGCTTTATACTTACCTGGCTAAATTGAACCAATCTATTTAGTCACTCAAGTGTGGACAATTTCAGCCTACAAAGAACTTCAGAAGTAAACTTTTTTTATTGAGTAAGAATTCCCTGAAAGGAGACTAAACCTGCTGTATTTCACCCTGAGCATTTAATAGGGAAAAAGTTGAAGACAGATATTTAGAGACTCATGGCAAGATGATTGGAAATTAACATTATTTGTTTCATATACATTTCTTTGTGTACTTCTCTCACCTATTTCATTCAATCAAAATTCACCCTGAAAATTTACGCTAGGTTTCCATTTCTGGTACAAAACCACAAAGAGTGACAGGGCTGCATATTTAAAAAATGGGCAGAAGTGGGAGAAGGAAAATCCATCAGTTTTTCATAAGAGAAGTATTTCTTATGAACCACTTTTTGAAATGAAGCAAGTATGGCTAGTAAGGCATGCAACTGGAAGTAAAGAGAAAGGCAGTAACACATTGATCTGTAACCGAGGTTCTGCCAGGACTGTGATTCTTGGCTCTACTGGACAAAGGTCATTTGGCTTACAATTAGTTACGATCTAAAGAGCAGGGACTAAACTAACGCCAGTAAACCGTTTGTATGGGTTGTGCACAGGAAACAAGCTAATGGCACACTGAATGAGAGTGTCTGTTTAATGCTGGCCTTTTGCTGGGGGCAGCTTGGAGCACAGTAGTGAAGAAAATAACTCTTTGTCATCAATTGCATTAATTTCTAATGGATCTTTTAATTCCTAGCATTAAACCCAACTTATTCTAGAGGTCTGCTCAGAACTTTTCTTATACCCTCTGATGCAGAATACAAGCTCAGATCTACTAGACCACTTCCTGGAAAAAAGGAGAGGATGGTATCAGCGTAATTAGTCTTAGCATTACATGCAGTTATGTATGTGTGACAGCACAGTAAATGGGGGTAATAATTCTAGGTTACTCTCAAGAATTAGCTGAATTGCTTGAGAATTATGTGGGGTTTTCTTAAAAAGATAAACAACTCAGAAATAAAAAAGGGTCGGACTATGACATCTATTATGATGATTAATTGCTTTTGATGCTTTAGCAGAGATATGCAATAAAAATATAAATAAATTTTATTCTGATTTATGTTTGAGGAATAATTTATTATTTTACTAGAAGTAATTTTTACGCTAAGAGATTCTTCTCTCTTACAAAGCATTCTAATGAAATCACAGCTCGGAAGCCAGCAAGTAAAGCATGAGATTTCATGCCTGGCTGTAAGAGCCTAGACCCCTTGACTGATTCTCAATATGGTATTTGGGTAAAGAGATGGAGGTAAACAGGTATATCAGCAGGTAAAGGATTCTGCCGGGTGTAGAGTATGAAAGTTAGTTGAGTTTTCAGCTTTAGGGTAAGTAAAGCACATGTATGAGCACTGAAGAAGTGGTAGGAAAATCCTTAATTGAGGGAGTATTTTAGATAAATGAATGTGGTGTTTATTGTGGGGTCTGTGTTGACGAACAAAAAGTGCTAGCCTAAGGGCAGACTACCAACCATACTTGAAGTAATATCTACTACCTAATCTACTATTAGTCTAGTAGCCCTCTTAAAATTCCTTTGTTGTTGCAATTATGGGGAATCTGGTGAATTTTAATTGGTTTGACTCATGCAAAAGAACTGATACTCGTTCAGGAACTGTAGTGAGATCACTGGTAGTAAGGGAATACTTGGCTGCATAGTGCAGTGCAAATGCTTTGTCACAGGAACATGAACTTGGCAAGGCCAAGATCCTCTTCTTATGCAGTGGAGCCACGAGTGAGTTATCTGTCCCAGATGAGTTGAATGAAGATCATTACACCAAGCCCTTGGCCACATATTCCTGATTCCCTATATACTGTATAGAGAGACTCTTTTAGATGCATATATTGTCTCACAGTTTTTATTGCTATTGTTTTTCATTTTTCTCAACTTCTAAGCCAAACTTCTTCAGTATCATGTGGCTGAATGTTTATGCCTCAGGGAAAGAGGAAAATTATAACTGAAGAAGTATTGAAACCATTAGGAATGGATATTAGGAATAGCTTTTCTGTGGAGTAAATTAATTAATGTTATTGGGCAGCAATAAGAAAAGCTGTAGTCCACTGGATAATGATAATTTCCAGCTTTTGGATTATAAACTGTTGTTTCTAACACTCCATAGGTCACCAGGAAGCCAATTTTGTGTCTCTTGTTCATTTTGAGTTATAGACAATATATCTGGGGGACAGATTGAAAAAAAATTTTTTATATATATATATATATATATATATATATATATATATATATATTTGAGGGCTCATTGTATTTTTTTTTCAAGTCAGCCTCTGATAATTTTATCAAATCATGAAATTTTTCTTATTTTCACTCATATTTTTCGTTCCTCCATCATGTTTTATTGCTTTTTTTGTTCTATCCTCATGCTTTTTGCTGTCTAATTCCCGCTGCATATCAACAGTGTTTTGGCTTGTAGAAAAGCCATAACTAAGAGTGAATCTTGCCTGATTATAATAAAGTGACACATATTACATGATCTTTCCTGGAATTAATTAATTAATTACCTGCTGAAGTTCTTCCGGATGAGCAAGTTGTATTTGCAGAAAAGTGTTAGCAAGTAGTGAGCAGTCAAGGTGATGAAAAAAATATGTGAAATACACATGTCATTGCTCCACGGAGTGCAGCATAGGCTTGTTCTTGGTACTTCCTCTGTCTCTGTTTCCCTGTTTAGGTAGGGGTGTGTCTGTTAGCATATTGCAATCACACATCTCTGACAAAGACAGGTCTGTCACCAAATGCTTAACTATTACATTGTGTAGAAAAGGAACCGGGAAAGAGTAAAACAAGCTTTTCTTACACTGCATCTTTCCATTGATATCAGCAATGCAACATTCATTTTCTAACCTTTTCACATGACACTTGATTTATGATAGTCTTTCTATGGAAACTTCAATATTGTGGGAATTATTTTAACATTTTTAGAAGGCGTGTGCATAAACCTTGGTCACCTTGTAGTACATACACATACCTTTGTCACCTCCACTTTTCTAGGATGAAGTGTTCTAGGCTCAGTGCTCTGTAAAATCGTCAAGTGTTTAATGTAATGTGAACGTAGTACTCAGTATTGCTATGGCTTTAAGTAATAGAATAACTGCATAGGTGCTAAACTACTGCAAGGAAACTGCTCTCTCTTCCGAAGACCCTTCACCACGCTGCACTAAGCAAACTTCAGGCGCTCGGACCCGTTCGGTATCTGTGGAGTTAACTAAATTAAGCTTACTTCCAGTTAGCCTCTGTCACCAGGAATGCAATTTGTGTTTACCTATATAAGGAAACCTGTTCGACCTAGAGGAGCTCGGCAGGGCTGTGTGTGCCTGCGAGAGTGGCGAGGGCGAGCGCGCTGGGCGGCGGGCGGGGCAGGGGCGCACCCAGCGCAGCCCCGGCGGCCGCTCCGCTCCGCTCCGCAGCGCTCCGCACGGCACGGAGGGACGGAGCCCTCTTCCTCGGCTTCGGGAAAGAGGAGAAACTGTCTGGGGGAAAAATGGAGGTGCAGGTATGTCAGGAGGATCCTCGCGGCTGGGCGCTGGCGGAGTCGGGGCGCGGGGAGGGTCGGAGCGAGGTTTGTCCTTCCGAGCGTTGTTCCGCTGCTGAGTTCCGTGGGGCTGCGGAGCAAAGCGGGCGGTGCTGCGGGAGCAACTCCCGCAACTTGTCTGACATTCCATGTGCTCCTGTCGGATGCACCTTCGTTCTACTGCGGAGATTCTCAAACTTTCTTAGCTCCGATGGAGCACAGATGTGAGCTGAGACTGGAAATAAAGCTGAGGTGCTTTGGTCAGTTGGCTGAAGCGCTGCAAATCCATGTTAGGTGTTATCATCCTAGTATATCTGGGAAAAAAGTCCTTGACACTTTTTTTTTTTTAATCTTAAAATGTACATTTTGCAAAAGGCACACTCATTTAGCATGTCTAGGGATTTGGTGTATTTTATTTGGATGTATGTGAACGCAGCTAAATCAGCATAGCTGGAATGTGCTTCTTGCAATGGAAGGAGTTCTTGTAGCAATAAAGATTTTGCAGTGAGTTAAAAAAATAAACTTCAGGTACTGTTATAGGAAATGTAAGCTAAACAGGTTCTACTGCAATAAAGATTACCCAATTCAAACCAAGGATTTGTATTTCTTAGGAAGTATTTGATAACATTTTTAAACAGGTTTTCAGTAAAATCCTCAAAATTATGGAGAATTTTTTTTCCCCCTGAAGATTTTAGTCAGGATGTAATAAAAAATAAAGTTGGAAACAAATTTCAAACAGGTCTCTAGCTGTAAGAATACTAGTGTGCAGTCCATCAGGACAGGTACTGTTAAGTAGCATCATGTTGATTGTGAAACTTTTTTAAAGTTTTCTGCCATTATGGTGGAAAACAAAGGAATGGAAAAATATTTTCAGTTGATCTCTTGGAGTACATTCTAAGGAAAAAAAGTTGCAGAGAACTAGTCAGAAACAGGTGGAGTCCTTTTTTGGAATGATTTTTATTTTTCTGACATTAGAGACAGATAGATACGTGATTACTTTCATCTTATTTTCATGGTTATTCATTTTTATGTATGCACAGGCATGTGAATGCTCTCATTATTGGAGATGTAATACATCTTTCCTAGCAATCAAAGCGGGGAAGTAAAAGATTATTACCCTCTTCCTTCTAAAGAGCTGCAACTTTTATGAATTCATGTCTCACTGAGATTATTAGTTTAGTATTACCTGGTTAAAATTAATTCAGAATAAAGAAAGAATTAAAAGTCACTTGTGTTCATAGAGATTCTCATTCATTTCTGTGTAAGATTTTTGTTAACTCCTGACTTTGAATGTTGAATGAGGTTTTAATGGGAATGAAGCAGGATAGCTATAGTAGTTTCAGTAGAGACTTTTATAGGAGCTTCAACACCACAAAGTATATAGCAAGTTCCTAAATAACTATTTCAGGGCTGAAGTTAATGGGTTCATTGTGATCAGTCATCTTTGGTTGTGGTGGAAGCCACCATGGCAAAGAAATCAAGGCTGGTGGACCAGAACCATAAATTTCACTTGTCACACTTCTCCTGGTGGTTTTGTGGGAAATCTTTATTATTTTGAATTGAAAAGGAGTGCAGAGAAAGGACTTTTAACAGAGCTGTTAGTAAAGCGTAAATTTAAAGGGCAAGAGAGTACTCCAGGGAAACATGCTCTTAAATCACCTTTTTCAAGTCTCTGCAGGAAATTGCATTGCCCCCATCAGTTTGTCTAGCTATCTTGCAGTCATTAATGGTCTTTTGATTTCCCAGTGCCAAGCAAGGTAGAAACGTGGTTCAAAGTCCCTACGGTGTGTTCTGGGCTGACACGAGCTTGCTGTGCCCCAGGATCTGGCGCAGGGCTGGCCCAGGCTGCAGCCTGCCTGCCCCTTGGGCAGCTTGGTGTGACCCTTCCAAGGGACACGAGGGGAGGAGCTCGTTCTCACTGCTTTCAGACACAGAGCCTGCCTCTGCCACCCGCAGGAGATGTGTAATGGTGTGGCTTCAGCGCTTGCAGCATCAGAGGGACCTGCCTAAAACCGGTGTCTGCCCCGGGGTTTCGCCTCAGCTTGGTGCTTGTGCCTGCAGTGTCGCGCAAGTTTCCATTAACCTGGATGCACAATAACCAAATTCTTATCAGACCAGAACTGATGGCTGGGAGACATATCCCAGTGAGAAAAGAATTTCAAAGTAAATAAAATTTAAAATATTTTTATCCCATTTAGGATATGGGGTAGTCTGTGCTTTATCTAAAATCATGAGAAAATCCAGTGGCTATGACTGGATGACCGTTCTCTGGCCTGAGCTCCTGCAAATCAGTCTCTAACCCATGTTAATAGGTGATGAGCTTTATTCACTGATCAAAGAAAAAAGAGGTAAAGGCATTCTGACTCTGTTTATAGATTATTTTTCATTCATCCAAGGATTCCTTTGTACTAATTTTAATGGCAGAACTGTGTTCAGAGTGCAGTAATGGTGTTGTATTGGATTGTATATTTTGAGGACTAATCTGTTGAACCCAGGTGAAGGCAATGAGCACATCAAGTCTGTGCATCCACCTGTAGTGCCAGCTTTAGTTGTGTAGCTAAGACAAGACTGAAGGAAAGCAGAAATATGTGGACTTGATAGTATTGATAATGAACCAAAATTATCTTCTGTCTTCCTGTTGTGTTACTCATGGGTAAATTACTAATTTGTCACTTTTAAATCAGAAAGTGTTTTATGTATTTAGCACATAGCATCATAAAATTTTTGTTTAGAAATGAAGGAACATACTAAATGTCTTCAGTGTTTTTCCACGTTACTAATCCGCTCATGCTAGAAACAAAGTTAGGTCACTTTTTTTATATGCTTGCTTGACTTGCATCCATCACCTCATTTTTGATTTCATTTTCTGATTTGCACGTAATTTGAAGCTGAGTGCTCCTACACATTGTCAGGAGGCAGTTTGGTACATCATGTTTTTTCCTGATATCTTTACATATATTCAATAATAATAATTTAAACAAAAAAAAAAAGTCTAACTTTTCAAAGGTGTAACTGGAGAGCTTAAAATAATAAAAGAACATGCTGTACTAGTTGCATGCTCCCTTTACGATTTTTTAAAGGCTTTACCATTCCATTATGCTATCATTTTGTAGTGTAAGCATTTTATATGGCGTGTGTGATTTCATTGCCCTTAAGTGACCTTAGTAAATTCCTTATTTCCCCTGAAGCACATACCTAATTGAAAATTGCCATCTGCAGTTGAAGAGCTCTAAGCAAGAGCTCTAAGAATAACTCAGGATGAAGATGGGTGTCTGGAGAGCAGGGCAAAATCACTTTTTCTGTTGAATTCACTGTATTGCACAAAGTAAAATACTTGCTTTGAAGATGACTGATAAGGAATTAGAGGAAGGGCATCTTTATCTGTCTGCCCAGTTCATCTGCCTAATGCTGCTCTCCAGAGATCATGTGATCCACAAAAAGTGTGTGCTGCCTAAATTTTTTTTTTTTTTGACCTTTCTTAAAACTTGCCTCTCTTTTTTCAGCCTTTGGTAAAAGTATTTGGAATTAGAAGTCAAAAATATAATTCCAGTTCTGAGCTGGGCTTTCTAGTCCAGCAGCTGTCCTCATACTGCAGTGCCTCGCTTGCTGTGCCTCTTTCAGGACGCAGTTATGATGTGATTGCTATCTGCAACCACAACCTAAAAATGAGAACACTCTGGCCTAGCATTGCATTCATTACAGCTCCTGTGAGCATAAGTGCTTAAGAGTCATGAAAATGAAGGAGGCAAAAAGCCGGACTGTGTGAAGCTGAGGAATGGCTTAAGAAGGCACTTTCTTAGACAAGAGAACATTAAACTGTGCTCTGGATTAGAAGCCTGTGACATCCGTATATTTGTTCACTATTGTGTCATGTAATTGTTTAGGACAGGAAAAATGCAAGTATTTTAATTAAAAATGGTTGGGAAATGTAAAGCATGAAAAGTCTGTGATTAAGATGTGAAGTTTTTATCCTATCTTCCTGTTTGTTTATTCATTCCAAAAAGTTGAGAAAACGACTGGGCTGAAAATTAAGCCTCCACAAATTCTCTAGTCCTGTGTTATTTCTCAAGTAGTCTTATTTATGAAAGCTTATCCTTTAAATCTGCTTTTTTTCTGTGTTAGTTCCAAGTTATGTTTCAAAACCATTTATCAGGGTTAGAGCTTTGGAATACGCACTGCTTTGAGACTCATAAGAGGAAGGTATTAAAAATATGCAAACTGTGTTCAGGTCTGAGTTTACCAGCTGCTTAAGATGTATTTCCCTGCCACTTTAATTTTTTTTCTTCCATTAAAAATATTAGCATTAAATCTAGGTTTTGATGGTGTAGCAAGTAATCAAGGGAAGACAAATATTTCATTGCAAATTTTATGTGATTCCATATTTTAATGTTTTTTTCACATTTAATATATTTTATGTTCAACAAGATACCTAGAAATATACTTGAGTCTAAAAGTATTTTCAAAGGCAGATACATTTCCCGATCTATACATATCTATGATTGTAATGCTTTCAATTTCATATGCATCTAAAAATCTCTGCTGATTTTTTTAGTAAAGTTACTATTTTCATATGATTCTGTGCACAGAGACTGGAATAATTGGTACTTGCTTTTAGGTAAATCAGTTAATACTCAGGATTTTCCTTGAACAAATTGAGATCTTCCATTTACAGACCCATTAAGGGTTAGAAGTTAAGTTGCACTCTCTCTTTTCTCTAGTAGTTTCACTCAATGATGTTATTGTATTGATCCTCTGAAAATTTGATTTAGAAAGATGGCATATTAAAAAAAGCAGATGGATTATTATGATATTATATGATAAAAGCATTAGATATCATTATACTAAGTTCAGCTTCATTTAGCATTCATGATGCTCACATTCAGTGTCATGAAAGAAAGGCCATTTTTGACCCCTTGTGCACAGATCCAGTCATTGCAATGGGCTGAGTGCTCTGCTTGGTGACACACTGGATTGCAGCGTGCTTGGGTATCAGTTTGAAAGTGTCAGGACTTGTCTGCTGTGCTCTTCCAGTGGTGCATGTGCTCCTGCTGCTGAGTGTCTAACATTTCTGTTTTGCAGCTGCCTAGCCTGGAAAATTCCATGTAAAACCTCAGATCTGGCCTCCTGAGGTGGATGTTTTTGGACAAATTTAATTTCACTATGAATGAAAGAGCAGTAATATTTCTGCTGTAAAATGAGTAGTTTTACTTTATTGTTCATGCCTTAGTTGTCTCCTTCATGGGAAATTCCATCCAATTTTAACTGGGAAGTTGAGGCATTAGCAGTTAGTTACAAGTCCTTACCTTAAGTTCAGCAATCTACCCAGGGTGGTTTGGGATGTCCTATTGGTGTGGGTTTGAAGTTATGGAGCTGTGCTTAACACCCCAGTGGGAAGTTCTGGCCATGTTACATTTTGCCTTTGATATGTTGCCATGCCACCACCGGTCATGCAAGCTTAGAGCCGCAAACATCTGTTTGCTTTTATTGCACATGTGTTGCTTAAGATGCTCAGTTTTTACATTATGTGAAATGAGCATGTATGATTGGTTTAATAAATATGCCTTAAGTGTGTCAATAAAGTGCACGTCCTAAAGAATGACATATATGATATACTCAGAAGAGAAAAGTGACAAGTTCATGTCTAGACTTGCAAGTATTTCATGTTTTAGTGGGTTTTTAATGGTTTGGAGAGAGTCACGTAAATGTGAATACAGAAGGAAACATTGCATGCATCCATATGTCAGAGAAAGATGATGAGAACAGAGAAATGCACCTGTTAGAAAATGAAATGATGAAAGCTCTTTATCCTTCATTCTAGAATCTCAGCACATTTATGGCATGAATGGAACGCTTGTAAAAAAAGACATGCATTTTGATATCACTACATGAGCTCTCGAGTGCTCTCTTTCATGAAAATGTTACCTGGATTTGGATGTAAGTTTAGCTGTTGATTTCAGCAAATTTTCAGCAATGCCCCATAGGTGCATTGATGTTTCACAGACCTGCCATCTTGGTTCTGTTGTGTATCATTCCACATTTCTGGAATGCACAACAAAATTACTTTGGTTTGGATTAATGAAAGTGAGTGAAATGACTTACAGTTTTAGCTTGTGTTTTAATTTTGGAGGTTAAGCTAATGTTCCTTGAAGGTTTAATTCATATGTTTCTGTACCATGAGGAGTCCAATTTGGACATTTTCTCTGCCATATGAGAACTAAAGCAACAAAACACAAGGAGAAAATGGAAGATTACAGTTGAGCAGAACCATCAGCTGAAAGGCCTTTATTCCCCACAGACATTTTAAAGTTGGTATGCAGAATTGCTGTAATATAATAAAAATTAAAACAAAAAGCTCTCTAGAAAGGGCCTGCAAAACCAAAAAGTTTAATTGATGGAGTCAGTATCATCTGCCAAGTTTCCAGTACAACACCCAGACTGAGGGAGGTAGAACTAAATTTGAAAGTTATTTCACTAGCTGGCAAACTGGTCTAAAATCAAGAAGATATAATGGAATCAAAAGAAGCATGAATTTCTATATTCAGAGATGAAAATATAATTTATTTATAGAAAATGGGGAATAACTCAGTCAGCAGGAGTATCTGTGGGCTACCGCAAATTAGAAAATTGAATGCAAGTTGCTGATGAGGCAAAATGCTGAAATGTGAAAGCCATTCTGGGAGTCATTACTGAAGATGTTATGAGCAAAAGGATGAGAGGTAACCATTTCGGCCTGTTCTGTTGTGATAAACGAAATCCTGAATTGTTCACCCAGTTTTATACAAGATACTTTAAGAAATACACAAACGAACAGGAGATAGGCTAATGGAAAGCAAACCAAAATCGTATTAGGGAAATGTGACATAGATTGCAGGAACTGAGTGTGTTTTGTTGCAAATCTGAATTCCCAGTGTGTCCTGTACAAGCATCTTATGAACAAATATTCTGTCCATCTGCCTTCACCCAGAGGTCCAAGGGGGAGCTGAGCTTTTCCTGCTGCCCTCTGCTGAGAACAAAAGGTGAACACATCCAGTTGGAGCAGCCACCCCCAAATCTGGCAGTTCACTGGTTTTCCTATCAAAGTGCTACTTGCTTGAGCTCAGCTTGATGAATTGCTGTCTAGACAAGAGAATAAATATCACAGACATGGTTATAAATGTGACAGCAATTAATTGTTCTTCTCACAGGATGGAACAAAAGGCAATTTGCAGTAATGGTGGGTTTCATTAGATTCTAGGAAAGAACTCTACAGCTGGTATTTAGGCACTGTGGTGGGTTACCCAAAGAAGCTGCCAGGCCAGTCTTTGGAGATTTTTCAGACTGAACAAAATATTTTTTTGTGGAGGATCTAAGTGTAGTTGATTCTCACAGTGAGCAGAGAATGACTCCACAAAGTCATTTTCAGACTTTCAACTCTAGTTGCTTGCTATATCTTTTGCTGTGTGCCTAGCATGAAATCTGGAAATATTTCCCAGTTTCAGATCCTAACCTGTCTCATGTCCATGTCTCAATACCTTAGCAGTGCTTAAGCTGGGCCTGCATTCTCCTTTCATGTCCCCTTTATGCCCCCAGTTTCCATACTATAGTCAGGTGCTGGTAGATCAGCAGTGGGACTGGTGTCTCACAGCTGACCCTTACCTGTAAAGAAAGGCAGGTTCAGCCTCAGACTAGGATCCACTGCTACCCTCTTTACTGATTCCATTACCATAGACTCACTGCTTTAGGGTTTGGGAACTCTGAATGACTGTGTTACTTTAGCTTCTACCAAATTATTAGTCTCAAGAGTTATTGCCAAGATCCCATTTTAACATTAGCATTTAGTAACAACAAATATGTGAGAGATTACACGAATGAATACGAAACCAAATAAAATCATGGTAAGAGTGTGAATAGTTACATGAATGAAACCACTGCCATTTACTCTACAAAATACACCCCTTTTTCTTTTACTATGTAAGTCATGTGATGTAGCCATGAAAACTGGAACAGCAAAATCTCTGCTGATGTAAATTAAGCAAGAACATAAATACTGTAAATAAATGAGGGGATTATGTTAGTGGAGGAGAGGAGGCTCTTCTCCTCAGCAGTGACTCTAAGTAGGAGGTAGGAGGTTACATGACAAGGTTCTCGTTGGAGAACAAATTTGGCTTGTTGTGTGAAATGTGTTATTGATGTGCTTTGGGCAACAAATGGGTCCATCTCCTCCATTTCTGTGGCAGTGCTGTGTCATTGATTATAGTTGATCAATGCTGTTCACTGCAGTGCTATATCCATTAATCTCTCTGTGAGAGTACAAGGCATAGCATTCAATCAATAAGGTCCCAGATTAAAGGCAATGATCCAGGAAAAGGAGAATGTAAAAACAGAAAAACAGGGAAATGGAAGTGAGATTAATTTCTCCTACTTGATACTTCCCGTAACCTTCTGATGATGCAGCATTTCTAAGGTTAGATACTTTGTGAGATCATGATTCATGAGGTTTGTTTACTAGATGAATTCCTTAATGATGGTTAAATTAATTGTTAGTGTCTTGTGTCCGGTTGTGTCCCCGCTCCGGGTAGGAGCTGACCCCCAGCTAGCTCGGGTCAACACAGACACAAAGTTTCCAGTTTGTTTTGGCTTCTCGGCTTAGCAGCTGGACCCAAAGGTGACAGTCAACAGCAGCAGAAGAGAAAAGGCTGGCTCTCAGCTTAGCAGGTTAAAAGATGTTTATTAGCAGAGATCTCC
Source organism: Hirundo rustica (assembly GCF_015227805.2). Lineage (NCBI taxonomy): Eukaryota > Metazoa > Chordata > Aves > Passeriformes > Hirundinidae > Hirundo > Hirundo rustica. The sequence continues at coordinate 99,426,302 of NC_053451.1, read as the reverse complement.
AAGCTCCGAGGCGAGCGGCTGAGAGATTCCAGGCTGAGAACCCAGCGGCTGAGAGCTTCCAGGCTGAGAACCCAGCGGCTGAGAGCTTCCAGGCGGAGAACCCAGTGGCTGAGAGAGCCTCTTCCTCCCTCCTACCCCCTATAAGCGGGGGAGGGTCCCAGGGAGGATACAACGAGACAACAAATCAGGGGTTTCAGGGGGTAACAAGGTGTGCCCACCCCCAAGCTTCAGACCACTAAAATCCAGAGCCAAAGGAATTTCCCCCAGGCTACCTATCACCTGAAGCCCTCTGCTGGAGATTTCACAATCCGGGAGGGACCCCGGGAGTGATAGGCAAGCTGCCCCAGAGAGGGGGGTTGGGGCAGAGGGGATGTTACATGTCATGTGAGGTATGGGATGATTGACACAAAACACCTTATTATACAGACAACACAAAAGGGATACAGAATTGGGGATACAGTGAAACGAACCATAACATAAACTTCTTACAAAAATCTAATAAAACAGTTCTGCACCACCACAGTGTCTAATTCATGAAAAGGCCAATGCTGAACTGTTGACCTTCCTAAAACTGGAAAATTATCTCATTTTGTGATTTTAAAATATAGGTGAATGTTTTTATTAGCGCTAATTTTACTATCACAGTCATCCATTTGAATCAGTCTATCTGTTCACTTGTCTTTGAATACTTCACTCTGATTTGGAGAAGGGTGCAAAGGTGTTACAGCAGAGGTATCTGCTCACAGAACAACCTGCTTTCTACCACACTGTTCAAAGAGATCTCTCAGTGACAGAGCCTGAGTATGCTTCACTCTTCCTTTCATAGCTGGGGCTGTTCTTCAGAACTCTTTTTCAGGCCAGTATTTAGCCAGAGTGGAGAGACAGTCACTGTGAATGTCACAGCTCTCTGGGCAAAGACTGTGTGGTTGACTGGGGACTCCATCTTGCAAAAGGGATGCCATAGTGCATTCTGCTCATTCCTGTTGGAAATTTACTGTCTTCCACAGTGGTTTCTGTCTTAATTCAATCCTTATTCTCAGCACAGAGGAAAGGAACGCTGTCTCAGGCAGCCAGTGTGTAACTGTTAGGAAAAAATACTAGTTTTGTGATGGCAATAATTACAACAAACGTTAATTACTGTATTTTCAGGAGAGAAGCACATTATTTCATATTCATAGGCAACATCACTATACAACTCTCTTTCTGAGGTTTAGAAGTTTTCCATATAAAAATGATTTGCAAAAATTAAATTGAAGGAGGCTACTAAAATATTCAGTAATTTTTAAGCAACAGTATAGCCATATGTCTATTCCAACCCAGCTTTTGACATACTGCCTAGAGGAAAGTGCTCTTTAAAATGTTTGGACAAACTACATCTAAAGCTAAAGCTTGTCTGAAAGATGATATTCTTCTGAGCAAGGTTCTGTATTTCTAGATCAGGATTGGCTCAGTGTTTTTTTTATGGCTTTATATTCTGAAAAAGAAAATCTGAACAATAATGTGCAAATATGGAACAAATATTCATTGAGAAAACATTCTATACTTTCTAAAGAACAATCTCTCAGCATTTTTCCTCCACTGAAATAATTTAACACTAGATTGAGAAAGATGTGATCTGCAGGCTAGGTTTTCCTGGACTTTAGGGTGTATGAGGTGTGATGTTAAGCCTTGACTGCTGTGCCTGTTGCAGTCACGTCCCCAGACCAAGACCCACAACATCTCCATTACAGGGGTCATGGGCTTCCCTCTTCTGATACCCAGAAACTTTGTTAACTTTCTTTAGTGCCAGTGCATAGTTTTTTTGCTTGCAATTTTCTTCCAAGTGTGGTTGCCAGTTACTATTCTCTCAAGAGCTGGAAAAATCTCACTGATTTATACCCAAGAAGAGATGCTTTAGGTTTTATCTATCTTTTTTGTTACTAACTTGCCCAGGAAATGCAAGATGTGTGCCAGAAACCTTCCTTCTCCTAAAGAAGCAGTGCTATGGCCACAAGGTAACATATCTATGTGAATGTAAGTTTATTCCCTCCTGGAGTGCCTGTGTCACTGGAAGAACAATGTCATAAAAATCAGGACTTTGTGGTCCTTTAGGGAGAGCTGTCACCAAAGGAAGGGGGTACCCTGACTTGTGGGCCTAACTAATGTCACTTTTAAGTTTTACATTATGAGGATGTTGACCCAAAAAATCAAGGAATTTTTCTACCCACATGGAGGCTGTAAATGTGACAGATGGAAAACTAAGACTAAATCAAAACAGACATTCAAAAGCCTTAAGAGCTCCGTGTAAAGGTAGGTGCCTCCATAGGCTTCTGGCACTTTCATCAACTTGGGTCTCTTGAATTATGAATAGGTGGAGATAGTAACTAGGTACTGAGATGTTTGTATAAGCATATAACCTGATTTGTGTTTTTCCTGGACTCTTATAAACCAAAGTTTGTCCAAATTATTTAGTCTTTCACTGTAATTGTTTGGTGCAGAATCTGAAGAATTCACTGTTGTTTGCCTCTGGTTCCTAAGCTCGTGTTTGAGCCATGTTTGTTTTTCAGTAGAGGGTGGTTGGGGAAGTATCTCTGGAGCAGAGTGGTGGGAAGGTGACAGTGTTACACATTTCCATCTAGGAGAGACTATTCCCAAGGCCTATTCTGTGCCCTTGGAATCATGTGGTCTAACTCCCTTGGAGTGTTCTTTCTGGTGATAGGATGAAAGGATTCCTTTCTCAGAATGATCAGCATTTTCAAAGCAGTAAGAACAGTCTGCCTGCAATTCCTAGGGGAAAAAGGATTAACTTATGAACTGTGGGGAGCAGAGAGCCCTCTGTTCATGGGACCACAAGATTTCAAGGCTTTGAACACATAAATTAATAGAATAGTCCATTTGATTGGACTGACCTCATTTTTAAAACTTGCAGGTGTGCGTTGAAATCTCTCTGTATCATCAAAATTCATGAACAGTAACAAACACGTGTAAGAGCTGAAGTTTATCTATTGTTTCCTATATTCACTTTTTACTACTTGCCACTGTTTTCTTATGCTCTCAGATAGGTAGAATTTTTTCTTATGTACAGAGGTAGCCACTGTAGGCTATGTTGGACATTGGTAAATGACGCATGACTTTTCTGTTCTCAGTTTCGCTGATTAAATTTGTCTTTTAAGTTTCTGTGAAACTGCAGGGAGAAAGGAGCTTTTAAGATACTATAAAAAGTGAAAAGATCTTGCCTTTTTCTGTTACAATTTGTTAGAAGCCCATAGTTTGTTTTGGACAAAGGAGTCCAGACAGTTGGCTTCTCTCCAAAGTGACTTCCAACTTTATTCTTAAAGGAAGAGATCCCAGGTGCAGGAGGCTGAAGTAATAGGGGATCTAATATTAAGACTGTAATTTTTTTTTTTTTTCTTCTATAGCATGTTTCTTTTTTCTGCCTAATGTAAGGTAGGTATAATTAAAATATAATTTACAATTACAATGGAGATTATACTTTCCTTTTGACTCTTCAGGTGAAAAATACAGCTGTGCTGAACCCCACTGTTCATGTGTCTTATAGAACATAAGGACATTCATTCTTCTGCCGTTCCACAAAAAAAGACAAAACATCTTTCACCATACATGTTATTCTAGAATTAAGATGCAAGCTAATGAACTGAAACAATAGGTGGTATGTACTGTTTGTCTGATATAAAGAAAGGTGGTTATAAACAACACAATTGTCTGAAAAGATTTCAAAGGCACGAAAGAGGAATTAATTACAGTATTTCATCCCAGCATGTATCAAAGAGGATGTTGAAAGAGTATTACAGAAGCATTCAAACTGCACTGATCAGCACACAGAAATTAATATTTGGTGTGTGACAATTTTTAGGAGAGATCTGTATCCAATTATAAATTCCTCTTCAGTTTATGACTAGCATTTATGGAGTAGTCTTTCAAGGGAAGTGGTGAAGCACTGTGTACTCAACTGCTGGCAAATGAGGTCTGCAAAATGTTTGAAGGCTCTTCAGAAAGCAGATCTGAGAGGAGCAGTGGTGTGGATGTGATGACATGGTGGAGTTTCCATGTCGCAGTTCTGACTTGCATTTTGACAGTTGTGCTGATGCAGAACACCAGCATTCAGAGTAAATTAACTACTTCCTCCAACTCTATTATTAGAGAATTTTCAGGTTTTTTGTTGTTGTTCTTGTTTTGTTTGTTTGTTTGTTTTGTGTTTGATTTGAAAATATGTATGTATTTGAGCTTCAGGGGAATTGTGTGACAGTTTAACTAGGGATGGAATCACTGTTCAAAACACAAGAAATAAGAAACTCTAAAATAGCAAATGTCCCACCAATTACATGACTGGTCTGTGCTTTGAGAAAGAGAAGGAAGGTGATAGATGTTGTGCCTCTATTACATAGGATGACATTAGAACAGCAGCTTTGGGCTTTGTAGATTGCCTATAAACGAAGTCTCAGCCACATACTCAGAAATATGGCAAATAGCCATATTCCATATTTGCTGAAGCCCTTGTGAGTTATTTAGATATTTATGGTTTTGGTTGAAAGCATGAGTTGGTAAAAACATTTACATGGAAGGATTGATTAATTTTGACAACACCTCTACTATAAAAGGCTGTTCAGTAGAAGAGGGATAGAGAAGCTGGCTTCAAAAGTGCATATGAATTTGTTCTGATTCAGTCTCTCAGAGTCATATCAAGTTATTGACAATATGGGATTTTAACCCTGAGTCTGTCATGACTTGAATAAGTGGCACAGTCCCTGGCTGCTTCTAATGTTATGTTTTGTATGATAATCTTACTTCTTTTTTTTTTTTTTTTTTTTTTTTTCAGAAGAACTCAGAGCACACATATCAAGGGATTTTTGTAAATATTTTATCAGAGTCTGAAGTGAGCGAGTCTTCCTTTCTGTTGTCTTTCTCTGCTTCAGATCACCATATATTTACTTAGGTGTATTTCTGAAAGGAAAACATTTTGTCTAGCTTTAACTTTGTCGGTATAAAGGATTTTGTCTAAAAAGTAATTTTTCCTGTGCCTCTTTTCTTTGCAGTAACTTTTAAAAAAACTCTAGTGTGTTGGAATTATGGCATGATGAAGCCTGCAAATGTGGTCCTATAAGGCAAATAGCCCTGCAGCAACTACTCTATAAGGGAAGTTGAAGGGACCTTGTTTTATGTCAGACTGGTACAACTGGCAGCTTCTTATACAATGCTGTTATGTTCCTGGAACAAATTCAAATGGCTTTTAATGTAGGGGCCCTTAACTGTGTGAACTACCAGCTTTACTCTTATGATCTACCACTCAAAAGTGACTGGATTTATAACAGGGCACCAGTGTCTCTTTTGAGCCCTTTCTTTTGAGTAGGATGGCATCCTGATTTATCCACAGCCTCGTCAGCCTGTCTCCTTGTCTGAGCATTTGTCCACACTTATGCAGATAGTGATTTTGCTCAGGCTGTGCTTTTTTAAGAAATGTGATCACTCTTTGCTGAAAGCCTGTTTATTTGGTAAACATGACTTCTGGTTAAGAATGAGGTTCTTTGAATGTAGCTTTACCTGTTGTTTTTCAACTGTGTGCATGTATGGCCATGATGAGAAAATTAGCATGCCACCCCCCCTGTAATGAGGTGCTGTTCCTACAACAAGTGTGTCTGCATCACTACGTAAGCTATCTGTGATGAATTCATATCACATGCCAGTTTTAAAGGACTTTCTCTCAGAACTAAGTGGTGCAAAGAAATTACATATCTTGCACACAAAGTTTCAGAGTTTAACAATTAAAAAGGACTCAAGTTTATTGTGAGCATTACTTGCTATATTAGGTCATATGAACCAGAACAGGGATCTAAGACCCTGAACTTGCAAGCACTGCACACTTCCTTAACTTGACTATATAGTATGTGTAGGTTAGTAGGTCTGCTCATGGCGATAAAAGTAATCATGTAAGAAGGTCTTCTTGGAACTGAAGGCTCATATTTGATTCTCAATACATCAGAAAACCAGTGAAGGGTATTGCCGAACAGCTTAACAGACCATACTGGCTGCTAGATGATTTTGTTCCTCTGAATTTTGAACAGATGGCAAGGAGTCTATATATTGTAAACTGAAAATATCAGAGTAATACCTCCCTGTAAGTGTAGCAGAGTAAAGTGACACTACAAGAATGCAGAAGGACTAGAACACAAAATATTTTACAGATGTTACTTTTCCCTTTTGCTCTTCTCACAGTTCTGATATCGTTCTTCCCACAGATAGACCCAAAAATATTTTGACAATGTTAAAAGTTGTTCGTCTCCTTTTACCTATCACAATTTGCTAACCAGCATTTTCATGCAAGATTTGAGCTGGAAAGTTGTAAAATTATGGGCTTTTAGTCTGTAAAACTCTGGCTTCTGTCCAACAGACCATTTTTATATGGCCTGGATCCTTTTCAGACAAACAGGATCTGTACCAGGGTGCAAAATTGTAGACAACTGATGCATTCTTTAAAATAACTACAAGTTGGCTTGCTGCCTTTTCTGGGAGTCTGTCAAGACTCCCCCACTGGTACTTAGGAATGTATTTCTGAAACAGGAATTTCGAGTGCCAACAGAGTAACAAGTTTAAAGGTAAGCTTTATTTCCTCTGGCAGTCTGAGAATTTCTTTGTAACTTACTGGCCTTCCACGTAAAATGGATAAGGCACTTAATCATTCTGGATCTACATCTCTGTTGTCTCAGCAAACAAATATTTTTATTATTTAAAAAGGCAAATGTACCATAAGGGGTTTTTTTCCTCTTTAGTGGTAGACCATCTTCCTAACTCTGTTATGTCCTTGGCAAATTTGAAACTTAGAAAATTTTTACTTGATATGTGCAAATTACTTCAATCCAAGCCTCCTTCAGAAATCTTCTGCTGTGGGTAGCAACTCCAGCATACCCATCTGGGGAAAACTACTCCATTTCCTTGCAAGCCTTTATTAGTTGCATTATTTCCCTGCTTCTCCACATATTTGTCCTGTATTTTCAAACCCAGAACTTCTGGATCTTCATTGTTCTCTGTCCTTTACCTGATGGGATCACCTTTAGCTCCTTTCATTTGGCATCTGTTCTTCACCTTAGCTGTGGCAGTGGCAGATGAAAGGTTTTTTCTATCTCCACTCTTGGATTCTGCTAAGAGATACTTCAGGCAAGGAGAAAAGTACAAGTGCTGGTGGTAGCATGGGTAAGAGGGGGCTGGATATGTTTTTTAGTTCTCTCCAAGGGAAACAGGCAGGTCTCTCTCAGCTGTAGGTGAGAGGAGGGAAGGCTCATAGGCAAGAATCTCCTACAGAAGAAGAAAATGATGAGTAGTGACAACTGCTTTTCCCCTGACCAGTTAGCAAGGAAAAATGGTTCCAGATTATCTTCCATCAACATGTCCTTTTAGACCTTAGGTGTAATCAAAGTGAAAATTTGCAGAAGTGGTTAGGTGCCTCTAAATTAATAGAGAAAGATACAGTCTACTGCCAAAAAACTAAGAAACAAGCCCAGCTGCTTGCCAGCATCTGTTAGGCCTTAGGAGAAATTACTTTTTGGTTTTTCTCCTGAATATAGCCCAGGTTTGATGAAAATAATTATACCTTTGCACTGGCCCTAGCTAGAACAGAATAGATTTTTCTGTTCATAGCAGCTCTGTGTTTCAGAATTTTGACTGAAATAGAACTGATAATGCTCTTAATACTGTTGCTGGTGCTGAACAGTGTTTGTACAGTGTCAAGATCTCCTCTCTTTCTCCCTCTGACACTCCAGTGAATAGATTGAGGGTGAGGGTTCACAACCAGGCAAATTACCTGAACCAGCCAAAGATATCCCATGCCACATGAACTCATGCCCCACAATAAAAGGGAAAACAGGGAGATATAGGGAATTAGCCATCTTTAGGTTAGGAACTCTCAAGGCATCAGTCTACCCACAGGAAGTGGTGAGTGATTGCTTTTGCATTGCTTGTTTTGTCCTGTCTCCCTCCCCCTTTTCTTTCACTTATTCAATTATCTTTTTTATTTGTTTAATCTTTTGTGTCTTCTTGGTTGTTTTGCTTTGTTTTGTTTTGTTTTCCCTTTCTTCTACTCCCATCCCAGTGAGGGTGGTGAGTGAGAGACTGTGTGGTGCTTACCTGGACACTGGTGTTAATCCACAACAGCCTTCTTTGTAGGATTGAGCTACTCATCCCCAGAAGATTCTGGCATCATCCTTGTCTTGATGTATCCAAATCTACTGATTTGCACTCTTAAATAAATAAATAAATGTGGGCAGATATGAGTATACAGGTTTGTGTGTGCATCAGTCAAAGAAGAAAAGCAGCTGCTGAAGTGGAGCCCAACTTTTTGTATTTTTTGTATTTTTTGTATTTTTGTCTTTTTGTATTAGCAGTTCTTTTCCATTTAAAAGCACTTCAATAACAATCTCCGGAAAAGGACAAAACCCTTTTATAGGCTTATTTCAAAGTGAAAATGGGACTGTGCACATATATTTATGGAACTAACTTTTGATTCCTTTAAGTCCAAAGCTACCTCACAAGCAGGCCAACTTCCATACATTTTCATATTTTTCCTTCCACCCTTTGAACTGTTACCTTTTTTTTTTTTTTTTTTTTTCTTTTTTTTTTCTTTTTTTTTTTTTTTTTTTTTTTCTTTTTTAGTAAGAAAGTAGATAGATTTTGGTTATGTCTGTATTCATTAAATGACATCATCTTGCTCAGTTATATTGTTGCAGCTTAAAGGATAAAATCTAGATAAGCAGATTCAAGAGGAATATTTGTTGCTGGGTAGTCATCTTTGATTTTAACCTTTTTGCAATATGATTGTAAAAAAAGACAACAAGGAGAGTCTGAAAGTATGTTCTTTAAAGTTGTAACATTACTCATTTTTTGAGAACACTTTCCAAGCACTGTCAAGTCAATGATCTGTTTTAAAGCCTGAAAACCAAAGCTGACAATCCTTTTCATTGTTTATAGACTTGAAGAGGAAAGATATGCTTTGAATTATATTTGAAAAAGGTCTTAGAATAAATAGGGGTGTGACTTGGCCCTCAGTTCCACTGAGCAGAAAGAGCAGCTGTGCGTGCACAATAAAATACAGAATTTTAATCTTTACTTAATGAGGGAAACAAATGACATCTCCATGCTCCTTTGGTCTTTTACAGGTTCTGTATAATAATCATAATAGGAAGTGCTGTAAGTTTCCGTAGGCTGTGAGGATGACTATCAAAAAATAAAATGTTATTAAATACAGTATGGAAATCCTTATTAATAAACTTGTTTAATTTGATTGCTAATTTTTATTAAAGTACCCCCAAACTGTAGGAAAGAGGGGGTTTATTTAAATATTTTAAATAAAAACATAGTAAGTAGTAAAAAGGATTTTCTGCCTGAAAGTAAAATGAGTATCCCTTTATTTTTTTAAATACTTCTCTTTTCCCCTGTGAATTACCTAGCATATTAAGCAAGCACAACGTAAGAATGTTTCTTGCAGTGTTTCAGCAGGAAATATGTAGCTTTGGTTGTATAAAATGACAGTGCTCAGGAAGGTAAATGTATTAAATTACTCCTTTAATAGAAAGGAGACAGTATTACAGTAGTTTTCCCCCAGGCACTGAGTTTCACAGGTGCTGTAATCATGGTGGGCTACAATGATAGTACTGTAAATGCAAAAATAACAATATGCAATTAGATGAATTTTTGTGTGAAATGTGATAAATCAAGGAGTGGAATTTGTCAGGCATCAGTTCCCTAACAGCAAGATTGTTTATCTAAACCACAAAAACCTCACAGCTGAAATCACTATTTTCTCATGTTTTCACTCAGTACACATAAGAAATATTAAGAGCACACTTCTGAGAAAGAAGCTTTTTGGTCTCCTTTTGCATTCCTTAAAAAGCACTTGTTAGGTAGGCATATTTTTGGCAATATCTGTACCTTCATTTGCATGCATCCTGAAAACTCTCATTTTGTGAGTGAAATGACTCTACCTGCCATTTACCTCCCAGTTTAGGAAGGGTAGAGTTGAGAGATAATTAAGGGGACTCTTGCAAAGAATTCTGCACACCCATCATTCTTGGTCTGTGGGAAGTGTTTCTTAAGAGAGGATGCTGGCTTTAAATGGGGTATACTATCTAGGTATCTCTGCACTTTCTTTGACAATGCTAGAAAATGTGTTGTTAGAAACATAACTGAGAAACTGTAACTCTGCAGTGATAAAAACATTACCTTAACCATGACCTGATATTGGAAACCTGGGAATCAACACTTTCTTTGGGAATTTAAATATTGCAGGTCCTAATTTCTTCTTCACTAAAGAGAGGTGTTTGTTTTCAAATACAGAAGTAAAATTACCAAATGATGCATGTACAGAAATGTGTTGTGAATGACCGTCCAGTTCCCCTTGAGAAGAGATATCTAGCCATAAGGAGGTGCCCTAGAAAGCATGAAGTTCCAGAGAGCTGCAGCTGGGCTGTGCCAAGACAAGATGCCTGTCCCAGTTCTGAGAGATCATTCCTGCACTGATGGTACAGGCCATGATGTGACCCTCAGCTCAGGAACTAAAATGTCCCCATTGTGGTTTGGGGTGCATCTAAGTTCAAAGTCTGAACTGTGCAAGCACTGAATCTTTTGCAGCCTGTCTTCTTAGCACCTCTCCTGGGCTGACGAAAATATTTCAACACGCACCTGCTCCGCAGCTTCCTGTGTGGTATTTACTCAGTGGGTTGGCAGCTGAACTTGTCCACTGGGGTAACAAGAGGGTCCATATGCACAGATAAGGCACACTGATTTATAAAAGTAATATTTTATATTTTGCAACATTAACATTCTTCAGAGATTGCTACGTTTTTGTCACAAAGGAGTGAAAAATTGTACCTTTTTTTCTTTGTTTTCCTTCTTTTTTGAACTTGATTCCAAACTGAAGAATGAACGACTAAGCTGATATGGAAATTCCCTCTATCAAAACACCAGACAGGGCCTCTCCATTTTCTTTTCCTCTTCATGGTGTGTCATTCAATTACATAACATTAATTTTTCTTATTCTGTTGAGTGCTCTGCATACTCAGGTTTGCAGTATAGAGGATATATTCAAAGCTTGTGGTTATGCTTCCTGTTCCTTGTGACCTACTCTGGGAGTGTGGGCCATGGAGGATGAGATACTCTAACTCTCCACGGGCTGTATGATGCCAGGAGCGGGGAAGCAGAGTTCAGGTCCCACTAAATACAGCGCTTCTGGAATATTTGCCCGTAGGACTATGAGGTGCAGACCAACCCCGTGGTCCATCCTGTTGGTGAGTTCAGGGGAGTGAAACCCCAGGGACAAATAGTTCTCTTCCTTGGGTGATAGCTGCAGAGAGCTGGTGTAGGAGTGGTTGACCTTGGGCCAAGGTTTACTGGCCTGTAGGTTGCTGTTGCCTGAAGGTGGCAACTGGTGGGTTTGCTGGAATGCAATAAAAAAGCTTGAACATAAAAGGTAGGTAAAGTAACATGGTTAATATGTGAATTGTTAACCAGAGTCAGACAACAAATGTCTGCGGCGGGTGCGTGACTCTCCTGCCAGTGTCTGCAATGGAAATCGAGTTCCCATTCAATGTGAGTGAGTGACACCCAGGATACAGAAGGAAAACAAACAGTAACTATTATCTTCCTTCTGAAGCAGCTCCAAAGTGAATATAAACACTGATTGTTTAGAGACTATCAATTAAGCTAAGAAGTATTTAGAGCAGGTGCAGAAGAGATAACATATGAAAAGACAACTTTATAGCCTTGTGTATTTAAAACAGTTTGGCTTTTTGATGTTGTGTTTACGGGAAGAGTATTGACTTGATAGTTGGAGCCTGGAACTCCTTTATGAACTGTTTCTGGTTTGATAAACACACTGCAAACATCAAGAGGAAAGGCCTAAGTGATGGGAACTTTAATGCTGGGGATGTTTTATTTATCACTGCAGTAATACTGAAAGAACGTTTGAACTTACGGATAGAGGTTTATGGTCTTGTTAACCTCTGGTTTATTAAGGTAGAGTTATGCAACCTTTCATATTCTGAACTCCCTAGTAGAAATTACTGAGAATTGGTCTTTCTTCTGTTAATCACTTTGTGTGATGTGCTTCCTAAGAACTTGAAAGCCGTTTCAGATAAAGGGTAGGTGAAAAGGAAACATTCATTATCTTGGCTTTACAGAGGAGAATCTGAGAAATAGAGAAGCAAGGGACAGCAATTTTACAAAAAGGTAAAATGTTTCAACCAAAAGAAAATTCAACTGACTTTTTATAAAAGAATTCTGTAGATGAAACAAGAAGCTGAACCCTCATCTCCCAGTAGTAATTGAGGATAAATGTGGATCAATGTAGGTTTTTCATCTCAAATCTTGTAAAAGTCTTTTATGTCCCTTCCTAAAATAGCTAACAGTATGAATTTTATCTTTTTGTTTGTTTAACACCTCTTGTCCTTTATTCTTTCAAGATTTAGCTGTCAATATTCTGCACTTTCCTGCTCTCCACAGTTTGTTCTCTCACTGAAATTTAGCGCACTTTACAATAGGTTTCTCAGCTTCTTTGTTTTCTGGAAAGGCACCTTTGCTATTCAGGGCTAAAGGTGGTGGTACAAAATACTTCAGGTGTTAATTAGAAGTGTGGCCCTGGCTTACTGAATCACTTAGGAGAAGTCACTTATCTTCTGGCCAGCTCAGTTATAAAGTCAGTAAAGAGGAATATGTCTTCAGTGACCACTAGATCACCCATCCAAGCCAACCATCCCTTTGTAAATGAATTACCATGTTAAAACCAACCACTGCTAGCAGAGGTGAAGCAGCCCCACCAGCAGTGAGCTTTGAGCTGCAGTGGCACACAGAGAGTGCCTGTGTCCCATGACTGACACTGGGGAGTGCTCTGCATGTCTGGGGTGGGGCACAGCAGAGAGCTGCGGGTACATTTGAGGTAGCATATGGCACAGGCATGCCAGGGCACTGTGGTGGACAGTGATGCTGAGGCAGGACTGCCTTCCAGCACATCCTCCCTGTCCTCTACAGCTCTGCATGATGGCAAGGTTGTACCAGGGAGAGGTCTGGTGGAGGTATGGTGCATCCTATTCCACGCATCTCGTATCTTGTGAAAGCTGTGTTGGGTAAGGCCAGCCAATCTGCCCAGAGTGACTAGAAAATTACATCCTTGCCTGCAGGTGAGTGGAGGTGAGAAAAGGAGGCTGTGTTATTTGTGAGGAAAAGCTTTGGTGGTGGATGGCTTCTGTGAGAAGCTGCTAGAAGATTCCCCATGTCCAGCTTCCTCAAAGATGGAGCTGCTGCTGGCTGAGTCCATCAGTGATGGTGGCAGCACCTCTGTGCTAACTTACTAAGAAGGGGAAAGCTGTTACTGCACAGAAGCAATTGCAGCCAGAGAGGAGTGAGAATCTGTGATAGAAACAGACCTGCAGACATCAAGGTCAGTGAAGGAGGGGAAAAGGTGCCTCAAGTGCCAGAACAGAGATTCACCTGCAGCCTGTGGTGCAGACCACGCCAAGGCAGCTGCGCCCCTGCAGCCCATGAAGATCCCTTCTGGAGCAGAATTCGCCTGCAGCCTGTGGAGGACCCCACACTAGAAGAGGCAGGTGCCCAAAGGAGGCTGTGGCCCCGTGGGAGCCCATATTGGAGCATATTCCTTGAAGGACTGTGCCTCATGGAAGGGACCCACACTGGAGCAGTTCGTAAAGAACTTCAGCAGTGCAAAGGACCCATGCTGGGAAAGAGTGTGGGGGTCCTCTCCCTGAGGAGGAAGGAGTGTCAGAGACCTCTGATGAACTGATTGCAACACCCATTCCCCATCCCCCTGTGCCCCAGGAGGGGAGGAGATGGAGAATTCACAAGTGAAGTTAAGCCAAGGTCAGACTACTAAAGCCAAGAAACTTGACTTTCTCATTCCTTCATTGACAATCTCGCTGGAAAATCCCAAGAAAACCCTTTCTAGCCCTGATTACTATGGAAGGACTTTCCAATACTGGGAATGATTAAAAAAAAAAAAAAAAAAAATCAATGAAGCAAATGTTCCCAGTGGATTCATCCATGTACCAGTGGTGAGAAAATAAATCCCTTGTAGGATTACTGGAGAATCCCTGTGCTGACCAAGTGGGAAGGTTGATGTGAGGTTGAGTTTTAGGGTAAACAGGGCCTGAAGCCTCATGGACTGGTTAAATTACTTGAATATCATCTTATCTCTAGCACAATCAGGCATGCATAAAGACACATGGGAACGGACAACTATGGTTGAGCATATGCCTTTATTAATGTTAAAAAGGCAGAGTTCCATTTCAGTCAAGCATAATATAGTTTGCTGTTAAATTCACAGTTACACTGAATGCATTTATACATTTGGTTTTAGTTTATCTCAAGCTGCCTTGCCATTTTTATGCCTCAAATATTTATAAAATCTATAGAATATTTTTAGCCAATGAAATGATTCTGTGATCCTTATCTATTACATTTTTTATGAAATAAATAATTTTTTTTACATGAAAACTGCTTCAAATTCTCTCAGCTAAATTCTAGTTTCCTCATTTATGTAAAGGAAAACAGGAGTGAAACACTTAGGTTTGTACTTTCAGTGTTTTATAAACAGGAGATGTGAAACCACTAAAGCGAGACAATGTCTCATATATGCATGTATACAAAATGTATAATTGTGGAGCTTTGAGTTTAGTTTTGAAAGTAAATATGGATTTAATCAGCCTTGAATAAAATGTGGCATATAAATATACTATCACTGGACTCTAAGGTTCTCCATGTAATAAAGAGCTTCATTGTAATTTCTAGAAAGATGTGGCAGCCCAGGTGTGAATTATATGCTCATATAAGCTGATACCATTATATATCTTGCCATATGAATTTGCAAAATATTCTGGTAACTACTGTGAGGATATTACACATTTTTAAAATGCTAAATTATTTTACCCTATGCAGCTATTCTTTAAATTTTCAAACACTAAAATAGTTAGGGAATTAAGCATTAAAATTGTCCCAAAATTAGTCTCTTGGTATCATTCTAATACAGGGTATTTTTAATGAACCTTTCACTGAGAAAAGTTTATTCCTTATGGGTTTTTTTTGTGCCTGTCATACTAATGCTTAAATTTGTATTGCCTTCCTAAGATATTTTTCTAGGTCTTGAGGATTTTGGAGTACAAGTACCATTGTAATTTGTATAATCTATTAAAAATGCAGGGATTCTTTCTTTTTTTCCCCTTTTTTCTTTTTTTTTTCTTTTTTTTTCTTTTTTTTTTTTTTAACTTTTGTTTCTCTTTATTTTTTAACCATCAACAGTAAAAAATTGCTGTTTAATTGTAATGCCCCCTGCAAATCCCCTCCCAGCCATGACATGGTTTGGGTTTGAAAAGCCGTAAAAGGACTTTTCATTACCATTTCAGTCCTACAACTTGTATTTCTAGAAGAAACCCCATTTTTCCTGCTGTAGAGTTACAGTCCATGGTGAAGCTTACAAGAGCCCCAAGCAGGGGCAACCCATGGCAGGGTGCTGTGTGCTGCTACTGCCTCATGGGAGCAGCTGATCTCGGGGGAGAGGAGAGCAACTCTGAAGTTGAATTATTTTTCCTCCATCTTTCTGGAGGTGGCTGGCACATGTCCCTTCTGGAATGTGTCACCAGCTTGTGTTTTGTGCTTTCCTTTGGCACCCTGCTATGGTGCACCCTGGAAGAAGAGAATGCAGCCTCAGCCACCGGGTTTTGCTGCAGTTACCCATAATTGCAGCCTGATTATTTAAAAATGCTAAACTTAGAGATGACGCTTTTGTCAGGAATCATCTGTTGGCTGAAAAATTCCTGTTGTGCTTGCGGCTTGACGCAGATCCGCTGCGGACTTTTCGTTTTTCCCTGTTCGGGTGCTCAGGTTACACGAGGTGGCTCCTCCGTTAGATGGCACTGTGTGTTTCGGCAGTGCCTCTGGCCCTCGCCCTGTGTCAAATGGAAAGTAATTAACTTTTAGGAGGTGTGTTCGTTATAAAAAGCAGCCTCTCCATGTGGACGTGAGTTCTTTGTTCTTATCAGACTGAGGAAAACAGTCTTGCTCTCTCTGTATTTTTTCTTCCTCCCCCACCCTCTTTGAATAGCAGTACTGGAAATGCAGAGCAATAGAAAGTACATGGAAGGTGCCAGTAAATTCAAAACCGATGTATACCTTTCCTCCCACTCTGAAATCAAAAGATTTTTACCTTTCTATGGGTGATTTAATTTGGATTTAAGTTGAGAAACTAAACATTTTGACAATTTTTTTTTTCATTATTAATGGCCAAGTTGCAGAACAACTGTTTTCTCTCCTTAAATTTGGAAGCACCAAAAATTATAGATCCGCTTGTTGCTCTCAAAACTGTGAAAGAAGTGTGGATAAAAACCTGTTTTCTTAGAAACTGAGAAGGAATCAAGTTATTACATTGCTGTAGGCACTGTTTGATCCTTGATGTTGTTAGAAAATTGAGATCGAGGGAAATGATCTTTCTTTAGCTTGGACGAAATTCACCGCTGGAGAAGGGGCCTGCAGAAGGCCAAGGCAGGTCTCTGCTGGTTGGGAAGGACCCTACATGATTTTAACCTGGAAAATGAGCGCCGCCTTCCTTATTCCCGGGTGTGGTTTGGGTGCTCAGATGAGCCAGGGATGATCCCTGCAAGAGATTGTGCCTGTGGCCACCTTGTTTCAGTGAGCATGAGAACTCAGCAATGTGAATGTGAGATATTCCATGCCTGTTGGCCTCCGTGCCAGAGAACAATCTCAGGCTCACTTAATTGGCTCATATAATGGTAGGCACTGTGTCCCAACAAAGCGCTAAGCAAAGAATGGAATTTACCCATTCTGGATATTTCAACTCTAGCAAGGCAATGAACAGCAGTGAATATTTTACTACACAGGTCTTTGGAAGTACCACTGCTCTTGGCTGCATCTACAGTGGTTGTTGTTAGGGACAGTAAAAACAACCTTAGTCAGGAAAAAGAGCTGCAAATGGGACTGATGTTGAATATTGTATTTACCTGGGAAGATAATATTACTCTGCAGGCTGGACTGGGGTGAGGGAAACATGGATTGCAGCTTCCTGGCTGCATTATTGACTCTCAGGGTGACTTTGAGCCAAATACTTCCGTTTACAGAAGTGAGTAATGAGTTTTCCTGCTAGCTGGACACGTTTCACCAGGTCATAATTTCGTCCTTAAAATGGTGGCCCTCTGTACACCTGAGGCTGTAATTTTCTCAGGTTGTAATCTATAACATGGGAAAGCTGATAAAGACACTTTCCTCATATTTTTTTTACTGTTCTAATACATTGTTAATTTTTTTTAACCAGAACTGCTGCCTATTATGTGTGGAAGGTAGTGATCTGAAACACAATTCCCAATCCTATATTTTGGGTGACAGACTATACTTGTGATCCTTAAAAGAGCATTCAGGTTATTTATATGAGCTATATAATTTATTTTTATGACAAATGCATATAAATCAACATGCAAATAAAAAAAGCTGAAATCCATAAAACAGACTTCCTAGGTGAAGAAAAAGCACAAATGCATATTTTAATAATGCAGTTTACACAACAATAAACTGTTAACATCTCAGCCTTTGTACAGCTTTGGAAAAGAATTTAATCAGATATGGCAAACTATAGGTTGAAAGTTAAAAGCCCTGTAAAAATACAGATTCATTACTGTTTAATTTCAACTGAATTTCCAAAGTTTGAGTTAAGACTCAGCTTATATTTTCATTACAAGAAATTTTTCGAGATCTTATTTAATAACTTCAGTCTATAGGTTAGTAAGATGTATGCAGATATGATTTGAATTTTATAAATTTACTTGAAATCAGAAACTTCTAGCTAGTAAAATTATAAAGCTAATAACTGGGATAACTTCTAGACCACATGATGATTATGATTTTTGTGGGTTTCTTTCACTGGCAAAAGGGAATTTTTAAATAATTTTGACTAAACCCAATTATGGCTATGCTGTTTTGCTACTTGTTGTGTTTGTCAGTTGTCATCATGTGTGGGAACCCTGCACAGTACCAAGAATGTAAGGGGTGGAGGGGTAGCAGTGAACTCCTCAATACCTGGGAAATGCTGGTTTCTTTCAGCACTAAAAGCCTATGTTGGTGAAGCTTCAGGTTAACTTGTCTATTTTTATTTTACGTAAGTGTGATACTTGTTATTTTTACAGGTATATGAAGCCATAATTGGTCATATTATTGGTTTGCTTGGGTGGAAAGGTAGGTCAGCCAGAGAACTGGTTGATTCTTCTGAAGCTCTTGGTGATAAAATTGTATTTCCCATATGGGTTCTAGTGCAATGTTGGTTGATCTAATTAAACTGATCTTGACAAATATATTTTCTCACACTTTAATGTTTGGAGCCTGAGCTGACATTCCTTGTCTAGTCTGTCTCAAATAAAATTTTTTGAAAAAAACATGCAAAAATAAAAACCCAGATTTTTTTGAGAAAAGTGGTCCCTAATAACAACAGCAACAACAAAAAGGAATTTTGTATTCTTTTTTACCTATGATGTTTCTCTGAAATCTGAGAGATTCTGATGCTGGACTTAATCTTCAGGGTAGTAGTTATTTTCTTAATCACATTTAATGAAACACGCAGTCTTGCTACAACACCATCATGGTTTTCTCAAGTTAACTTAACATAGATTTGCTGGCCTCATTATCACTCTGAATGTTCTTCCTATAAGCCTTCACATGGAATAGGAACTCCTATTCACAGCAGAAAACAAAATTAAGAAATATAAAAGGCAGTGAAAGAAATGGATGTTATGCCCATACAATATAAGACAGTGCCTAAGAAATAGCCTGACACAATTTAATGAGCTTTTGTCTGGATTTGCCTTCCTTTTCTTGAGCTGTAGTAGGGAAGAAGTTCAGCACAGCAGAAAACCAAGTCTTTCCAATATGCTTTGCTTTCTGTAGCTTTTCTCATCCCAGCTTAATCTGAAATGCTCTGTACAATTCAAACACAGAGACACATGCTAGTGGACACTAAAATCTGTAGAAAACTGTACTAGAGAATTGTTATTTGCTTAAAAGAATTGGAGAACTCAATAAGAGAAGCAAAGACAAATATATAGATTTACACAAGGAAGAAAGAAGGAAAAACATGAATCAGGCAAGTCCTGAAACTAAAACCTTCATGTCCAGATTCCTTGAAGATTACCCATGGGTTCTGATTTTGTACGTTAATCGAAAGTGTGGAGTCTGATTCAAAACTGCTGAAAGGGACCGTGAAAAACATGCTACATGATGGAAAGGGAGGGGGGAAAAGGGGTGACAGGCAGAAAAATGTTCAAGGGCATCCCTGCCAGAAGGATGGAAAGGGAGCAGGTTCTGCAAGATCATCCACAGCAGGTTCTTGGAGAAATATTTAGAAATAGATGGACATTCAACAAAGGTTCAGGACCAGAGGAAAAAAAAAAAAATAAGGAGGATCTAACAGGCAATAGCACTAAGATACTCTGCCTCCTAGCCAGATTTATTAGGTTTCCTGACAACACAACAAAAGCGCCAAAAGATTGAAATGTACAGACAATAATTTCCTTTGAATGGACACCTGTGTAGCAATGGCATTGCTAACTGAGATTAGAAGTGACTCAGTTGTTTGTTTCTACATGTAAAAAGAAGTATGGGCTAGGTTTTGCAATCTTATCACATATAAAGAGAAAATACTGAAAGTATTCCATGAAATAATTTTGGTTATGCGGTTTATGGCTCAGTCAGTTAGGGAAGAGAGAGATCATTATTTCTCTAGAAAACAAAATGTCATGACATTGTTATTATCCAAGAATATAGGACGAAGACTACCTTCACACTCTTGATCAATGTGTGTCTTCAGGATTTGTTTTGCGGGTAGATTTCCCAAGGGGAACACCCATGACCACATCTGATACTTTCTCCAAACACAAATAAGATCCACGACAGTGTTTTTAAAAAGGGTCATTTTCATAACCTTCTCTGCTAGAAAGAGAGGTCTTTTCCTCTAAGACTTTGGGCAAAAAAAAAAAGGACATAACCAGCCAGGCGATCTGTGGAGCTCTAAAATTCTTGTTTTCATCACACGGGTATTAGTGCTGTTTGGGATCCCTTGCTGGCGCGCCATGTAAGCTTAACTGGGAGTAACTGCTTATTTGAGCCACTGAGATTACCCCAGGATTTGCACAACCTACACTAAGTTTAAGTATGTTAGAAATGGTACATCTAATAGAATGATCTGAAGAAAACCATGAAAGGATATTGAGGAGGGCTCTGTGGGCTTCTTTTCTTTTCTTTTCTTTTCTTTTTTTTTAATAACATCTCAATATAAGTTCTATTTATCATAAAACACTTACTTTGACAGGTCTGAAAAATATTACTATTTTATAAGGCTGACTAGATTTAATGTTGGCTTGGGCCATCATTTTCT
Source organism: Hirundo rustica (assembly GCF_015227805.2). Taxonomy (NCBI): domain Eukaryota; kingdom Metazoa; phylum Chordata; class Aves; order Passeriformes; family Hirundinidae; genus Hirundo; species Hirundo rustica. The sequence continues at coordinate 99,405,883 of NC_053451.1, read as the reverse complement.
TTTTATTATTGCAAGGATATTTCTCTGCCTTTCTTTGTTAAATTAGCTTAATTGAGAATCCAGATAGCACCCTTGAGATGACCATAGGGGCTGAAGGCAACCGTATATTAGAGTCAAAATCATCCTGTTATCAAAAATAAATCATGGTCTTTCTCATTCACAGGGTCTCTTTAAGTATTTTCTCTTGGGTTTTTTTTAATGACTTTTCTTGTGTATGAAGACTTGACAACTGATAATGAAAGTAATTTATAGTTCAGATTGCCTGGAGAATGAGGGGGAGACAAACTTAACTTCATTTTAGGAATTCAGCATTTGGGAAACTATCATGATCAAATGCACACTGAACAAAAGGAAAATTTAAAGACCTTTTATTGATGGTTATGTGGGACATTCAAAAGGTGCTGCCTGCTCAATACAGCTTTTGTATAAAATAATGGATCACTTATGATGAGTAAAATACTGAAACAGTCATAAAATGTCAGATGTCACTGGGAAGCTGAGACTTATGCTTCTCAAAGCAGGAGGAACTGATCTTGCAGAAATATTCTCTTTCAACGATTTCTCTTATTTAAGAGAAAATGTTCTATTTAAGGGGCAGTGTTGTAGTATGAAGCAAGAAAATTATGCTTGGAGATAATTTATTGCAGAAGTGGGAGGTTTTTTCCAGCTCAAACTTCTCATTGCAAGTAGTATTATGAGTCTAATTTCTATTGCACCAGACAATGCTTAGTTTTTTAAATGAAAATAAAAATAAGTCAACATCAATAGTCGCGAGTTAAATGAGGAAAATTATTTTTTTTGTCTTTGTAAGGACTGTAATAAACAGTCACAGGTTATTAGGTCAAATATTACCATTCTTTTCACAGTACAAAAGGGGTGAAAGCCACTCAAGAGGACAAAACTGAGGACGGGAGGAGAGGCCCTTGTGGTCAGTGTGTCTCTACTGTTGGTATTGCCCAACAGCAGTCTTACCTTCACCAGGCAGCTTCCCAGTGGAGCACACTCTGTCCTGATCCCACTGAGTTGTGTTCCTGATGGGTCTCTACCATTTTGGTAGGTGAGTGGGTATCCACGCTGAACACCCACCAGCATCACACGTAAAGCAGCTCTGAGATGTGGCAGAGAAGCAGGGGAGGCCAAGCAGTGCTGTGTGGAAGGATATTTGCCCTCTGGATGACACCAGATTTGGGGAGCTGGAATTGGTTTCCTCACACAGGCTTTTGGTTTCTGTGTTCCCTCTTGCTCCTTCATGTGGCTGCTCTCTTCCTCCTCTCTGTTCACTGGATCAGGATGAAACAGAATGGGATTCTGCTTTATTTCTCCTCCATCTGCCCTCCCACGCCTCCACATTAGAAGTGAGACTTTCCATTAGCATCGCTTAATCCAACCTTGTGGTTGTTTTCAAGGCATGGAGAAAATGTGTCCCTCACTGAGATGCTGTTTTGCCGAGAAGTGGGGAGCCTTCTTTGAAAAAAACACTCTTTGGAAGGTATGGCCTCTGACATGACAGTCCTAGAAGGTTATTCCTGCTTTAATCAAGAGGTTGGCCCAAATGATCTTTGTGCCTAAATCCACCTATGGTATGCAATTCCATAGAGGCTGTTGAGAGGGCTAAAAAACACACCACAAAACAACAAGATACAGATAAATGAAAGATAAGGACTTAGCATTTGCAGCAGTTAAATATTAGGATGATGAGGCAAGATTACTGTTGCTGTACTTTCCTGGGGAATGAAAACACAGCACTCCTGGGTGAAGCCTGTGCTAGGAAGCGTACTCAGCATGTCACACAGTACTCCTGAGACACTGACCTAGCTATTCACATAACTTCAGCCAAGCAACATTGCTTAATTAATTAAATAATGCAAGCCTGTGCGTGTTATATCTGTGCACACCATTTAAGGAGCCTTTTCAAAATGGCTGGCACTTGAGGCGGGAATTTTGTCAGTGTGAATTCTAAACATGAACAGGGAAAAGGTTACATTTTTGAAACATCTGTAATCATTTGTGTGCCGTATAAGTTAATTGGCTGTGTATGGATTTTAAGCAGTTCACTCCTCTTCTGTTATGCTCTGACAGTGTATGCTTTGCATTCTTGAAACCTTTATAATCTTCCTAGAGTTTCTAGAAACAAAACCTGAAATCCAACTAAATTATGTTCAAGATTCAGTAACATAGCTAATATCTGCCTGGTTTTTATTATTTTTTACTACATCTCTAGTGAAAAGAGAAAAAAAAGTATCAATGGGGGTTAAGACCTAACTGTGTGACTTTTAGGTAATGTTATAAAAATACTGCAGGAAATTCGTGAAAAAGCATCTTGTATTTCCCTGCATGGGAAACAAACCTGTGGATAGAAGTATGGAGTCCAGTCAGAGGAGCAGAGCATTTATTCTTACTAAAAAATTGGCTACAGATTGGCTGCAGAACTTGAGGTCAAATTGAGCAAAAATAAAGACCTTGTGTTACTAAATCAAGAGTGTGCACAAGAGAGGTTTTCCATGCTGGAACTGTTTTGCAAATAATTTCCATCAAAATTTCAAATTTTGGTTAATAAGAACACTGTCTTATTAACAGTATCTGCAAACGCTGACCTTTTAAAAATTATTATTATTTCTATTGATTTATGGTCACTATTAATAAATAGTTATCCACGTGGTAGAATACTGCCTTTAATCTGATGCTGGCTGCAGTGAAAGATGATGTCTTCAGCTGTGCCACATGAGTTCTTTTAAATCCTTCTTTTCCTTGAGCAGCAAGATAATTGATTCCTTCTCCTAAAATGTAAACCTCACAGCTTTCCTTGTCTCAAGTATATCTGCAGTCATTTTAAATAAAATAATATGTGTCCTACCTTGGTGCAATGTGCTCTCCTTCCTGGACCTCTTCTTCTGTGTTTTAATTGGCAGTAATCTGAAACTGAACAGTCACTTAGGCATAGTGGGAGTATGGGATTGTATGCACATGGGCTTATATGGAATATGGGAACTTGGTTGTGTTCAACATCAAACTGTACGATATTGAGAGTAAAAATAAATGTGACAATTAAGTGCCTCATAAAAAGTCAAGAAACAAAGCCTTTCATTGTAGACTTCCCAGTACCTATCAAAGTAGATTGACAACACTAATAAACTGATTCCTGCTTGGTGTCTCATGTGAAGCATGTAGTTATGAACATTTTGCACCATTGTTTTTGCCTCTGGCAAGCTCTTGAGAAGGCTGAGAGTACAGCAGAAGTGACAAGGCAAAGAGCAGAGGTGCTTGCTCGTCCTCAGCTGGGGCTCAGGCATGAAGGCTGCCAGGGGCTGGAGGGGCCGTGCTGCTGCTTGTATGACTAAAATGGGGGTTTTGTTGATTTTGATTTTTTTTTTTTTTTTTTTGGTTGTTTGATTTGGGGATTTGGTTTGGTTTGGTTTGCCTTGCCTTTTTTGTTTGGTGGGTTTGTTTTTGTTTTTTTTGTTTGATGGTATGTTTTCATTTTGGTTTGGTTTTTTGAGTGTTTATTGTCAGCTAATTAGTTAATTTCACAGGTGTCTATGCGAGAGACAAACTGATTCAATACCTATTCTCTGGCAAGAATTTGACTTCATACAGAACAGAAATTGATGAAAAGACCTAACATGGGCCATGCCAAAGTCAGCTCTTATTCAAGCAGTGAAGAGCTATTGAATCAGTTTGTCATTTCCTTAGACACTCAAACCCAACTCTCAGAATCAGAATGTCTTTGTCAAAAAAAAAAAAAAAAAAATTAGCTGTCTTGAATGTTTTTAGTTATTTTATTGGGTTTTTCTAATGAAGTATGTGAGATTGATGACTAACTGAAATACTAATATGCTGTAAGTCCCATCTGCTGGTAAATAACTTGAAATGATGAGCAGCTGAGCCAGGTTCTTGTGCTGCCTCGTAATTGATCGGGAATATTATATCTGCCACAAAGTGTTTGTTTTCTCTGTAGTGGCTGATGGCTTCTGTTTGGTAATAGGACAAAATCAACCATCCAAAACATTTCAAACTATCAGCAAGAATTAGTGATTAGCTTCTACATGAGCCTAGCAATAAATCTGCTCTGTTCCTCTTTGTGACAGCTAGTGACAGAGAGACTCTCAATGTAATTGTTATGACAAGTGCGTGCCCCTGCCTTTTCTACCTGCTATTTGTTCATTAAAGGTGCTTTCTCTCTGAGACTGGTTAAATGCTGCTGCTTTCAGTATCTTACTGTTTGTCTTTCTCATCTTAGCACTTAAAACTTTCACACCCTGTTTCAGTTAATAGCTTTGCTCAGAGTATATTCTCAGGTAATCCTTGGAATGCCTCCCTGAATCAGTATTACTTTCAGATTTAATACTGAAATTCAAGATTAGGACACCACAATGTAAGAGTAAGCAGCCTCTGAGTTTGTTCTGGACTCCCAAATAAATGGGCATCAGCAAGAACAGGAAATAATTTCTCTGTTCTCTGTCCTGTCTACTGCTTACTCTCAGATACTGAAGCTTTTAGAACGCTGTGAGAACACAGGGTTCAAAGCATCAACATTTTCTTGCTACCTTTTCAGTCGTGGTCATATTTCTTAGCTTTATTTCGCCTGAATGACAAGTCACAAGTAAAACTGTGGCCTGAACCTCCCTGTGCCCTGTGGTCTGAGCTGCTGCACACCTTGGTCGTGCTCGTGCAGGGTCCTCTGCTGCTGGACCTTTGTTGGTACCACTCGTGCTCTGTGCAGGACCTGCGTGCTCTGGGCTCTGAGGGCTGGGCCACGAGGGCTCTGCTCCCCGTGACTCTGCCTCCACAGCTGGAAATTGCGAAGGCATAGCGAATTCCTCCCTTTGGAAGCACCCCAAGAGCTGTGGAGGAAACTCATGGTGGGGCTGTCAAAGGTCTGGCCGAGCATTGCTTCAGGGCCTCCCAGAGTTTTTCTGACTGCCAGTGGGATTTACTGGGTTTTTATGTCCTCTTTTGTTGGGAGCCAGGAGCAAAGAAAATGCTGGTACTTCAAATGATGTAGTTGCTACTGTCAACTCAAGTAGGATGGCCAGAACATGTTTATTGCTAGCATTTTCCTAAAGTATGAACCCTCACCAAATGCACAATTCTACAGACTCTTCTGTTGAAAGCAACAATTTTTTTAAAAACAAAAAAATAGACTAATTATTAAGTCTTTTCTAAATTTTAAATTAATTAATTGCCTATTTTTATAATTAGTCCTTCAAAAATTACATGACACTGAGGTAAGTGAGAGAAAAAAAAAATAGATTAAACTGGTTACAGTGATTAAATACATCGGTAGAAAACAATTCTTTTGTTTTCAGAGGTCAGAAGTAATCACATATGGTGTTTTGTACTATATACCCTAGGCAATAGGAAGGGGTAAATGATAACAGATTGAAAAGAAATTCTATTTATATTTGTTTTCAAGCTGTTTAGCAACTGCTGTAAGAACTAAGTGATAAAGAGTCAATAACTTTTTAATGTTTTTACAAAGATATATATATATAAATCAATGGAAATTCATAATTATGCTTTCATTCTATAGCACAGAACGAAAATATAATTCTAGTCTTTTATTAGGAAGCCTCTAGCCCAATAGCATTTTGTGCAGATTCTAGTAGGTTTTTTCAGATGTCTGGATTATTGTGTTAAAAATACTCTTTAGTGTCAGATTGTGGAAAATGACAATTCAAGACCAAAAGTCAAAGACCCTCTTCTATGAAATTGAATTTCCAGAGCCAGAAACTGTGAGCCACTTATTCATTGGAACAGGTGTTGGCACTCAGATTCCTTAGAAAACCTTCCACATGCAATCCATCACAGAGAGGTCAAAGAGGCTTCAGTTTGTGCAACTCTTAGAGGGATTTGCAACCTGCTCAGGAAAGGTTTTAACGGCTTCTTTGAAAGACAGATCTTTATTACAAAGAATGCCTGTTATGTGTGTAATGTGGTTCTGTGCAACAGGCTCAGTTCTCAAAGGTGTGTTTTTCATGGTCTACACTATCCAAGCATACCTTTTCCCTTCTAGTCTCAATCTCTACAGTAAGATTAAGAAAATCATGCTACTCTCCTTGACTCAGAAACTCCAAATTAATCCCAAGCCTTATGTTAGGCTTTTACTGTTGGAACAAACAAGTATTTCTCAATTTAAATGATTACTAAAATGCAAAATAACAGATGCTTTCTATAGCATATCTCTTTAGCACTATGAAAAACATTACCAGAAGACAGATGACATAGGGATAATGCCTCACAATAGTGCAACATAATTTATGGAATTTATTTGATGCATGCAATGATCTGCCCTTTACAAATAGTGACTGGAGACATAAATGGAAACTCAGGTCATTGGGTCTTACTTCCATGCCTGTACTTACACTGGTCTTATTCTTATATTTATCTAAGCATATTTATAGTTCCAAACCTTTTTATGCTAGGTACCCTTGGAAGAGAGACGAACTTTTAAAAGCAAATGGAGATTTTCAGATGACTACAGTGGAGTCAGAACTAGGATTATTGCTCTTGCAAAGATAACTATTGGAAGACTATAATTCATAATGAATTTATTCACAGATAAAACCTGTTCTGTGTAAAATGCACAAACACATAAATACACGTGCCTGTACTGATTTTGTTGATTATATATAAGTATTTGTAAGTTTAATGTGGAAATCCTGTTGACTTATTAAATCACTTAAAGATTTTATGGATATAAGGCAGATGTGGATTTTTAGCTGCATCTTATAATCATAATGCATTTTAATATTCTGATGGAATATTCTTGAAAATTAAATGCATGGTTCATTAGTTTTTCATTATGAGTTTGGCGTTTGAGTGGGGAAGGTTTCTGCCTTCCTGCACCTTTTTCTGCCTTGATTGTGGACACTGATCCAAATTATAGGCATAGGTTTTAAAGGGTTATTTGTTTGTTTCCAGAAGTTTTATCTGACTTTTTAAGTGAACAAAAAAGATACTAGAATTGAACAGGTTGAAAATTTTGCCTCCTTTTTTTTGAATATTTGAAGGAAACAGCAATTAAAAATTGATGCCTTCAGGAATTCATGGGGAGGGAAATAACCTCATCGATTTTGGGTGAATGCAGAGAATTTTTCTTTAGTTCACATTTATAACTCGCATTTCTTTCATCAGTAATTAAACACACACATTAAGGGAAGAATGTCACAATGTTTTGTTTCTCTGAGAATTTTGGCACGAGAATAGAGTGCACATTCATGCAAGCCGGATTTGTTACTGACCACAATAGCTGCAAAGGAACAATTACACTTTATTAGTTCAATAATTTTGCTAAGGAGCAAATATTCATTATAGCTCTGTGGATGAATAATATACAGCAGATTCACAGCTTCAGGGGGACATCAATATTCCCATTCCAGGAACAAGGACTTCACTCTCTGGATGCTCTATTCTGGAAAAGGGTACTGGCATGGGAAAGAGCAGTGCTGGGAAAAGGCTTTGTGCAAGAAACCTTGAAGCTGCCTTTTAAATGTGATGTTGCAAGGGAAAAGAGTGGAAATAGCCTGGTTTTATTTTTATTCTGTAAGCATCCTAGCTGTTTTTGCTAGAGTGAAGTTGCATAAATTTCATAAATAAACGTAAATAACAGAGTGTACATCTGTGTCCTCGATCTAACCCCACGTGTTACTTTATCCAGATTCAGGTTTGGTAGAAAAAGTGGTAGAGTTTTAAACTAGCAGCAGGTAGATTCAGCATAGGCATAAGGAAGATGATTCTTACAATGAGGTGGTGGTGATGGTGGAACAGGTTGCCTGGAGAGGTACTAGATGCCTCATCCCTGGGAACATTCAAGGTCAGGCTGGATGGGGCTCTGAGCAACCTGAAGATGTCTCTGCCCATTTCAGGGAGGCTGGACTAGGTGACCTGAACTCTTCTATGATTATGACAGTACATGTGGAATTAATTTTGTTTAATTATAGACATGTACAACTTCAGTGGCTGGTTTCAGCTAGTCTTGCACTGGCCTTTTATAGCCAGAGGACTGACATAGTTCTGAAAGGATGCTGAATCTAGTTACAGGCATAGTGGTTGAGTAGGAATGGCTTAGCTGAGGATGCCTGGGTTTGCTCACAGCTCCTCAGCTGCCTACTCTTCTGCATGTTCGGGCAGATTAACATTTTGAGGGGTAAGAAGAAAGTGAGATGAGAGAGAGAAGGAATGCGTTGCTTAAGAAAAAGGCATACCTGAAAGTTTTTTGAGCAAAGGAGATGCAGAAGCACCATCCATTGGTGCATATCCACATGATATTCCTGAGATACCTGCAGCATTTTAGTGAAACTTTAAAGTTCAATAAGCAGTATAAATATGGAAAATAAATTCCTAAATGGAATTTTTAAAAAAAGTTTTTGGGTTTTGTAATCTGAACCTGGTAAATGTTGAAATAGTTTGCCTTTTTTATGCTTCCAGCATTGTGTTGCCTTGTATTCAGGGTGAAGACCAAAGTTGGCTTTTTCTAAAAAGGAGTCTGCCAGTTGAAAGCTTGTTGCAGAAAAGGGTGGTATTCTATCATCTGGACATTGCACATAACCATTTTAGCTCTGGAATGATCAGGCTGGTACAGACTCCTGTCTTCCCTATGCTTCAGTGTTGTGGAAATTTATGTTGCTGATTGTAAGATACAGATTAATATCTACAAATTAGTAACAGAGATGTGAATTATGTAATCAAACTCATTATTTAGTAGCTTAAAAGCACATGAAGAAATAATAATAAATTCAAAGGAGGTTAGTCCTCACAATTTTTAGGGGGGATACTTTTTTGGTTGGTTTTGGATTTGGTTTTTTTGAGCATTTGTACTCTCCAGCTTACAATGAGGGGCCTCATGCACTATTATTATGGTATTTTGCCCTCAGTAGATGACAGGCATTATTGGTACATGGAGATACATTACACATTCCCTCACTGCAAAGCCTCCATCGAATGCCATTAGATAACAGCATGTGCTCCATAGCTGTGGTCTCCTAGCAACTAACCCTGCCTCTTTCTTTTGAATTCTCCTTTTGTGACCCAGAGTCAGGTCTTTAGACATAAACCTCAGCCTGCTTTTCTATTTCCAAGACAGTGAAAAGCGGAATGTTTTGGGGTGCTTACGAAAAATCCAGATAGTGAGAGAATATGTCTTTCTAATCTATTGCAAATATTGAAAACAGAGATAAATTTGTATTTAATAATTTAATAATAACTGTACCATTAAAATTCTGGAGTTTATGGTATTGTTGATAGTGACATGTAAATATATTTTAATAGGAAATGTTATTTTAAGAAAACATATAATTAAAATCGCAGATTTGGCAGTATTACATTTTTGTAAGAAATGTGTAGATATTTTTCATTGATATAGATATTAAAGTATGTACTTTAGGGGACAGTGTTTTGTTGGCTTGGGTTTGTTTTTTTTTTTTCCTGTTATAGATCTGTATTTGAAACAAGGATGAACAAAGAAGAGCATTCCTTCTAGGCAGGAGATTAGGGGCTGTGCTTTCAAAACAGATGTTTACATACAGATCTTTGTGTATATGCTCCCAAAGCTCCCATTTAATGTTTGGTTTTTTGTTGGGGTTTTTTTTTTTTTTTTTTGAGATGTTACTTGCCTTTAAGTGTAAATGTGTACTGGAAAACCCTTCATTTCCTAAAGAATACCCTGGGTTCAAGAATTATTTTATTAACCTAAATAATCTATTAATTCAATTAAGGAATGTAAGAGTTACTCTGGTGAGGTGATGGTGAATTGCTGTAATGAATAATGGTCCTTCTAAACTACAGATACATTTTTATGTCTAGACAGGTCTGTGGTGTGGAAAAATGATTATAACAGAATATGTCAAAATGTACTGAAGAGATTTTTCATAATAAGCACTTTTAGTTTTATTTCTTTAAAACCAAGGCATATATAATGTTTAGAAATCTTTCTGAAGTGACAATTCTGGTCAATTCTTCTATGTTAAGCTGATTAACTGTTTCTGACCTTTCCAAGTATGTCATATATAATCCTAGAAGACCACCAGAGTTGAAACTATTCTGTTAGTTTTGACATTCCCATCAGGCTTTCTGTCTGTTTCACAAGCAATCTTAATTCACTTGTTTTTAGTTAATTTGACAGGTCATTGTTAACATCATTACTAATAGCAAACTGCTTCAAGTTACACATGTTTTGACAAGAGGAGTCTTCAAGACATGGTGATACCCACTAATTAGAAGAGAAGGAAAATGCTCATTTCTTTTGCCCAAGAGCTGGGTATTATCTTAATATTTTGGGACTAGAAGAGAGAAAAGTGTATGTTTACTTCAGGAAAAAAATACATATTTTTGTCTGAAACCAAGAGAGAACCAATTGGAAGCAATCATGACACTTTAGCGCACATCACATATTTGGAAAATTTCTCTTTCTGGAAGCTATTTGTCAATTAGATTTTGAGTGAAATATCACTTTTCTATGTAGAGCTAGTTTAGCTAGCTCTATAGCTTTCTACGTAGAGCTAGTTTATCACTTTTCTATGTAGAGCTAGCTTGTTTTGATCAATGGCTTTTTCGTTTGTATAACCAATTTTATCATTGAATGCGAAATAAGAGCTAGTCTGCTGAGCTCTTTCCCTTCCTCAGAGGTAAAAAGCTGAGAAGATACAGCAAATGCAATGTAACCCAAATGTGAGCTTTCCAGGAGGGGGATCAAAGACCATTCCTGAAACGTCTGTTAGCTGGTGCGTGGTTTAAGGAGTTGTGCAGGTGAATTAGAGTTTTGTTGCTGAGACAGACTGAAATTCATGAACAGTTGTGCTGGTTTTGGCTGCAGTAGTGTTCACACTCTTCACAGTGGCTGGTGTGGGACTAGTCTTGTGTTGGTGCTGAACACAGGACTGGTAACACAGAAATGTTTTTGTTACTGCTGAGCAGGGCTTACACAGAGCCAAGGCCTTTTCTGCCTTTGCTACTGCCATGCTGGTGAGGAAGTTGGGGGTGCATGGGAGACTGGGAGGGCAAACAGATGGGACAGGTGACCCCAGCTGACCAAAGGGATGTTCCAGACCCTCTGACATCATGCTCAGTATATAAAGTGGGGGGAAGAAGGAAGGGGGGCACATTTGGAGTGATGTGGTTTGTCTTCCCAAGTCACTGTTATACGTGCTAGGGCCCTGCTCTCCTGGAGATGACTGAACACCTGTCTGCCCATAGGAAGCTCTGAATCAATTCCTCGTTCTACTTTGCTTGTGTGTGTGGGTTTTGCTTTCCCTGTTAAGCTGTCTTTATCTCATCCTATGAGTTTTCTGTCTTTTACCCTTCCAATTCTCTCCATGATCCTGCTGGTGGGGGAGTAAATGAGGGGTGCCATGGAGTTTGGCTGCTGGCTGGGGCTAAACCATAGCAGTAAAGAGAGAAAAGAAGGTGGTATTATGCATGGTTTAAGTGGGATCAAATTTCAAGGAGGAAGAGGAAGTACAGCCGAGATGTTTTGGAGAGAAGCTTGGAAAAAGATTTCTTTCTACTTTCATTCACCAACCAACAAAGCATGCAAAATCTAGACTGGTCTGAAGCCTTAAAATCCAAAATCTGATCAGTAAAAATGGTCAGATCTTGCTTTGCGTTTCCCATTTTTGTATAAAACTTACAAGCTATACATGAAAAATAGTTTAGCTTTAAAACAAGAAGGGAGCAAACCTTCAAGAAGAGCAAACTCAGGTAGGAACTATGCTTGAAACCAGTATTGCAAGAGTCAAAGTGTCTTTCTGCAAGGCACTGAATTTAAGGCGCATCCCACACAATGATAATCCATTAAACAAAAGCATTTCAAGACGTTCTGGGTGAGTGTAGCCCCTTCCTGTCACAGCTATGATCAGGCCCCAGAGCTGTACTTTAAAGTCTGAGTTGTGCTTCTCAGCCCCTGGTGATGTGGGCACCTCCTTCTGTGCCTGCACACCCTGCTTTCTCTCTTCTGGGAACCTCTGCACGTGTGGGGAAGGGAATTGGTGTCTGTAACCTGAGGAGCTACAGACAAAACCAGATGCCACTTTTCTGCTTATCAGAAGTAATTTCCACCAGTGCTCCTGGGCCTGACCCACTTTGCCCATAGGAACTTGGTGGAACTGGGGGTCCTGACACAGATGTAAAGATGGAACTGGTGTGGAAAGAATCTGCGATGGGAATTTGAGGCCTGACATGTTTACCTACAGGTTGTATTTGCCTTGCCTTGTCTCTTACTGAGACCGAGCAAGGGTCTGAGGTTGCAGCTGCTTTGTTTGAAAGGTTTGGTAACAAAATGTTTGTGGAAAGTGCTTTCAGACAGCAGAGAAATAAAAGAGCAAGCTGATGGCTTTGAAGCTACATGCTGGCGTTCTTTGAACTGCAAGAAAATTATCCTAAATCGTTCCTGGGATAGATAATAATAGTGGTTTACTTTATGTATTAGGCCATGTCTTTTGCTGACATAAGCTAGAGAGAGCTTTAACTTACTCTGTTCTCCTCACCAAGTCTGTTTTTGTTGCAATGTGATTTTTTTTTTTTTAGTCTTGTGTTGTAATATCTTCTTTTGTCTTATGCTTTAGTTTTATCATTTTCAAGAAAAATCGTGTTAAATTATGCATCTTGATAATAATGTCACTTACTATACCTATGTAAGTATGCCCATACTATAATGTTATCCTGTAATATTTGACTTTTAAAAGGGAGAAAATTAACAAATCAGGGTAATGATAGAATAACTTAGAAGGGGGACAAAATTGAATGGTAGCCTAGGACTAGAGAGTGTGCTGTAGTTTGGCATTTAAAGCAGAGAATGACTGTGAAGTATCTTTCTTCAGGCAGTAAAGAAAATGCCAGTGCAGCAATTTCTCTAATCACATGGATTGACATTTACTTTGAGATTGAGTCTGTCTGATAGTTAATTAGCATGGTGGAGTCACATTGCACTCAGCCCTGCATCTCAGCAGGCCTCCATTGCAAGATTTACATTTCACGGGGAAGAAACAGTCTTGATAATGAAATGATGCTTTGCAGAGATATGTGCAAGGGAGCATGGCCAGATTATGTAAATATAATTTATCCAGAGCTGTGGCACGTGGGTTCTGTGACTCAGATAGTGATCTATAACTAACTGATGGCTTTTGTGATTTCACATATATGTGCTTGGTGATTGGTATTAACTTTCAAGATAATTTATTTTTATGTATGCCATAAAAGGCTTACATCAAAGTTAATATATATCCCCTACATTTACCCTGATAGTATTTTGTGATGTTTATCTTCTCTGTCTTTTTCATCAGTCATGGTGACATTTTCAAAGCGGAAGATCCCCACTGAATGCATTCCATTTAGCACCAAAATTAAGTTAGAGATGCTCAGGAACTGAAATATAACATGCAACACCTGCTTCGTTACAGTGCATTCTTTCAGCTGGGAGAACGTCCTGGTTTTTTCTCATTATCTGAAAAAAAGCAGAAGGATGGGAACAGGAGTTTTGCAGAAAGTTTTGTTGGTACCACTGCAGTAGCTGAAGTTTCTGAGCAGGTTCAGGGAGCCATGGTCTTTGTTGTTATTTGTTCCTAACTCGTTTGACCCATACTGCATTCCTTCGGCTTCTCCAGTTACCCACAAAAGTGAGGACTCAGAGCTTTACGCTCCTCAAAGGCAGGGCAAGGTCTGGGCCTTACATTGTTTTTCTCTTTCGACTCTCTCAGGTTGATCAGATGTTTTCAGCCTGGTTCCATCTTTATAGCATTGCATGCCTGAATATGTTCTTTGCCATTTTCCCCATGGTAACTTCAAAACATCATGGTCTCTTTCCACCAGGCAGCCCTCAGAGGGGATGCATTTCTATGGAATTTGTACCAGGAATGCCCTGGGCAGACGAGTGGGACCCCTGTGGCTGCCCCAGCAGAGCCCAACAGGCTGCAGTGAACAAATCCCAGCAGGGTCTCCGTGGGGATCCCTTCCCTGCCTGGGGCAGCAGCTGCAGGCAGACAGAGTGAGACAGGGGTAATGCCTGCCTCCCTGAATGGAAGGGCCAAAATGGAACCCTCCAGAAATCATCTGCACTCACTAGCTTTTAAATTGCTAACAAAACACAACGCTCTTCCAAGAAAAACCTGCTTGCTCTTAACCTGAAAATTAATATATGAATACAAATAATGTCTCTGTTCCATTAAAGTACTCTGGAGGGAGAAATAAGAGAATCAAACCCCTTGTTTCTAAGCTCATCACTTTGGAGAATTTCCTGAAAGTGATTAAATTGCTACATTCAAACAGAGAGGGAAAACATGCTGACAGCACGTTGCTTTTATTCTGCTTTTGGCAAGTAAGAAGATTTGAGTATCTAAAGTCCCTATTGCATTTTAGGAATGCAAGATAGGGTCAGGAATTGTAGAAGACAGAAGTTACCATTGTTAGTTGTTGACCTAGGATCCTGTTCTGCTGATTTTTGAACAAGTGGACAGGCACTGACAAGTCGTTGAAAAGAGAAATTTGCAGATGGTTTGAGAACTGTGGCCACACTTAGAGCAAGCAGATAGCTAATTAGCCTTGCAAATATGTAAAAAATCACCTCCAGAAAAACCCAACTATATTTAATTGATGCCTATATATGTATTTCTAGTTGAAAAACTATCATCCGTATGAAGTAATTTTTAATACAATGATTTATAAACATCAAAATCTTTGGTTTCTACCTTGTTAAAAAGAATAGATTTCAGCTTCTTCCACACATCAAATATGTAAAAATCTTCAGGTTTTATTATTCACCTCCCACAGGAAGAAATGGATTTGAAAGTGAAAATTGTGAGCTAGGATAGCGTAACAGGACTATAGAAATATATTTTAAAAAATACTCAGACCAGCTTCAAATCTCATAAATTTGACTTCACAAATAGTAATAGGAAGCATAGACATAGGTTTGGGATTATCTGTGCTTTTCTTAGAGGGGCAGGGGTCCTAGACATCTTCAGGACATCTGAGTAATTACAGACTGCTTCTCTGGGGAATCCCTGTTTGTGTATTTTTGAAAGTACTTCTGAGTAGACAAATAAAGTGATTTTCATTTTTCTTTGAACCCAAAACATCTTTCAGTTTGAAATTCTTTCCTTTGAGAAAAAAAACTTAGCTCAGTAAGTACTTCAGTGATTGGCTCCTCATCTGAAAATGCCAACAGAGCTGAACTGCAATGATGTTTTAGTGGAATAAAGGGCTGGACTCACAAGTGAAGGCTTATGATACTGTAAATTCCACTTAAATCTCGAAGAAAATTGCTTATACTGCATGTTGACTGCGGGTTAACAGAAATTTATTCCGCTTTCCCATCTTTCTCCTTAAACCTGAGTATCGAACAGCTTTTGCAATTCAGCCCCTTTGCTTTCTGCGAGATTGTGAAAGAATTGCTGGACTTTTCAATGCATTTTTCACATGCTTTTATGGAGGATCAGCTGCACTTATGCATAACTATTTATAGGTTTTCTTAAACTTCCCATGTTGTTTTTCTCCTGGAACAGTGAAGTGACTGAAAAATGAGACCTAAAGGTCTATCTTTGCCCAATGATAAAGGTCTGTAACGTTGTTTTTTTTCCCTGAATGGAATAACATAATGTTCAGTCAGACTGATTTACATTTGCTGCTTCTGAATTTCTGTTTTTTCCCAGGCTATATAAAAGGGCTGGTATTTCCCAGCTGGTGCCAATGACAGTAACTGTTGTACCACCTCTCTTTCCTTCAGTACATCTGTCAGATACTTCTCTTTATTTCAGTTTCTGGTTGTACTTCTTGCTTTCAGCTTATATAGCCAACAGCATTAGTTTCCATCTATTAAGTATACATTAATATATGAAGATTAATAACATATAAAATTATTCCTGACTGAGTAGTATTGATAATTTCCCATCATTCCAGTGGATGATTGAGATTTTTACAGGAGAATGTGCTACTAGCAATATATTTCTGTGCTTTTATTTTCTGCATATATATGTTTATCTTGAGGCTTTTGCTTCTTTAATGCACAAACGAATATGTGAATACTGGAATAGTAACAGCAAGGTATCAGTTGGATGGATCCCCAGGTGCTTTGAATGCCATATCCCCACCGAAATTATTTTCCACTTCCTCTTGTATTTACTCAAGGTATAAACTGCAACTTTGGACTAAAGCAAGTTGCCTAATGCCACACTGACAGTGTGTGGTAGAGGGAGGAACTGATCCCACACACATACCTTCACTCCTGGACCAAGATTTCTCTGGTTTCTTACTACATTTTATTGCGTATATGCTTTTGAAATAGTGCAATGTTATGAATAGTGCAACGTTATCAATAAGCTCAAATAAGCAAATCTGCAGGATTAATTGACTTTGGCACTACTTAAAGAAAGCCATTAGAGTGCATATCACAGGCTCCTTCCAGCTGCCACTGAAGTTTCTGTTAAGATTTCCCATTACTTCTTTCTGACCTGGAGCAGGCTTCAGGAGTGACAGTGTATCCCATCCAGTTGGAATAGCATTCCAGTTTAACTAAAGACAGATATACCATTTTTAAACTGTGAAAAGATAAAAAAGGCAAAATAATTTCCAGTGAAAATTATTTGACAAAATGTCCACTGGTGTTTAGTTTACAGTGAGGAAACAAAGCTATTGGCTGAGGAAATTGGTAAATAAAATTTAAAGCCTCAGTAAAGAAACAAATGTTTAAAAAAATCTTTCCATTTTATGTCTCTGTTTTCTTCAGAGCAAAACAAAAATATTAAATAAAGTGTCAAGGATCTTTCATAGGAAAGAATTCAGCTGAGCACGAGTGCATGAAATTCAAGAAGTTTTGAACATCTGTGACAGTTTGTTGTGTGTTTTTAAATAGAAAGCAATACTCAATAAGAAACATTCAGTTGACACATGCTCCTCAAGTCACTAGAACTTCAGCTATGACCATTGCAATCCAGACATCAAAAATTGACAGATATGATGTTTTTCAACCCTGTCTGGTTTTGCCCAGCTCTTGGTCTTATTTTTGATTTCATGAAAATAGATGATTAAACTCTTCTCCCTGTCAATGTGAGATGTCTGTGCCCTGCTATGAGGGCACAGAAAGAATTCAGGGTTCTATCAAGAAAGAATTCAGGGTAAAATTAAACACACTAATTTTTCTTTGTATCTGCACTACGGAGAACCAAAAATGTCCATCCAAGTGATTTTTAGCAGTGGCTGAAACCATGATTCTTATGTTTGGCACAGTTAGTACACTGAAACATTGTGTTGCATTGCTCTGTGATTACAGCTGGGAAAGGATCTGACACTTCAAACTGTGACAAATGTTTGTATGATTCTCTATAAGATAGTAAACATTGTGTAAAAAGAAGAAAAAATAACATTTAAGTAGGTACGCTAACTTTTGCGTGGCTTTAGTGACCGGCTAGTAAAATATAAGATGACAATGCTTGACCAGCCAAACCATTTCTGTGCATTGTCACCTTTAAGCTGCTCAGCCCTGAAAGCTTTCTGTGGATTTGCAAGAGCTGAAGTCCAGCTTTGCAGTCAACCTTAACCATCTCAGAAATGCTGCTAACATGAAACTGCTGGCATTCTTTTTTATGCATGCTTTGTTGTGAATATTTTTTCCAAATATCCTTAAAAACCATTTATTAACTGCCACTATAAAGAAAACATTTCTGGAGAATGATCTAGGGAGGCAGAGGAGAAGCTGCTCTTTAAACTGTGTATAAACCTTTGAAATTGTGAGCAGTAAGTGGCCACAGATCTTTTACTAGCCCAGGGAGCTGCAGTTGGTTTCATTCTGAAAAGGAAGTATTCAGGCTGGGAAACGTTTTCAGAAGTACAGGCATCCAAAATATTACCAGAACAATAGCCAAAAGCAAATTTCTTGGTCACAATAATACAAGAATATCATTTGAATGCACAAGTATTAGTTATCAGTTTATTTATAATAATCAGAAGAGATCAGCAGAAATTATTATTAAATATATTTGGGAAGTGCAGGCAGTTACAGAGATATGTTGGTTTCTCTCAGTATTTTTGAAGAAAAAAGAATAACATTTGAGGAATACTTAGTTCAGTGCAAGCAATCATGTGGCTTTCAAGTTTTCAAATACACAGAGCACAAACAACACAATGCACGTAAATAAAGATCGTTTGTGCCAGAGAAGGGTTCCCTTCTCACTTGGTTTTAAAGTGAGATGATGATCAGATGGCCCACTCAGCTTTTAAATGATTTATTAAGCTTGGTGCTTTGAGGCATGGGAAACATAAGCTGCGGTCAACATGGTTGCTTATGGCTGGTTCCATGGAATGTATCGTTAATTTGTAGTTATTTAGGAAGTTTACAAGAATAAAGTATTCCCCTTTCTTTTTTCCTTACCCTTTTCTTGGGACTTCTATGGGGTAGTTATCATTCTTGCTTTAATAATTTCAGAGTAGTACACACTCGGAATAAGAATAGTTCATGTGAAAGACGACTACATTGGAAATTTTGGCATTACAGTAATTTCTTTTTCCTTCTCATTAAAGACAGTGTTATATCTTCAGATATGTAGCACCCTCCCTTTTTTTTTTTTTTTTTTTTAGGAAAATTGACCACTTTTCCCTAATTTTTGCTTTTGATTCTTTTCTCTTGGCCCAAGGAATCTTGCCCAAATGGCACCTCTCTAACCAACCCCAAAAGATGTTTATGGGACTTAATTTTTAAAGGCTAATAAACTATAATATCACAGACCTTTCCTGTGTATCTTCATAGAGGTGGTGTTCACTTGTGTCTGTGCACTGGTCTTGCCATGAATCTGAACAACTTATGGAAGTACAGGGCTGAAAATCAGGGATTACTTGTGCATATTTCATTTTCGTACAGGCAAGATGGACTGTTCACTGCAATTTTTTGATTTCTAGGATGAAGAATATTTATTAATTTAACTGAAACTCTTAAATGCTGTTGAATACATTCCTTTGCAGATTTTTTATCTGAAGTGGTTACAAAAACAACTTTGGCTCTTGAACAAGATACAGTACTTAGCCCTTTTATCCTAAACTTACTGTCCTGACAGCTGGGGAGCTGGAGAGGAGCAGTTTTCTCTTTATTTGTGTTTCTGTCTTTGGCAACTTTTACTGGTTCGTGGTGGAAACATTGAATTGAATATATCTTCCTTATGACCCCCTTAGCTCAGCCAAAAAAAAAAAAAAAAAAAAAAAAAGAGAGAGAGAGAGAAAGAGAGAGAAAGAAAGAAAGGAAATAGGAAATTCAATAGATTAAAGGAAGAGATTATTTATCACAACTGGAAAATATTCCATTATAATTTTAACAAAATTTTAGTTTTTAAAGGCTCAAGAAATGAAAGTTAATAACTTCTAGCACTGCTTTGAGAATTAGAAAGGTTTCTAACATTAAGTGAATAAGAGGTCATCTAACAGGTGAGTAAAAACTTTAAAATATCTATTTTCACACAGAGGGTTTGACATCACATTTGGCACTAAACATTTTATATTTTCTTCACAAGATGCAGGTTCATACAAAAATGTGCTAAGCCATTTAACACTTAGAATTTTAAAGCAAATTTCAGTTATAAATAGCCGTGACTCTCCAGAAGTTCAGCTCTCACCTCATCATTAGGTTGGCATCCAGGACACTTTCAAAGAGAATTACTCTCTGTGGAAAATGCCTACAGTTGTAACTACATCATGCTAAAAATGAATTAATTTCATAAATTAATTTGGAAAAACCAAGGCTGAAACAGAATTCCTGGTTAAAATTGGAGAGGAGTCTTTCCCACAGCAGCTAGTCTTAAACTTGGGTTATGGCAGATAGAATGGAGTCATTGCTGTGACTGATTTGCTGCACAGATGAATAAAATCTGATTATATCCCTAGTGTAAGTCATCATTCCTTGGTAAGATCATCCTAAGAAAGGAACAATTTTACTTACCATTTTAAGTACCTACTGCTGTCGCCCACTTTTTTTTCATGTGTCTCTCTGTCTGCACATTTACACACTCCTGTGTCTGTGGCTCTGGGGAATTTGCTAAGATGTGCAGGGGCTTGTGGCACACAGCCAGCACATTCAGAGGCTGTGCATTGGATGACAGAAACACAGAAAGCCGTGACTGCCAGGGAACAAACTGCTTTAACCAAGTATCCACAATGGTATTTGGAGTACCAAAGAATTTGGATTTACATAGACAGTTTTGTTTTGGTTGGTCTTCATTCCATCACCATCCTTCTGTTGTTTCTAATTTATTTCTGTATTTGGAGCTTTGGAGGGATTTTTTGAGACAGGCAAGGAATCTGGGAGTTCTGAGAATAAAAGTCAGATTTCCTGGCTACAAGTCATGTTCCTGGACCACAAATTTTCCTTCTCAGAAAATCCAATTTTGTACTAGCTTGTATCCTTGATTATTTCTCCTCTCCTCATATTCTGGGTGGGTTTGCACAGTGTCATAGGATACTTCAGAATAATGTCACAGTTGAAAAGTCTTTGTTAAGAGAGAGTATTTTAAATTTCTTCCCTTGTTTGTGTGTGCTTATTTGGTTTTTTAGCAATTACTAGAGTAATGTTTCATCATTTTTTGTTCAGGATGTGTCTGATACCTCCAGAAAAGAGCAATGAGGCTGGTAAAGTGTGGGTGATTCTAATAATGAGTGGCTGAGGGAGCTGGAATTGTTTTGCCTGGAGAAAAGGACGCTCAGGAAAGACCTTAACAGTCTGTACAACCACCTGTAAGGTTATGGACTGTTGAGGGTCTGCCTCCTCTCCCAGGCAGCCAGTGACAGGACAAGAGGACGCAGTCCAAAGCTGTGCCAGAGGAGCTTCAGATTGGACATTAGGAGGCATTTCTTCACGGACAGGTTACGTGTCGGAATGGGCTGCCCAAGGAGGCAGTGCAGTCACCTGGAGGTGTTCAAGAAAGGACTGCGTGTGGCACTCTGTGCCATGATATAGTTGATGAGGTGGTGGTTGCTCAAAGGTTGGACTCATTCTTGGAGGTCTTTTCCACCCTAATTATTCTGTGATTCTGTCATCTCACAACAGCTGTTTGATTTTAAATCATAGGTATATGCATTTCTAAATGGTGTGGAGGTATTTGACTAAGACATGAGGTCCTACAGACATCAGCTATCAGTTAGACTTTTAATGAGGCATTGCACATGTAAGCAATGAAATCTGTGAGAGATAGCTCAATAGGCCATGCAGACTTTCTTTTTAATTTGAATTATTTTGTTCTTTTTTCTTTTGAGTAACTGCTTCTGGACCATTATAGTTATCTTATTAAAGGTATGTCTTCTGGCTCCCACTGCAGCACTTGAATAACAGTGCTTCAATGCTATCATCTTTCTAGATACTAACAGGTGTTTCTCTGTTAAAGTTCTAAAAGTGCTAAATTACAAGAAATATTTTTAATACATAAATACTGTCCAAATTCTCAGAAGCAAATCTAGAGTCTGCTTTTAGAGTACAGTTCATGTGTAGAAGATAAAAAAGGAAATTAAAGGAGTTCACAGTCTTTATTTTTAGTTAAGCAAATTTGAGTACTCAGAAGCTAAAGAAGCATGTAGGTACCCCCTAGTTCCGCATTTCAACATTGTTTTCAAGTCTTGCATACCTTTCCTTGGAGTGCTGTGCTCCATAAATATCTTAAATTTGCTGTAAAATTGGAGAAATAATAATGGCGCTTTGTTCTCTCTTTTCAGTGCCTCTTGAAGGCTATTCTGACATGTAGTTTGCTCACACTGTATGTGCTGCTCTGTGGAATATTATTGGTAGAATCAAAAATCAAGACTGCTAGGTATCAACTTTGAATTTCATAGTCAAAGACATGACTTCTTTTCTGAGCTGCTATTATAAAACATATTTTTCATTTCTATTGGATTTCTCTTGGATTTTTTACATTCATGTGCCAAAAACTTGCCTTGAAATGTGAACTTTAAAGGAATTCAGTCTTTCATATGTTCATCTGTTCGAAGACCTGGCTGAATTTGTGAATGGACTGGAGATGCAGATGATTAAAATCTGTAGTGCAGCCACTCAAAATCTTATTTGAAGCTATGTGTTATAAAAACTGGATACAGAATCACTGTTCTCCCAGCTCCCAGGAAGTACATGAAAAATGGTTGGTGTGTTTGTAACAGAGAGAGGTCATTGCCACTTTGTACTAATAAAGACATCTTAATCTGTTTAGAAAATTTAATTAATTTTCCTTATTTTTTCCTTTCTTGTTTATTACATTTTTAACTGAAATATGTATGTGTGATGTTATAGCATGAGGCAGGGATGCTGCTCTCTGCATATATCTTTAGATTCAGCAAAATGGTGATTCTGTCCTGACTGGAGCTTTCAGAGATGAGTCCAACATATTTTTAAGTCATTAGTATTGAGTATATAATTAGATCACCTTCTGTGATATACTTACTACTTTAGACAGGTAAATGAAGTAATTAATTTATGAGTAAAAAATCCAATAATTAAGACAGTGGCAAAACTCATATCAAGAGCAGTCTATCATGCATACACTTGTAGCTTTAGTTAGTCACATTCTCTGGAATGAGAGTAAACATTTCTCTGAACTGAACAATTGAATAATTCTCTGAACTGCTGAATTACTTCCTGCAATGTACATGTGTTCTCCAAAGTCACACAAAAATGCTGTTTAAAGTAAGGGGTTAAATGCAAAACATCAGATGTCATTTATTTCCATGCACAGGTAAAGGTAATAAAAACAATTCACCTTAAATAATACATTGTAGATTCATATGAGAGGTGGAAAATACACTAAATATGCTTTTGAGGAAGGGAACTCCATAATTCATTTGAACTGCATTTTCACCCATTATGTGCAAATTTGTCAGAGAGATCATTCTGCACCCCTAAATCTCCAGCATGCCCTCTCACTTTTTTCATTGTTTTTCCTTATTCCTCTTTGTCTAGCAAAAGGAGGTATGAGGCAGCAAAAGAGCAAAATATATTTCAACATACCCCACCTCATGGGACTCATGGTGGGAATTAATGATTGTGCAGGACAGCAGTTCAGTAGATTCTCTGTGACCTGTTTATGCTTTATTCAGCTTTTGTTGAATATAAATTCTGCTGAATCTATAACATCATCATGTTATTTTATTTTACACACACACAGATCAAACAAGGGTGGATAGGATTCTGTTAACAAGTTTTACTTGTTTTTATTCATACTGTACACTTTACCTGGGTGTAAGAGAGAAACTGTAAGAAGACAAGCTTGCATAAAGAAGTTACAAGAACCCCCTCTGACCGAAGCATTACTTTCCTGCTTTTTCAGTGCTGTTTTCTGTAAAGCTTCTTCAGAAATCTTTCACTATATTGCTTGCAGATGAAAAGCTACTGCATTTTAGCTTCAGTCTTCATTATATGCCATTATATAGACTTGGTTTATTCAAACAGGAAATAATTATCTCATAATTATATGGCTTTTTTTTTCATTCAGTGGAATATTGTTAAATTTGTTTATTAACTGCTATTCTTAGGCATTAATTTTCCACCTTTAAGTAGAAACAAATGTGTCTAGACCATTCTTATAAAATTCTGCCTTCATTAGGAAATCCGTTCTAAAAGTCAATTTGGTTCATCCAAACCTGCTGTAACATATCCTGATAACACATTCCCAAGTCTACAAATGGGTTTGCACCCCTGCTCCAGTTATAACATTTGTTTTAAATGTTGGGATCAGTGGGTGGTCTTTAGCTGTGGCAGAAGGGGTGACTGTGAGAGGCCCCTGTAAAAATCCCTGTGGATCTCACCACAGGCACACCAAGCTCTTGCTGCTTGGGTGAGTTGTTGTCTTGGTTTGGAGAAACAGTTGTCTGCCAGGGAAGGCTGGAGCTTCCCTTGGAATAGAGAATGTAAACCCCCTCCCTCCAAATTATAATTTTGTAATTATAGGGGCTTTCGCACAAAAATTAGGGGCTTTTACACAAAGATATGGGAATAGGAATAACAGTTCTTTACTAGGGATATTAAAAATGCAAATGTAGTAGTAAAAAAAACCAAGAAAACAAACAAACAAAAAATCCTAGATACCCTGACAGAGTCAGAATATGACTTGACACTCTGTTGGTCAGGGTATTGGAAGTCATCCAAATGGATGTCTCTGTTGGAATAGAGATGATCCTGTAGAAAGGGTCCAGTGGTGGTGAGATGGGCACAGTCCTCCTCTGGAATCCAGTGGAAAACAGGCTGCTTTGGTGCTCTGAATTGCAGGTTTAATACAGGTAGAAATGCTTGGCTCCACCCCTTGGGTGGAGCATTTCACAGTGGGATGATGTACTTTTATCAGTCATGTGGTGAGCCTTAATGGCCCATTAACAGAAGATACCCATCCCCCTGTAGGGAGGATGGGCCTGGAAGAGATAAGGAGCATTGCTCCACCTGCTTTTAACAGCTGGCCCCTTACAGCAGACACACTCCTGCTGCCCCACCCCCCCTGCCCTGAGTTATGAGGAAGGGATTATACAAGAGATAAAGAAAACACCTCCCCAACCAGTTTCAACAGATAGAAAATAGAATACATATATTTTTGGTTACATATTGCAACCCAGACAGTTGTTCAGTTATCTGAGAGGTTCAGCACTAAAGACTGTGGTATAGTTGTGTTACCTGTTGGTGCTGTTGAAATTACTCTGCCTTTTTACCTTCCTTTTGGTTTTTTTAATTAAAAATAATACTAGGAGTTGAATTGCTAGTTTATTCTTTTCAGAGGCTTTAAACTTAAAAATGCTGGTTTATAAGATCATAGGATAACTCAGGTTGGGAGGAAGTCTAGAAGCCAATCTAGACTAACCCCTTGCTTAGCCGTAAGCTACCAATTTACATCAAAAAGGCGTTCCTTAAGTTCTCTTTTTAAAATTTTAAATTACATATTTTTGTTGGAACCTCACTGATGATATAAAACATGTTATTAAAGTAAGCTTGCAAAAGCCCTTCAGCTAACACAACTTTTCCCATGTCTATAAAATTGCAATTTATGTGTGTGTGACTTAGTAAAGCTGACAAATGGAAATATTTGTAATGTTTATTTTTTAAGTTTCATACACTTCTTGAGCTTTCATCTGATAACACCATCAGCGAAAAAAATAATAAAACATCACTTTGAAAATATTGTTCTATTATAAGATGATGTGAAAACACTTATTCTAACCATTAAATCAGTAATGTGGTGGGATAGATATACATTATACTAAAAAATAATGCCTTTTAGAAGACAAGAGGGCTGGAGGGTAAGAATGCATTTCTTTTGAGTTTCAATCTACACATCTTTCTCTAGAAGATGTCTTTTTTTTACATGGAGTGATTTTTCCACCAAATGATGCTGTGAGATATGTTAGGCCATTTTCCTCCTAAAAGTAGCTTTACTGTAGAAACATATTTTTAGAAAAGTGTGACAGTGACTTTGGTTTCAAGTACCAACATCTCAGTAAGACAGTTCAAGAATTTCCTGTGTCTCCTCATATCTGAATATTTACCTCTAAAGAGAGCAAAGCAGAGGTCATTACACATCTGTGTTAATTACAGTGTGATTAATTGATTCAGTGTGATTGTGCCATGTTCCCTGGTAGTCTCAGAACTTTGTTTATGCCAGATGCCTGTCCTGGAGTTTGCAAGAACTCTCTTCACTGGTTCTTAGAGTACCTGGTGCATCCACAATCACATTTCATGGACCTACTAAGTGCAGTGATTGAACCCAGCTGTTTGCAATGTGTGTGTTACTATCACTTGCCAGCCACTCACCATGAGAGCTGGGCAGGAAACAATTTTCTCATCCCATTAAAATCTTCCGAGATTAAAAAAAAAAAGAAAAAAAAAAAGAAAAGAAGAAACAAAAACAAAAACACCAAAACAGAAGGGTATTTTTAGGCTGTTCCCCAGAAGGGGTAAAGACCCCAGAATAGCTTGTCCTTATGACAGTCACTTCAGATGCAGGGATTCAGATTCCAAAATGCAAGTTAGATATCTTCATTAAATGTTTGTCTTTTTGAATAAATCTTTTGAGACAATAAATTCCTGATGAAGAGAATTTAATATCCCAAATTCCTGATTATTTCTGTGTATCAGAGCCACTATTTGCACATAGATTATCTGTCCTAGTTGAAAAACGTAATTTTTTTTTCCACTTGAGCAACTGCCAATGCTTTGGGAAAAACAGACATTGCACACTAATAGCCCTCTCACCACCACAGATCATCCATGCTTCATATAGCATCATTAGATGTATCTGCTGAGAGTATGAATTGCATTTCCTGCCGCTTTTTTCTTTGTAGTAACTGTCAGTGACACAAATCTAATAGGAATAATAGGATATGTCTGTTCACAGATGGCTTTCTTGTAAAAGGGGAAGATGTAAACCCATATATCTCTTGTTACATTACTCACCTAAATGTCAGTTTTGGCTTTAACTCCAGTGCTTCATTATATAATTCATAATATTAGACTGCATTATATAATATTATTTGTGTATTATATTGACTTGAAAAGCACATTATTCTAGACACTGTACAAGCTTAGCAGATGACTCTTTCATGGGCTAAAACTGAAGATCTAGGAATTTACAGTCATGCTTTATTTAACCCAAATTCATACTCCAGTGTACAACTTAAAAAGGTCTACTCATTGGAAATTCTGACCTAACATATATTTCATGCCCGTGGAGGTGTAGGCTCTTAAGGATAGGGGGAAACGAGAAGAAGACTAGGCTAATTTTTTCACTGAAGTTTTGTATATGTTGGGGATTTTTTGATCTGATTACTATGATTCATGAGAGATGACTCTGCCCAAATTAATATGCAAAGGAGATCCTATGCTGAAGTCACTAATATGGATTTTATTTAAAAGTAAATGTGCAGTAGAGCAAGAGAAAATTTGGAAAAAGAGAGAGGGCAAAGAAGGAGAGTGACTGAGAGACAGATTAGAGTAGAAAGATAGTCACCATCCCTGTGGATCCAGTGGAAGTCAATTGGTTGTCTTCTTATGCTCTTCTTGGTCATGGGGTCCCCCAAAACATAGAGTCCAGTAGGTGAATATGTGTTCAGGTATATGTGGGTACACCCAAGCATCACCCCTGCAGGGACCAGGGGAGATTTACACTGCCTTTTGTAACACTGGATCTATTGCAACATTTGTGGACCACACTCCGTTCTCTGGTGGAAGGCCTCAGGAATGAGTCTGGGGACACTTCGAGGGTCTTTGATAGTTTACGACCCTTTCTAAAGCATGGCAGCTGCCTCTCCCATGAATGTGCCATGTGAATGTGACCTTTCTGGGGTGGGGAAGTTTTGCAGCTGGGACAGTTTGTGTCAGGGAGGAAACCTGGCATGATAAAAAGCACCATCCCATCTCCTCAGGGTCTGCTCACTGAGCCCAACTTGTAGCCTCTGGTGGTGGGTCTTCACCTCCTCTGTCTTAACGTGGACCAGAGGTTTCACTATCACTCGCTCAAAAACTCCTCCTCCCCCTTGACTGGCATTTAAAGAGTGTGAAAACCTGGCCTCAGCAAATGAGTCTGTGGGCTGTGGTAGTCCCCAGCCTTGTTTACTTCTCCTTAGACCTGAGATAATTGCACAATAGTACCATGTTTATCTTATCCCAAGGTCCTGTCAGGCTGCTTAACTCAAAGTCCAAATTCCAGAAATCCAGGAGGCATATTTGGGGTGGGGGGTGCGCTTTGGTAGTCACAGCTTTTTTATGTTTTGCCATAGAGGGCAAATCCTTCAGTGATCCTAATAGTGTTTAAGACAAGTAGGATTTTTAGGTCTCTTATAGGGCTGAAGGCTAAGAAGGCCTAGAGTTAGCTAATTGTATGAATGAGAAATAGCTCTGTAATTCGTACACCAGGAAGCTATGAGCCCTGCAGGTTTTCACAGTGAAGATCAACGACTGAATGAGCACTAGATTTGCTTCAACATCCTCTCTACTGCTGCTTCAGGATGTCTGGTGAATGCAGTGTATACCTGCTTTGGCACAGAATATGGTGCTGAATGCAACAATAAGGCTTGCAGCAGCTTTTCCTCCAGATGATGTTTCATCTCCTGGCTCTCAGAGTGCCTGTTGACTCCCAAATTTTTCTTAGTCGTACTGCAAATGATGTGTGATGTCTGTCAAGAAGCTGCCAGTACTGGGCTGGTGAATGGGGAGAAACTGTACTGGCACATCTGGCTCTGGGGCACCTGGCCTACTGCTGGAGATATATCTATATATAGATATACAGATATGTATATAAAACTAGTTAATACTGGGTTACTCTATCAGAGCAGCTCCTGGGTGTTCAACATAACACCTTTCTCTCTGAAGACAGCATGAGCTGTTGAATATGATTTCAGTATATTATTAACTGTAAGTGAATCATTTAGAAATGGAATTCTATGTAGGCAAAATGATTGTATAATTCATACTGTGCTAGATACTACATCCTATAAATCCTATAAATCTCTTTTCTAATTTATGGTTATTTCTATTCATTCTATGAAAAGATCAGCAATAAAAGGAAAACAGCAATGAACAGCTTTTTTTGATACTTCCTCACTACTGGTGTATAAATAATTTCTGAAAGATATGGTTAACTTCTCTGGTGGGAAAATAAAAATAAAAAATGCTAAATAACTCTAAAGAGTGCAAACAGCTCTAGCCACCAATTTATTCCTTAAGATACCAATAATAAAGCTGGTAGCTTCATGATTACTTTCTTTAAATAGTTGAAATGGAGCACGAATAACTAAAAACCAAGAGATAGCTGTAAGACATAGACTTGTAGGGTAATTTTCTCTGATACATATCTTTTATTTATAGACTCAAAAGCTTAAGATACTCCACAGCATAGCTGGATATCCCATAAGGCTTAATGGCTTTTTCTTAACAATGCTTATCTTTTGAGGGAACAAAAACTCCACTATAAGGACAGGTAAGGAAAGACCAGCAAGATCAGGATAACCCAAGGTGCCGGTGGAAGCACACAATAGCAATAGAGGTGAAGTGCAAACTTCAAAATGTGTATTAACACCTCGTCTCTCTCCACAATATCCTTTCTACCGCTACACACTGCTTTTATTTGTAAGGAGCACCACATGTTGTGTGATTTAGTTTTCTGTCAATGGCAATTAACAGAAACCCACAATTGCTTCTCTTTTTCCAATGTGCTTTGAAAACGAGTTCACCAGTAGCCCAAACGTCTCCGGTGAACCGTTCTTGTTGTCACAGTTGCTATTCAAACTACAGAAACACATGGACGAAGAGGTTTGCCCTGTGAATGGATCCCCAGGATGGAAGGTGACCTCTGTCCGTCAGATGCATCGGGTGGTTCAGTGCGTGACCCAGCATGAGCGGGGCTGACTTGCAGCCCCTGAGCACAATGTGTGGGGTGTGGGGTCCCCCCCAGCTCCCCTGCCCTCTGCTCCCAGGCCACGGGACTGACCTCCTCCCCCGGGGAGCAAGACCCCTGCCAGCCCAGCTGGAATGGGCTCAGCAGACTCCCAGCCTGAGTGCAAGGCTCAGAGCATGGCGGTAATAGGAGAAAACATTTGTCTTTGGAGGCACTGCTACTGCCAAAGAGGATATTCAACCCCATTCTTATTTAAATAAGGTGCATATTCAAGACTTCACTTGTTCTAAAAGCTCTCTGAATTCTTGAGGAGAGAAAAATAGAAGAATGCTGTCAAGCTTCCCTGGCAATTAAAAAAATATGAAGGGATGCTTCTTCTACAGTGATTTCTAGTGGAATTTCTGTGTTACGGATGCACATATATATGTGTGCATATGTACCTATGCACGTGTAGTAAGTCCATGTGTGCAGGGGGATAAAATAATATGTTGCTGGAGTTCATCATCATCAGAAAAAAACTCAGAGATATCTGAATTCTTTAGTGAAGGTTATCCATGTAATTGGGAAATTTCATGTGTGATTAATCTAGATTCTTTCAAGTACCCTTGTTTAATACACTGTTTGTATGAATGAGAGATGCCACATCTTGTTGTTGAGTTACTGCCAGCAAGAGGTAACTGTATGGCTTGAAATGACACACAACTGAAAACCAACACATTTTGCATATTTTGTATAAAAGTTGCTTCAAGCACTTTCAATAATGCTTTCTTTACTTCATCACATGGAAAACTAATCAGCTGCATTATAGAAAAATTGGACATTCCCAGGATACAATACTTACAGTGTTGTTACTTCTTACTGTTCTGTTGTCCGTGACACTTAACAGTTCAAACTGAATTGCACTCAGAGGAGATTTACAGTCTGAGGATTAGATTCATTTGTCCTCCACATCCTTGAATAAGAGAAGGTGGGGAAGACAGACTGAAATGCCTTGAAATCTGGAACTTTCCAGGTATGAAGGTTTCTATCCAGCGGATAACTTCTTGGAGCTGCTGTGTTTTAGAGCATCTCTGTGTTAGCTTTTCCCAGATCTTCTACAATTTCCATTCACATGCAGAGACCTGAGAGAATATGAAGTTTTCTTGCAGAAGAATTGATTATTTATTTGAAAATTAAAGCTGTCCTTTTTATTTTTCATAAAAGCTGTAATAGTTTAAACTCTTTTAAAAAAGCTGGTATATAGGACAAAAGGGATTTCTTACCACAGGTCAGGGTTGATTTTATATCCCCCTTTGCATTAATCTGAGGTGCCTCAGAGAACTCTGCATATGTCAGACTGCATTTTATTGTAGAGGTTAATTGCTGCAAAGGATGATCTATCTGCTAGATTTTTTTGTTCACATTAATAAACTCTCTTGGTAGTTATATAAACATTTACTGTAGTCCATTAATGAAAAGTGTGCTAGTGCAGGTGCTGAGTATGCCACAATAAAATTTTAGCAGTCAAGAGGTTGGTTATTATACATGGTCATGTATTGAGACTGAAATGGAACAAATGAAAAACCAAGAATAAAGCCTCTTAAAATGGGAAATAAATTAAAGGAAACTGTGCCTTCTTTTTAGCTGTAAAACAAAGCATTATTAATTTAAAGGGATTAATATTATTTCTCCAAGCACACTAGCCATGATTTTTATTTTTCTTTTACGTGAAAAATACTTTTGCCATAAAAACAATGGAAACCAAGAACTCATGACAACTCTTTTTCAGTCTGGTAGGCTTGAACGTAAGTTGAGCTGCCCAGAGAGAGTTGGTGAAAGAGTTTACTTGCTGTAATTGTAATATAGGAAATTTAAAAACCACAATCTGTTTCAAGTCAAAAATGAATAACCGAATATTGTCTTAAACATTTTTTTTCCCCTCCTCTTGGCGTGTTTGTGTTCTTTAGGCAAGTGGCATTATTGGACTCAGGATACAGTTACTATTTCTTTTAAATAAGTTAACCTGTGCTTCTGCACCATTCAGTTCAGTAATTCAAGTCTGTAGTATCAGAACCTTGGTTTTCCAGTATAAGAAAAAAAAAAAGAAAAAATGTAAAAGCTAAGAACAGATCATAAGTAGGGATCCAATCACATACAATTTTTTTTTCTGGTGTTATGCCTCATGCATGCCTAATGGGTTTGAAAAAATGTTTGACACATCAACTGTTTTGTGCGATGTATCTTCATTGGTATTCTCTAGGTCATGTTTATTCCAAAAAGGTGGCTCTTCTCTGACTGACATGCCATTTTA
Organism: Hirundo rustica; assembly: GCF_015227805.2. Taxonomy (NCBI): domain Eukaryota; kingdom Metazoa; phylum Chordata; class Aves; order Passeriformes; family Hirundinidae; genus Hirundo; species Hirundo rustica. The sequence continues at coordinate 99,374,278 of NC_053451.1, read as the reverse complement.
GCTACTAAAATACTACAAAAGCATTATAAAAATATTTTTTAAAAATAATTTCTACAGGGAAATGTGAGGTGTTTAGCTAGGAAACTCAGATTAATGCCATTATTATTATTATTATTATTATTATTATTATTATTATTATTATTACTACGACTACTACTGTTTCTTTTATTACTATTATTACATATTATAATGGGGATTTTGTGTCTGCTAAATGTGGATTTCTAGATTTCAGTTTCTCTGTGTCTCCCATACGTAATAGCGAGATTTTTTTATCGTTTTCTTTCTTTCTCGACTTTCTGTCTGAAGCATCCGCGCTCACGGTGGCGCTCACAGCTGTGCTGGGTTCAGCCATAGGAGGGAGCTGCGAGCCTGGGCAGGTTTCTTCCTGACGATTCGCATCTGGAAGTTGCATCTGCACTTTCACAGGCAGCTCCATTTACACGGGAGCCAATCCTGCTGGTTCCACAAACAGCTATGCAGAAATTATCAAACCTGCTCCCAGCGGATTTTAGAAGTGCAGGATCATACCTGCACATAAGAGGGATTCAGGCTTTTTGAAAATAGCTGTCACATAAGTATCTGCCAGCATCACTGCATCATCCAGCTGGTACAAGAAAGAATGTCGTTTACCTGGTGCTGCAGAAGTTGTACTCTGGCCTTTTTCGTGACATATTTCTCTTCATTGCGGACAATAAACTTGCGAGAGTCAGTATTCTGTTTGTTTGCCCATTAATTCAAGTTAGGTTTGACCTTAGCACAACGTTTATGCCGTTCATAATAAAACGTATGCTTTAGTGGAGTTCCTTTAGGTGGAAGGAAACACATGGCTGAGTATAATTAAATTTCTGGCTAGTTTGATTATGTTGAATTGGACCAATAAGCTTCTACAAGAGAAAGATAAATTAGTCAGTCAAATAAAAAAAAAACAAAACGAAACCCACAAAATAAATGCAGAACGGAAATATATCATTACAGAGGAAAAACAGAATGGTTAGAGAAGCTTGAGCAAAAGAATAACATAAAATGTTATAAGAGCTTAAAACTCAAGTTAAATTTTAGGCAATTTGACTGCATAAATCTGTATGTGAGATGTAAAGGAAGACGCCCTTGAAGTTTGTATGTGGTCAGAAATAATTCCCTGGGGTCACTTGTACTTGGTGGTTCAGCTTGAGGCTCTCTTTTGCAATGGTCAGAGGTTTCCCTTGTTTGACCATCAGGTATGCCAGCCTCTTCCTCATCATACAGGCCTGAGCTGGGGCACTGAGGGTGAAGTGGCCTCTGGAAGAGGGATGGAGATTGCTGCCAAGATGTTACAGAAATACAGCACTTGTGGTGCCTGGAATGAGAGCTGCCAGTGCACTCGAACAGGAAAGTGGGTTCTCCAGCCTTGTAAAGGTGCCTTTTCAAGTTTCTCCCCTTCTTATTTCAGTTCTAGGCCATATTATTGCTTTCTGAACCCTCTGCCATTTAATACATACTCTGAAATCTGTCCTGGATTTTAACAGGTTTCTCTTACATTATTTTGCAGAATAATAATAATAATTATAATTTTTTTTTTAAAAAAAAGGAAAAAAACCCCCACCCCCCAAAAAAAAAACCCAAAACAAAACCTAACCAAACAAAAAACAAAACAAAACAAACACGACAAAACAAAACAAAAAAAACACCCTAAAAAACCACCCCACAAAAAACCAAACAAACAAACCCCCACAAAAAATATGCCACATTTTCTCACAGCAAGAGACATGCATGGTATTAACTCAGGCATTTCTCACACCTAATATTCTACTACTTTCCTTGCATACATTATTGGATAATGTCCAGATAAAGTCATATGTTATTTTTCTTGTTGTATGAATATGATGATAATTCCTGGGAGGAATCTTTAATGAGGGAGTAAATCTGCTACAGTGCTTATGTTTCAGCCCAGTACTACAAATCCTTGTTGGTATAAGTAGATTTCTTGAGTGGAGTCTGATTAACTGTAAGGCATTGATGATGCTTGTGTTTGCAGCAGTTTCCCATAAGCTATTTATACCATATGTCAGTACCCCACTTTATTCCTTACTTCTCCTCCTCCTTCCCAAATATACCCTAGTTAACTCTATTAATTTCTCTTTGTTTTGGAAAAACGGGCAAGAATACCACTATGTAAATCATTGTGTATATGTTTTCACTGTAGTAATATCCAAAAGTTGGAATTCCAGCTGTGCTGCAAACCTCTGAACTACAGGGAAAATACATGTGTCTCCTCCAAAAGACTTAACAGTCTGAGGCTCCAAGCCTAAGAATTTTTTAGCATATGTTTGTCTTTAAGTGCTAAAGGGGTTGCAAAAGTCTTGATGGTTGGGCGTCAGAGGCGTTCCAGTCTTCTCAAAGCCCGTGTCTGTGTGCCTGCTGGTATGAGGCTGTCTGTGGCACAGTGGTGATGACACTATCTGATCTTTGGAAAATACCACGCAATGTCCATAGTGTGGAAGCCTCCGGACTCCACGCTGCCCACTCATCCCTAGCTTGGTGCAGAAAGCTGTAGAAGATGGGTTGGATTACAGGAATTTTTTCCTGGCTGCACGAGAGATGTTCCCCACTGCCCATAATTATAGTGTTGGCTTGTCTTTAACCAGCATGCCATATCTGCCAAAGCCTCTGAAAAGGCACTCAGAATGTGTTTTCTTGCCAAATTTACAGAGAACCTCTTTTTTGCTCCATATATCTTATTGCTGAAGGAGTGAAGGAGGAGTGAAGATTTAGTTTTGTGCAAGCCCCATGCTGTTCTTTTGCTTCACTGTTTTAATTTTGCTCTTCTATCTAACTTTAGGAAGACTGACATATTTACTGAAGTTTGCAGGCTGATGCACCAGCGTTGGCTGACGTGCTTTGAAGTTTCAAGCTAGACATCCTCAGCTTCACACATGCACTCCTAATGTAAACCCAGCTGTGCTGCTGAATCCTTGCTTTCATCCAGTTCTGAAACAAAAGTGGAGAGTGGGTTTGGACTGAACCCATGGAGATCAAACCCCAGGGAAATGCTACTAGATAACCCCTGACTGAGTGAAACTTTGACTTCAGTAACGTTCTTGTTCAAGTGACTCTAATCATCTGAGTTTTTAATTTCTCTCCCTTTTTACCCAACTATGTTTTTTTACTGTGTTCTCCTCTCATTGCTAATCCTTCCTTCCTTCTTTCTGGGTCATTCCTCTTCCAGTTTGCTGAGTTGCCATCCCACTGCTTTCTCAGAAAAAAAATCTGGTCAAGTAGATAAATACCCCTGAAATTCGACAAACGTATGTTATATGGGCATAGATCATTAAACAACCTTACCACTGAATAGTAAACTTTTAAAATTAATTGACTGTGTTAAGGAGTCCATTAAAAAGTGTACTCTCTAGAACATCTACTGACTTGGAACTCATGCTTAAAAGTCAGATGGTGTAACTTTAAAATGCGTATATAAAAATACACATATCTGTTGATGAAGATATGCCCTCTCCAGAGGACCTAGATGATCGTTAAGGTCCCTTCCAACCCAAGTCTTTCTATGATTCCATTCTACACTGCCTTTAAGAATTACTGGGCGTTTAGGATAAAAAAAAATCAAAGAGCTGCGGTAGATTGCAGTAATCAGTCACCAGTGAGTCTCAAAGAGCTTATTAAGCTTCAGTTTTGCTGGAATCTTTTCAGTGCAATTGCCTGCACCACTCTGCTTGTAGAAAAGATTATTTGAACTGCTCTTACAATTGATATTAAACATGTATGGCTGTTATGCAAATGAAAACCTTATCTAAGAGGCTTATGCTTTTTGATAATCCTAGAAACATGCAAAGGAGTAAATGTTGCACAAAAAAAAGATGGACAGATTATACATATAAGAGGACATAGTTGTGAGCAAGCAGAGAAAACTTCGGGAGCAAAGTGTGCAAACCTGCTGCTGTTTCCTAAAGCTCAGACTGCCTTCAAGTATTTATCACGAGTCTGAATGTTACATTCTGCTGTAAGAATGAGAAAAATGAGCTCATCCAAAATTTTAGTGCCTGTTGCTTTTTTCCTGTTGTGAATTTTTTTGTTCCTCTATGCAAGCTTCCAAGTACAAAGGTGGCTGCATTTTTCATGCTTCATTCTTCCTTTTGATCGGTAGAGCTCATCTCATTTGTGCACAGCAATAGTTAACCACCTGCTGGATGGTACAAACTTTTTTATTTAGAGGTAAGGTATTTATATCAAGTGGTCTGTGAAGGGGCCTTGTTGTTTCTAAAATGTTTAAGGTACTTCTTTACAATGGGAATGCTTTCAGACTGTTAGGGAGAAATGAAGCAATGGTGGCAGTTTAGAAACTGTAATTGGGATATAAATGGCTCACAAGTACATCTTTTAAAACTTCTTTTTAAAGGGTGAAATTCATACCACATGATTTCACCATGCTTGAATCCCCCCTAAGTCCCAGAATGGGGTCACCTAAGCCAAGACTGTAATTTTAAGGTAGTTCTTAGCAAAACAAAAACCAAAACAAACCAAATAAACAACAACAACAAAAAACCACCTAAAAATTGGACTTGAATTGATGAAACTCAATAATTGCTGATATTCCTCTGTATAAATCTGCCAGATTTGGCTTTTTTTGAATATCAGTCAATTTGTGTCTTTTGTTTGGTTATCTTTCATCATCAGAAGTTGGATACTACCTCAAAGATATTCTACAGAAATAAAAATATTTGTAAATATGGAAGCACTTGAATACTGTTATCTGAAACACAGTGCATCTTTTTAAAAAGACAGTACCATTTTTTTAAAGAATGAACAGGAGCCCATATTTTTTGGCAGAATTGTGAATATCAAATCCCAAACCAGAAACAATAGTCGGATAATTTGTGTGATAACAAATACAGACCATATTAAGCTTTATCACAAACATGGGTAGAGTAGTCCCTGTTTTCAGAAATCATCTGAGCATGAGGATCACTGGAGCTGGGGTGAACTACTCTGGAACAGCAGAGATTTGGCTTTCTGCCAAAGACTTCCTTCAGCCAGGTGGTTTGGCCCCAGTATTCACCTGTAAAATCAGAGATCTGACGCTCTCCAGTATTCACGATGAACTCATCTGATTAGATGAACAATCAGAAACCAGGACCAAAATATATTAACAACCTGTGCTCCTCTCTAAGGAAATTAGAGGCCAACTCCAGGCATTAGGATGTCTGTTAATCAGCTCAAGCCTGTGGAGGTGGAGCCGTATGTTTCAGAGTTCATTCACCGTCTTCCTTATTCAACTTTTTTTGTGGAAAGGCAATTTCTTCATGAAGACTTCTGTGAAATCTGGCAGGATTTTTATGTTAAATAGGTTGATCTTGTAAAAAGATTTCTGAATACACTTTAGGAGAGAAACTGCATTCAAATACTGAATTTGAAGACACCAGTTTTAAGATATATGAATCCTCTGATATTTTGTGACGTCTTTTAGGTAATAAATAAAAGACATCACATTGGAATTGTTTGCCTGCAGATTACTGCAGTGAGACCTCTGTCCAGAAAAGTATTGTTCAAGATTCATGGTTCAATAACTGAATTAGCACAGTTAAGAGATAATTCACAAAAGTCACAGTCCAAGTGTTCTTTAGTCATAAATGAAACAAACCAAATTCTTTCTTTCCTTCCTTCTTTCTGGTGATCTTGCTGTTTTCTTAAACTGAAATATGTCTGAAATAAACCATTTGGATTAATTTCTCCTCTTGAAGCTTTTTCTTTCTGCCCTTAGACCCAAAAACTCCAGGAAAAGTGGAAAGGGCTTCCCTTAAATTCATATTTTTGAGATAAGAAAATGTGTTCCAGGCATTTATTGCACGTTTGGTTCACTGTTAAAATGGCTTTGTATGGTGGAAGATTCTCCTCTGCTCCTGTCTCCTCCTTCAGCTAAGCAATAATGGGGAGACAGGGCTGTGAAGTCACAACCCACATTGTGAAAAGAGCTCACATCCATCAAACTGTCACCTTGGTTTTCTCTCCAGGGTCACAGAGGAACAAAGTCAGCTTGTGTCAGGTTGAAATAGCATTGGTAAGTGTTAGTGTGTGTGAAGCTGGTGGTTTGAAGTCTATTTATTTTGTTTGAAAGGCTCAAACAGCATGCTGCCAAGCAGAGGAACAAGCAGGAGGAAGTCTCCGTATAAATTATTACTGGAAGGCTCACAGCCAACGTTTAAGATGTGAAATTATGCCATCTGCTTTTCTAGGTCTTCGATTTACTTTGTGGCAGCTGCCTGTTTCTGAGTTTTTTGCATCTCGTGGAGAAGTAAAACTTGTGCTAAAAACTATTATGACAACAGTGTTTCTTCAACAAAGATTTAATACATTCTTGAAAAGCAGAGGCTATGCAGGGGATGTTATCTCAATATCCATCTCATGTTTTCAAGGCAATTTGTATTAAAATTTTTTGTCTCTTTTTACATAAACTGGAAATGAAGATAGAATGCTTTTCTCATTGTGAAAAATGCAATTGCTTGTTCTGATTTTAGCTATCTGAAGCATTTCAGGGAGGCACCGGTGGTTTTTTAACATGGTGACTCATAATGTTATTGATTTTGTGTCTGTTGGGGTCTCTTTTCTTATAATTTTGTTATTGATTTTCCGGGGGAACATCTTTGTTGGTGTGTTTTTTTTTTTTTTTATTTTTTTTTTTTTTTTTTTTTTTTTTTCCTTTTTTTTTTTTTTTTTTTTTTTTTCTGTTTGAAATATTTATGATTTACTCGCCTTTGTGAAAAAAAAGAAACATCTAAGGCCCAACAAGAGCTTTAGGAAGTCACGTGGCTAATTACAAAAGAAGAAAATAAGCCTAATTACTTCAGTGCAGGCTAGCTGAGATGCATGCGGGGGACTCTGGCAAGCACCCAGGGGTGCTGTCATTTCAGAAGTGAGTGGCCGTGAGGGTGATGACTGGAGCTGTGCGCTTTCCGTGCCTGGTCCTGCCCTGCTGTCCGCCCGGGCGGCCGGCGCTGGGGTGGCTGCGCTCCCCGGGGATGCTGTGCGCCGGGGCCGGGGCCGGGGCCGGGGATGGGGATGGGGATGGGACCGCGGCTGGCAGCATCTCTTCCCCCACCCCCCGGAGGATCGCTCCTGCTGAAGTCATTTGGAGCGCGCTGCTTTCTCCTGTGCGAGGATTAGGGAGTAGGAGAATGGCTTTGTGAGGAAGCTCGGAGAGTGGGAGCTGAAGAGAGGCTGAACAGAGGGGCCGAAAGACTTTAGCCTTTCATAGTTCTTTCAGTCAGTTCATTCTGAGAGACCAATTGCATGCGGTACGGCAGCTGGGGGTTTTGTTTTCCTTTCAGCTGTGTACTGTAGGAGAAGCTGGTAAGGTTATTTTTTTCTTCCTTGTTCTACTGTTCCACGATGCTATTGTAATTGCTTTACCGAAGCGATTGTTTGGCGAGGAGGGGAAGTTGGTTAATGATGCTGAGGGTCCCTGCATTGTCTCTGCTTTGTGCAGCTGCGGTTTGGGAGAGGCACTGTTTACAGCACGGGGGCTGGTTTCCGCTCAACAACTTCGCCGCTATTTTGCCAAAGTTGTTTAAACCTATCTTTCGGCAAAGCTAGGGGAAAAAAAAAAAAGCAAATAAACGGACTTGGCAGTTTGGAAACGGGTAAATTTATAGAGGCTGCGATTTGTTGAAAAATCTGTTCTGCCTAATTCTTAGTTTCAGATGTTCTTTGAGGTTATCAGATTTGTTACTTTGCTGAATGCACTCCAAAACTGGGTTTTATTTGAGAACCTTTCTTCACAATTCTTTTCACGTTTTCAGCAGGGCCAAGATAGGCAAAGAAAACAAAACAAAAATGTATCTGTGGAAGGTGAAAGTGTCTGAGGAAAGGAAAAAATCCTAGGGGAATTCAGGAATTAAAAAATAAATGAAGAAGCATTAATTCTTGGCAGTAATTTTTAGCAGAATGCTTCTGTCAGTGTAATGGGAAGCATGTGGTTAGGCAGAGAATAGAAATACTCTTTCAGAAGATCCAAGATGCACAGGTGCATATCCTGTCTAATTGCACATTTCCAAAGGAAAAGTTATCATATTTATAATCTTTAAGGGGAAAAAAAAAAAAAAAAAAAAAAGGAAAAAAAAGTTAACCCAGAAGATCCTGGCTATCCTGTCCCTTTTGTTATTTCTGGAATAATGACTTGTGCTGGTCAGAATCTTTTATTTCCTTTCATATTATCGTGGGAAAGTTTTGCTTGAATTGGTCGGACATACGTGAGCGCAGCTTGGGGTACACCAATGAAAATCCTGCCAGTGACTCAGACCAATTGTAAAGACCATAATTACCAACAAAAGTTTCTTTTGTGGCCATTCAAAAATCACAAACAAGGTAAGAGGGAATGATTGACAACAGTTACACTACTGATTGACAGAGAACCAAAAACTTGGTCTGTGACTTACTATGTTAGTTTTTCAAGAAGTGTTGACCTTTTTCACTATTATTCTGTTCTTTCTGGTGGACTACTCCCAACACCTCTATTGAAGCTAGAATGTCTGTCTAAAATGTGTCTTTGTAATTACTGCCTACAGTCTGTATGTCTCTTTACAATCATGTGCTTATTTGTTGATGTTGAAACAAAATTGAGAGATGCATTGCAATCAGACCTCCATGAAAGAATGTGTATCTTTTATATGCCTCGCATGCTTGGCTATTGATTTCGGCTACAGATTTCACTCCTATGAAGTAATGAAGCGCCACATCCAAATCCTGCAGATTTATACTCACTGTTCTAGCTGTTAATAATGGAAGGCCCAAGGATATCAATGTGGTTACTCATGTGAGTGAAGATTCGGAGACTCATTTCCCATTCATGAATGAAATGGTTTGGGAAATGCACAGTTACTATGGTTCTCTTTTGGCTTAAAAACAAATATCTCCACAAAAACAACCACTAATGAGATCTTCTAGAGGGGCCTAAGGATAGAAAAATTCAATGATTTAATATAAGAATGCAGTATTAATATAAGGATGTGACAGCAGTGTTTTAGGAGTTATGATAAAAATGTTCCCTCTCTTCAGCTTTATTAACAGCTTTAGAAGCAAGGGAAACTTAATTAATCTCTTTGTGTTGCACCACTAGATATGTCCATGACTCTTGAAATACCATCACAGCCATGAAGTGGTATCCTTAACTTAAAAATAGAAGTTGATTTAGGGTGGTCTTTATCAAGTAGTTGTACCTGCTCTTAGTGATACGTGTCACTGCTGGCAAATGATAATAAAACGGATATTTCTGGTTAGGCTTCTCCTGGTTGTATGTAGGCAAAGGTAACAGTATCTCCAGGGTGCAATGTTTATTTCACATCCTTGGTTTCACTGCAAGCAAACAAGGAGCAAGGATGTGTCCTCTGGTAATTGATACACCATTTAAGAGTCCTCAGTTCTCTAAAAGAGAAATTACTCTGGTTCAGTGTTTCTAAACTGTTCAACAGCATCCTGAAGTCTAGAGGGATAAAAGAGATGTATTTGCTGCTACTTCTTCCCTAGTATTCATGAATTCTAAATTTCCAATTTGTATTTTGGAGGAAAAGTAGTCATCTAGCCTAACAGAACTTACAACTGATTTTATAGCTCTGGATAGTAAAGGAACTATACTAAAATTGTTTTGCCGAAGAGCTGTTTTGCCTGAAATCACCTATCTGAAACAGAGATTTGGCTATCCCATCAATTTTTAAAATGCAGAGATACGTGGACTTTTATATTTCCATTATTGTTGGGAAAAGGACCTTGACCACCCCCAGCATCACATTTATGTATAATGGCTATAAATGTCTTTTATTAAGTTAAAGCAGAACAAAATTCCAAAGGTAGAGGGAACCACACAAGCAAACATGACATACACTTATAAAATTAGAGCAATTGTAAACACGTTCCAGCAGTTATTAGCTTTCCACTGTTTGTCACATCTGAAAGGTTTATGTAGATCAAAACAGCAATATTGATTCTCAAAACACATAAACAGTTCTGTAAAAGAAATTGTGAAGGTGGGGCTGCCTACACTGGCACTGTGCTGGAGTTTGGTGATTTTTTGGTGAGTTATTTCACATTTCTTGGTCCAAATGTCACACAAACACCGTGTAGAGCAAAAGAAAAAAAAAAAAACACCAAAAAAACCCCCAAACCCCAACAAGAAAAAAGGGTATGTTTTCTATATTATTTACATACATGTATATGTATGTCTAAGCATTAATTAAAAATTATTAGAATGTACTTGTCACACTGCAGGTTTTTTCCCAGCTGGTTTTGTTAGTATTCTTTTATTTGTACTCTTGCTTGCCACACTCTAAGATCTGTTGTTTGAACAGATCTGAAAAGACTCATGCAAACATCAAACATCTTCCATGTTAACTAAACACTTTCTATGTTTGTTATTAGACAGAGGATTCACAAAGCTTGCACTTAGAGCTGAAGGCTGCCCATCTTCCTAGGAATTACTACCTGAAGGGAATGCCATTAAGTCAGGCTAAGCATACTCCAAAAGAATTCTACTTGTCGTATTCTTAACAGGAGGAAAACACACCTGGCCTCTCCTGGGAAGCTGCCAAGTTGCAAACAGTAAGCAGCAGGAGGTCCAGTCTGCTGGGAAAGGATAGGAATTAGCGAGCACGGATCCCACTGGACTGCCTGACAAAACAAGAGATTTTGAATGCTGCTTCAAAATCATCATTTATCATTTGTTTTTAAAATGCTGTGAAAGTAGTCAGATACCAATTCAGAATTTTTTTACTCATGAAGTTATAGAATATAGAACAGGTGAAGTATTTTCATGATATATATTTCAATGATAGTTATAGTTTCTAGATATGTCTCTAACTTTCAAAACTTTATGATGGAAGTCTGTGTGATTGCTGGTGCATCATTCTGTTGTGCACATCCTCCAGCACCTTAGAATCACAGTGTGCTCCATATCCTGGGATTTTCTTGTTTCTAAATCCATTGTAAACAGGCAGAGATTGAATTGCTGAGTAGGAGATCATCTGAAGGATGGTTTGAATGTCTGATCTGTGGGAGATTGTGATGATATATGGCTAAGGTTTGAAGAGTTCACACACATCCCACTCTCTTACTGTGTGCTTCAGTAACATATGGCCATGTCCCTTCATCTTTGAAAAGTTGTAACATTTACAAGCACGTTGTACCTCCTGACTGGATGTAAGTAATTTTCATCTTTGAAATCTCTGTTCTTTCTAGAAAAGCAGTATTCATTTTCCATGATAAATTTCCAGGTTTTAAGAGATTGACTTTTAGTCCATTAAAAGTTAAAATTTAGCCCACAGGGTTGGCAGACTGGGGAGGATGCTGTCTGTCATTGCTGATGCACAGTGAAATTATACAGATGCGTGTTCTTATCCAATTAAAACTGACTGAAATTTTAATGAGCTTTTGGCTGACACTCTGGGAAAGACCACCCGTGATTTCCTAAGAACTTTTAGCTTCCAACAATACCTGAGTCTCTCCAAGCCCAGTACATTAGCTGTAGAGATTCGTAAGAACTTTTGAAATTTTCAGGACTGCATACAGACAGAAAAGAGAAATGGATTATTTTTACTTCCATGAATAGGAGTGTATCATAGTTCAGCACTAAATAAAGGAAGCTAAGGGTCAACCTGTCAGTCAAAACTCATCTACATTACAGAAATGCGTGAATTTTTTTTCCTGCATTATTCCTTCTTACCCAGTGCAAACTCAGTATAGTACTGGTGTGAGAGCTGAGACTTTGGGACTTCAGGGACTTTCAGAGCGTTCTCAGGAGGCAAATGAAGGAACAAGGAATTTTGACTGCCTCTGCACCTCTCTTAAATACTAGACTTTGCACTGGGTACTATTCCATTTTATGACTATTTCTGTACTCCACACCTTTTGCTCTCTAAGTCAATAAATTGCCCAGAAAGTGTTTTGAGATGCCAGTAGATGCTGAGAGAACAGTAAGAGTGAAAGCTGGGAGAACATGCAAAACAACCTGGTTGGCACTCAGTTCCAGATTAAGATCCTAAAAATTGGGCAACTATGGGTAAATGTCTACATGTGATCCAGCTCAAGTGACAGCTGACACCTCAAGTACAGTCCTCTGGCCCACACATGGGGACCTAGTGCCACTGGAGATGCATTAAAGTACATCAGACACCCACAGGGGACTGAGAGGCGACACAGGACATGGTGACACATTGCCTTTCTGGAGAAGTAGCTCTGCCAGGGGCTCTGAAATGAGGCCCCTGTGTATAGACCCCTCAACAGGGAGTTCATCTCAGCAGCTCTTCTCATGGCACTGCTCATGTGGACTCAATCATCACTGGCTACAGTGCCAGCTTGCACACTCAGCTTGTCTGCAGCCAGCTACCCACAGTTTGAATAACTGCTGATTTTTAATACACGTTTTTATTACATCACTACTATTGAAGCAAAAGAGTTATTTATGGACTAACGTTAAAGTATTCCTGTTCGTTATGGTAATAGGAGGAAAAAGGAAAGCAGGAAGGAAGGAGGAAGTTGTATTCGTCCTATCTTCTGAAGGCACCTACTTTGAATGCTTAAATTAGGACTCTCATTGACTTTGTAAACAATTGAGACCTTATCTCAATTAATTAAATTCTGTATAAACCCTTAGCCAAGGGAAATAGCCTCTTTAGACTTATGTCTTTGCCTTGGTAAGATGCTGAGCTGGTAACATCTAGGACTAGTTGATAGAAAACTTCAGGCATGACCATTCTATCTTAGGTTATCTGAATATTACACTTTCCTAAGATTATTCTAAGTTTTTAATACGTGTTCAGACTAAAAAAGATTGAACCAACAGTTCTTTTCAAGATATCTTTCATATTATTCTATTAATCTAATTTGGCATAACTTAAATGGTTGCAACTGACTTCTAGATGTACTGCTCTTCATCATCTGTATGGGACCATCACCTCTGATAAATTAATCTGAGGAAATAAATCCTTTCCTTTTGTTATGTATCACTCACATGAAGTCCTTTTGCTGACACATATTTAAACTTTCACATTGTTATGCATATCTATAATGTTTGTCTAAGGTATCCATGTGGATTTCGAAAAAATATACATTTGCCCTCTACCTCACAATTCCTTTGTTTTCAGAAGATTATTTCCCCAACTGAACACATAAATTACAACTCTAGTTATTGTCTATTTTGGGGCCCATAGGTAGAGTTCAGATGGTAAGGCAGTTGTGGAAGGGTTTACCAATTTACATATTAATGAAGCGTAGTTTGATGGACCTTGATTAACACAGGCTCAGTCAATGTCTTAATTAGCCAGAAGCACATCATGAGGTATTGGTGCCTGTCTTCCAACCTTGAGGTTTTTGCCAAGCAAGTACAGGTTCCTCAATAGCTGTTTTCCATTGCATTGTTAAAGCTAAGACCTTAATAATTGCTTTAATGATGGAAGTTAGTTAAAAATTGTTTGGCCTTGTGTCGAACACCTGAGGTAGCAAAGCATCTTCATTAGAGGACAGATCCCAGCCAATTTGTAACCTGGATCAGGTATGATATTAAATAACACATTTGTGCACAGAAGATGGTTTTAAGAACTGTGGATGTTTTTATCTGATTGATTAGTTCCACATGTATGCAGCCCCAGGAATCTCTCCACAGGAGCCCACATGGAATTGGGATAAGCACAATTTAAGTATTCCTTTGTAGCTGAGTAACCTGCTGGGCAGGACTTCATCTCTGGTAACAATGCCTCTCCTGATATTGTGTTTAAAGGCTTGCTAGTCTGCAGCTAATTTATTTTACAAGTAAAAATCAACTTTCTCCATACAGACATGTTTTAAAATTCCTTGAATACTATCAAATATTGTTTTCAAAAGCTGGCCTGGCTGAGGACTAGCTCCCAGTGGGACAAGGAAATATTTAGAATTATTCCCCATTTGATTCCTTGCTGTACATCTTTCACTGCTGCAAAATATACACAATAATATGTAGATGGAAATGCTAGGTGCATATTTATTTTTATTTTCAGAAGGAAAACTTTGTTATGAAATGTTTGATTTTAGTGGGAAAAAGGTTTATTTTATTGAATCAAACCAGAGAATTATCTCCCTTATTGTATGTTCCCACTATCACAAGTACGCAGAATAAAAGTTCAAATAATATGTACACTGTGTAATTTCTGTCCTTGTTTTCATGATAGCTGGTGTAAGAGCTGCTGGTGGTGACAGAGACAAAAACATCTGTTGTGATGCATGGAATTGGCATCTGAGCAAAACAGGGAGCAGTTTATGACCTTATATTTTCTATTGTCGTCAGGCACAACATTGTGATTTTCTGCTTGGTTTCTGAGAAGGAGAGATAAGAACTATCTTTGAAACCAGTACCAGTCCCTGCATGAGTGTCAGATTCTATCCTGGCCTTCCACCCAAAGGGACTGATATCACAGCCTCTCATATAGAAAGTCTTCCCTCATTGCAGAAATGCAGGAAAGTTTCCCTAAGATCAAAACCACTTACAAATTACAGATATCGCTTGCCAAAATGGAGAGAATTTATTAGTGGAAAAGATCCAGGAAGCTTCCTTGGTCTGTTTGCTTGCCAATGTCTTGTTATTTCTTATATCCTCTCAAAGGCTGCATTATATGCAATCCATTCCCGTAGGTTTTAGTGACAGTCTGGACTCTTGCTAAGATGTTTATTTTCTTGGTATTAAATATTCACTTCATGCTCATGTTTGTAGTACAAACCATCTTGCTCCCTTCAACTCAGGTCACTAAACAAAAGAAGTATTCTATACATAATTATAAAAACATTTTAATTGCATTTCTAAATATACTGTAAGTTTCAGATGAATGGTGAGAATTTGTATAGAATCCTTTTGTGAAAAGCAAATCTATAACGCTATTGAAGCCCTAATGTTTACCATCATAAAATATAATTTTCATGCCTCGAAATATGGAGTGATAGAAATTGCCTTGACATATGGAACTTGAAATATCTTAGGCTGAAAAAGAGCAATTTTAATCTTGGTAGAGCCAGGCATTCAAAAAATTCAGCAGCTATCTGCAGTTGCCATATTGCATTAATGTGGATGCTACCAACATCTCTTGACCTAAGTACAAAGAAATTGATGGGCACAATTTCTTTTAAGCCTAAATACATATTGATAGAGCTCCCACTGAGGTTACTGCTGTCTATAGATGTCATGTGGTAACTGAAAATGGCTGTTTGCATGAGTAACATGACTAAAGGTAAAAAAAATCTCAGTTTATAATGGCTAAAAAATACAAGAGAAAGCATCCTATCAGACCTTTAAACACTGATTCTTGAGGCGATTTTTGTATATGGAGTTTGTATTTCTTTTAGCTATGGAGGATAGCACTGGAAATTGTTCCCTCTAAATCCAGAAGGAAACTTTTCTAACAGATGGTTATAACTTCAGCCTTACTTCCTCTTGAACATCAACTGAGGAAATTGTGCTTGGTCTCTGTTTCATCTTTTGTTAGATTCATATTACTGGTATGTTTTATATTATTCCTTGTTACTTTCCCTCTGATATCCATCCCGGATAACTAATTAAAAATGAGTATTTATCTTAACTAACCTCCATGAATCAAAATGACAGATTGTTTTGTTGTTAATTCTAAAGGATAAGTCTTTTCATACATGCCTTCTGGAGGTTTGTGTCTTTCTACATTATAGAAGAAGCTCACGTACTTAGATTTAATCCCTAACTTCAATGTTTAAAATGAGATAGATCTCTCCTTTAATGACTTAAATGTGGTGTCATTATAAAGTCTGCAGAACTATCCTGACATTTAAAGAACATAAAATACCATCCCTACACACATAGACTGCAAATGTTTTTAAAGAGGAAACACATCTAAAATACTTAATCACTCTTCAAAATTAACAGAAGTAGAAAGTGTATATTAATCTGTAATCTATATTAATGTGTAACTTGTTTTTCTCTGGAAAGTTGTAGCACCTATTTTCAACAGTCTTAAAACATTATTTTCTAAGGGTTTCTTGAGTTCTTAGATCAAATACAAAGTTCAAGTGAAAACAATCAAGAAGCAAAGCAAAATATTAAAATGTCATGAAGCCATGTGAGCTGCATTTTTAAAGATACTGCTTTTGCAAGTCCTAAGAGTGAACAACTATTCTCTACAGTAGTATGGTTTTTCCACGTAAGTGCTTACAATGAATTTCAAAGAGGAAAAGAGATAAGAAATGTTATGTCTTATACACAGAATTCATCATGTTGTTAAATCCCCATAATCAGTCACCCTCCTGTAAGTATTCAAGTGGTTACACTGTAATTAACTTGCATTTGCACAGTATTTTTCAGCATAAGGAAATCTGTACAAAGTGCTGCTCCCATTTTACAGAAAGGAACACAAAGAGGTTCAGTGTTTTGATGTGATTCTGGAATTTCTGAGCCAAGTAGGTTTCTGGTGCTCAGGATCAGAGGTCAGGACATCTTTCACATATGCTCCTCTCTCCCCCGTGAGAAGAGGTTTTCCCAGAATCAGTCCCAGGGAGACATATTGGGGAAGCAGGTGTGGACTTATTAACAAGACACATTTGTTTGAGTACAATTGTAGTCATTAACAATGCAGCCACTGAGCTGTATATACGCAGGAAGTAAATATTTATGTGATTGGTGATCTAGCTGGAAAAAGTAAAAAATGGGAAAAAAATTTTTTTTGTTAAATGTCTGATTCTTTCTGTTATGCTCTTTTGATGTTGTCATCTTTGTATAGAGCTGTAGGCTTGGAAATCCTAGATCAAATTGAAAAAATTAAAAGTTTTTAAAAAAAAACCAACAAAAAACCACCCCCCCACTACCCCAGTAAACCAAAAACCACCAAAACAAAACAACAAACAAAATGCTGGGAAATGCTGGGAAAAAAGCAGGCCAAAAAACCTCAGCCAGCTGTACCTGATACTGTTCAGCATGAAAAATGTGGTGTTAATTCTCTCTATTTTTTTCTGTACAAGATCATTAGAGGGCTTTATGGTCTTTCCAGACCAGTAACAAAAGACATTTGATAGCTTGATGTTTCTCTATGAATTTGAAAGATATGACCTCCATAGGGGATACTACTGTTGGTTTTACAGCATTAATGTTTTCCTTCATTTATTTCTGCAGAATACCTGCACCATCTTTTAAAGTGGGAATTGCCTGGGGTGACAAATTGAATCTTGAATCTGCACCTGACGCCACAAGAGCCTATAAATTAGTCATGGACTAGGAAGAAACAATCCTAAATGTTTCTATTTCTCATAGAAAAAAAACCCCATGGGGTCACTAACAAAGAATGAAAAACCTGGACTTGTTAACGAGAAAGCAATTAATTATTTACATACATGTGAGTATTTGCCATTAGCATCTTTGGAATTAGGAACCCTTGTTCTGCTAGATTTACTTCTGCCCTTGAGATATAGCTGTTAAGAAAAGGTATTCGTTGACCCTTTTTAATGCTGGGAAAAACAACCAACAGAAAATATGATTCTAAAGCAGGGCTATATATGTCCATTGCTTTCAATCTTTCAGAAGAAACATAGACTAAGCTATCTTATTGCAAAGCTACAAGAGTGTGGAATCACTAGCAGTGACTGTACTATCACCCGTATTGTGGTTTATTATTCTAGCACATTCGTGGCCAGGATGAAGCAAATAAATTATTGAGTGCTGTGAGTGATTTCATTTTTGTATGTATGTATGTATGCATGTCATTGTTAGAGCAAACAGTAGAGAAAAACCTTGCATCCTCCTATGACTCCCGTGGGGAATCTTAATGCCATTCAGCCAGGTGGAGCTTCTATATGCTTTTTTTCCCATTCACTGCCATCCACCTAGCCATCATAATGCCCTGAGCAGTTTTCCTCCATGAAAACTCCTTGCTATAGCAATATATAAGCTTTGTAAATAAAGTCTGGCATCCCTGAAGGGAACAATATTGACTTCTAGGAATTCTCATATATTTAATCTGTTTTTAAGGCCTAAAAAAGTATATTTCTGTAATAAAATATTTTAAGACCTTTTTGTACAGGGAAATTTTTTTTCCATGGCAGGTGATCCACAGGTCTGCTGCGGATATGAACATTTAGGGGTTTCAAATGGATGCAGTGTGAGGCAGGAATTTTTTAAAGATTACTCCAAGGGGAAAGGACCCCACCCCCATCCTCCTCAGCCCCGGTATCTGAGCAGTCTGAAAGCACAGAGGTCCGTGTTATCCCTGCAGATATAGGCGGAAAACTCCCAATGGCTACAGCCAAAGCTGCATCCAAGTGCAGTATTCTGGATTTGAAAGTTAAAAAGGGTATGAGAGAATAGAATAGTGTTTTGTACAGCACCTTTCATACTTGTTCTGGCTCAAAGCACCTTACAAGGACGTAAATGAGATAGTGCTAGCACAGGGAGCATGAAGGAAGGCTGAGAAGGTATTAGGTGCTTAGCAGGAGATCACAAAGCGTTTCAACGAGCAGAGCTTGATTTACTAAAAAAAGCAATAGTGGCCAGAAATACTGATGTTATTTTCTTTCTGCTTCCTCTTTCACCCTGTCCCTTACATGCATAATAGATGACACAAAAATTTTGAGAGTTTTTGATCTTAACACTGTTGACTTCTTCCTTTCTCTCAGGCTTTGTCTTCTGAGCATTCAGCAAGACCTGGATTTAGTTTTGAAAAACAAAATATCCTCTCAGCTTTAGCCTTACAGATGAAATGCTTTTGTCTAGTTGTGCTGACATCATACACAGAGCTATGTAGCAGGATACGTGCAGTCATTTGGAGAGCAAACCCTCCTAAGCAGCTGCTCAAGGCGGGCAGGTTTCTAGTACCTTCTAGTACCTCTAGTACCTACGGTGCTGCCTGAGCAGAGACTTCTGAGTCGGCTCCGTCTCTGCGCACTCAGGACTCAGGGGTGTGTGCCTGACCTGAGCTGACAAATCCTGTGGGGAGCTTGAATTCAGAGCCAGTATTGTCACATTTAGCTGGAGCATAGCACTGTCTTGTGAGTGCTTCAATGTGTTGGACTCCTCCTATGCTGCTTCTTGCCATGACCTGGGTGAACCTTTACTGTGCTGCCCTAATTCAAGTCCCCCGTAACTTGGACAGCAAGAAATGTGGATCAAGCTCCACGGAGCAATGAAGAGCTGCCATAAGGACCCAACCACAGGGGGAACGCTGAGCAAGGAGATTCCTCTGGGAAGCTCACGGTGAGATTTGGAGTAGCTGAAAGGATGCGAGAGTTGATAAACCCCTTGAGCCCAAGTAAAGCTAAGTTTTTAAGGCAAGAGGGTCAGTCATTGTCTGGAGATAATGTATTTAGCCTGAAATTCCTGACTTCACCTACTGAACAATTTTTAGAATTTGTGGGTTCTCATAATCTGTTTCTGATGCAACATGATAGTTGCATGTGCCAATAATTTCCTATTCTAAATCAATTTGTGAGTAAGCTTTCTTGAAGTGACTGCATAGTTCTCATTGTTTACGCGCCCCTTCATATTACTGACATTAAGGCTGGATTTATCAGATAATATTTACTTAATTGTTTAATTTGTTAAAACATTTAATAGAAGGCTTCTGGAATTATATACTCAGTATTTTCACTATAAAAATAAGCATCAATGTGTGTATCTGCCTGCTACTGCATTTGAAGTGAAAGGATTTGATCTGGGGCAATGCCAGGAAATTGTGACGTTTGTAGTCTAGGTGGAATAGCTTGGATACAACCAAAGGTTTTCTTGCCGTTTATTCTCTGCCTTACAATACACAGGATAATAGGAGGTATTCTTAAGTAATTATTGTAATAATAAGATTACATACCTGCAAGCATCCATACAGACAAGCACGCTCTACTTTTACAACTCTTATATCTGATTATTTAACAGCTCTACTTTAATTGGTTAGTTTGATTGCTTTCTTGCTTGCTTGCTTGCTTTTTATACATATATATAAAACTCTGTTAACATATCCTTCCTGCTTGTTACCTTTTTTAGGTGGGGGTGAAGGCTATCAATACTGCTGTTGCAGGACCCAGGGTTTTTAACCACATAGTGACTGGGGCCTGATTAACTCCTATTAATCTGTAATTTTGCACTTTGGTCTTGCAGTGGGAGCTGAAATGAAAATGAAATGAGGTATGTTAAGAAGCCCAGAGGTTTCTAAACTGCAGTGTTTTAGTTTGAGTTAAGGGAACAATTGCCTTTCTGACCATGCCAGCAGTCACAGGCAAAAGCCATCTCATGAAGGACTAAGTGGAGTGGGGTCAGAGTACTGCTCCAAGGGGAAGCACTGGGAGAAAAAGAAAAGCTGAGAGGAGGTCAAGGCAAGACCTCTGGGAAAAGGGACTTGTTTTCTGGTCCAGCTGCTGAGTGAAGTGGCATGAAAGGCTGAGGTGTGGGACCCAGCCAGGGAGGAGCAGCTTCCCCTGGGCACAGCTGCCCTTCTTTGCTCCTGTGGGGAGCACTGGCACCCATCACCTCCTGGCAAACCAGGCAGCAAGGCCAAAGCTGCTCTCCTGCCCCCACCATCTGGCTGCTTCCCTTATGTCCCTAGAGCTGGCTGTCCTGCTTTGTGTGCTCTGTGTAAAACTGGCATAAAAAAGGAAAAATGTAACCCCCGGAAATGTTTGCACAAGTGTGGTTACACAGAAGAGTTTGTCAGTAATGGGCTACAGGATAAGTCAGCAGGGCAGGTAATGAATGTCTTAAAATGCTGATAATGTTGACTGCACAATTAACTGTTTTTTCCAAAAACTGTTTTTTCCAGTGCATTCAGATCAGTGTGGTCAGTGTCTTTTTGATATCTGCCCTTCCAAACAGCAAACGGGTGTGGGAAAACAGAAACAGAGCCTATCTGGCTATCCCAACAAGATGTATTATCCCTTCCAGGAGCTCCCTGCCTAGTCTGGCATATGCACAAAATGAGGTCTTTTCTTACCTGTAGAGGAGAGCTAGCTTTCAAAAAGCATTAACCTCCTTCCAGACTCCACCTCTTTCACAATCATAATATTTTTGGTTAAAAATCATAACATGTTAAAGACAATTCTGCATTCCTTTTTTTCTAGCCCCTGGCTTTCAAACTGTAGGGGTTATATTCAGGTCAGACTGTCAGCTCTCTCTCTGTAACAGTCTAAAGGCTAAATCCCTTTTAAAAAAGAAAATAAATCTTCAGTTCTCACATAATGACTTGGTATCTGGAGCTGAGGCTTCACAGAAAAGATCAAATAGCCTAAGCCTTGTGACAGAACTGTAAGGAATGGCAACGCCTCATTATCCCATGGACTAACATCTCAGTTATAGTAGTCTTTGAATGTTCTCTGAGACAGATGACCAAGAATATATACAGTCCCAGTGACAGGAGATGGTACAGCTCCTCTGCTGTGTGTGTTGGGGATTGTTGTTTGTGCTCCAGATTTCTATATTGTTACAGCTCAAGCATTGCGTGGGGTTAATTCAATGGTTGTGGCATGTAAAATGGTAACAAGATGTGAGATACTGTGCAAAAGTTAATGACTCATGGGCACAGATGGGGCCAAAATTGGTTATGAGTGGCTGCTTGGCATTAAATCCCTGGAAAATTTGAGAATAGAGATGGAGGGGGACAATAGAGTGAACAGCTTGTTCTTCCTCAGTGACCTTCCTTGAAAAGAAAGCAGGACCCTTGTCCCATTTGGACGCCACCATGAACTCATCTCAGCCTGCACACTCTTCTCCAACAGCTGCAGCTGTGTTGAAGCAACCTCAGTGCCTGTGCTAATGGGATAAAAGCATTTCCATGTGCTCTTCGCATTCACAAAGCACATGTCCCTCCCCACGGCCTCCAGTGTATCCTCATTCTCTTGAACTGGACACAAATATAAAGCCTGCTACATTCAACTACTGCCAATTCTGGGAGAAAATAAAATCTCACAGCCATTTTAACGTGTTTCAAGACAGGTTGGTATAAGTCACAAATGTGCAAGGAAATGTAGCAGGAAATTCAGAAGCCATCAGAAAGCAGAAATGTGCTCCGAAGACAGTGATCACAAAGCTTACGTGCTCTTCTCAGTCATATGTGTAGGGTTCTGCAGTCCCTGGCCTGATGAGTATCATTCCCCAGCAAGGATCTCTCAGTCAGGACCTGTGCAGGACAAACTCACCTCAAGGTGTGGCGTGGTAACTCTCTGGATGTGTTATAAACCAACCCACGTGCAGGTAGATTGCTACTGGGACAATTTTGTCTGAAAAAATTTTAAATCCCCATGATTTCAAACCAAGTCAAGCAGAAGATCTTGGGTTCAACCCTTATACCGTTTTGGTTTGGGGTTTTTTTTCTTTTTTTTCTTTTTCTTTTCTCTTTTTTTTTTTTTTTTGCTTGTGAGTATAGAATGAAACACATGTGGAAATGTTTTCTCCATTATATATACCCCTGCTATCCCTCTGCTTTGCTTCTCCCACAGGTTTCTGATTTTGGGGAAATACTGCATTATGCACGAACCAGCCAAGAGTGGACATTACTCTTTGATTCAAATACAGCTTTTTGTGTATATTTGTATGCACATTTTAACAAAAGTATGTCTTACAAATGCCATTGCTTTCTTTAAGTAATGCTGTAGCAAAACAGCACCAAAAACAAGAAGAAAACCATTTGGGCTACACTGAGGGTCAGTGCAAAGAAAACAATACTGAAATATAGCTGCGCTTATGGGAGGGCTGAAGAAAGAAGTGTATTTCCTTCAAACTGATGTTCACCAAAAACCTTGGTTTACAATTTAGCATCATTCTCTCTTCTCCCATTAGAATATCCATGATGATAACTGGCAGCCACAGCAGCAGCCAAGCTCCACCATGCTGTGGTTTTGGGTTTTTTAAGTATTTACATATTCGTTGAGAAGCAAATAATCAAAATAGAAACCATGGCTTACTTTCAGTTTTGCACTTGCACAACATGCTTTTTGACATTGCCTTGATTTTTATTAATGAATCATTTCAGTTTTCTTCTGATTTATAATCACATTACTCTTTCTTCTTGCATTAAATTTTCCTGTGAAGGTTTAAAGACTTGTTTTGTTTCTGCTAGAAAGCCCTCCTGTCTTTTTGTTTCTAAAGACTTTTTTTTAAAGCCTTCTATACTATACAGGAAATAAAATTACTAAGAGATTGGAAGAGGACTTAAAAAAGCATATATTATGTTTTGTGGAGGATGATACACCTAGTGATGTAGTTGGAAGAGCTTAATCACCATTTTTTTCACATGGAGATGAAACTGTTTGCTAATGCCTGTTGACAGTATGTGTTGATGATGCTAGGCTTCTAGCCTGAGCTCTAGCAAACGATGATAAATTCCAGACTCTAAT
Source organism: Hirundo rustica (assembly GCF_015227805.2). Lineage (NCBI taxonomy): Eukaryota > Metazoa > Chordata > Aves > Passeriformes > Hirundinidae > Hirundo > Hirundo rustica. The sequence goes on along the minus strand of NC_053451.1, from coordinate 99,350,953 downwards.
CAAACATCTTTCAGAAACATTAACATTTGCTACATAAACATATTTTTCTCTTCTTTATTGCATGTAATGGATGTTTTTAACATTGTTTGCCAGTCTTTTTATAAAACATAACAGATGGCCACTGCTTCTAATGAAATAATTATATTACTTAACCCTTTTCTTGCGAAAGAAAAGGCTTGGGCTTGCAATTGCCATCATATTTTCTAGAAATGACCCTGATGACAAAGACAAGAAAGTTTTTGGCTGAAAAATCTTTTGCCAGTTTTAAATGAATGAATGGCTAATTCTCTCAGGTTTGATTTTCACATTGGTCACACTCTTTCTCTTCATAAAATATGACAGGGAAAGTTTAATCCAAAAGTCTGTGAGAAGCCCAGAGCTGTTAAGAGCCATCTCTCAGAGTGACGTGGTAGATCTGTGCTGCACTCAGATCTCGGGAGTGGTCAGGGACACCCTCTTCTTGATCTACCTGATGATACAATTGCTTGAAGAATTTTATGTCAATATCCCCTTTGTGTCCTATTTGTGTGTTCTTGGTGGCATGCTAAGGCAGCTGGCTGAGTATTATCGAGGTACTAACCTGGCTTGTACACCTGTGTATGCAAGGAGCTCTATGTGGTATAATGTGATCTCTAAAATAGGTAAAGTTCAGGCTCCCAGGTCCAGTGTTTGTGACATACTGGCTGGTGAGGTTAGTCTGCTCTCTGAAGTCAATATTTGTCCTGTTGAGAACCCAAACATCAGAACAGATACACTGGGAGTGTTCAGGAGCACTCTGGCAAGATGGAGTCTTTTTGCAGCATGCTGCTGTGCGTACATGTGAATGGCAGAGTGAGAACAGACTCAGATACAGAACACACTTGATTCCTAAACATTTCAAGAAAGTATTTGGCCTTTGACATTGATGACATACCAGAGATTGCTAATAATAGCGTGCCTGAACTTTTGTTAGAAAAATAAGCACATCCCTCAGCAATTCCCACACTCCTAGGTTAAATCACCACAATATCGTATTCATGCCAGGGCTGATGAGATACTGAGAAATATTAAAACCTCAGTTGAATAAAATTTGTTCTCATTTGAGGGGTCTTTTTCACAAAACTGAAAATATGAACAGTACAATATCAGCTAATCGCTCATCAGCATCATTGCTCTTGGACACACATAAGGGTGGCAGGATGCTCTTGTCCCTCTTTCTTGCCCAAAGCTACTAAAGTTCTCCTAAATTATTGTGGCAAATGCAGTTTTATTCACTACCTCTAAAATAAAGGAAGTGTGAGTAGGAGGAAGAATTAATTAAGATAGAGGAATTCCTAAGAGGAAATATTTTGGATGGATGAGATTGGAGAGGAAGTTTCATCTGAAGGTTAATCTGTATTGTTTTCTGCATTGGGGGGTAGGAAGGGTTGGTAAGATCAATAAATCTGTCTCCAAGAGGAGGTCAGACTTGGATATATTCTTTTAGGTTTGCATGTTTTCCAAGCACAGTGGTAAGGACTCAACCTCTACACATCCACAAGTAATATGAAACTGATTATTCACAGAGGTGGAAATAGGGGGATATATGCCAAAACCAAAATTTCATAATATTTACTGTTTCTATATCTAGTAAGAAATGAGAAACAGAAATCCGTGAGTGCAGATAGGGATAAAAGTTCATTTCATTATGAGGAGATCTGGTTTTAGCATGGATCTTGGAGGATGTAATAATTAGTGGAATAATATTGTTTCCACTGAGTCCATTTATATGATAGCTGCCCTGGTATTGAATATGTTTCTCACCTGTCTGGACATAACATTCAAAACTTGTTTTTTGTCTGATAGAAAAATTCAGTGTTTGTGTTTGCTGCTTACCTCTTTTGAAGGGGAAAAAAAAAAAAAAAAAAAGGTACAGGTTAAATTAGGAAAGAGAAGGAATATGAAAATGGGCAAGACAGATTGATATCCATATATTTCAAGTGAATAGTTTAAGTTATCCCAAGGTTTACTTGCTGGTGTTTTTACCCCCCCATCATGCTGACTGTCAGGATATTCTGTTGCTGTAGGCTAATGTGGAACACACTCTGCATTAATGGTCAGAGTTCAGTGATTTAATTTCATTTTCACAAGCAGAAAGCTGGTCCTTAACAAAAACTCTTGTGTCCCAAGGGGGTAGGCATATGCTGGGAAGAAAATGTATCACAAATTTCAAGTATGCAAACTTGTGGCCTTTTAAGACTCTAAGTACGGAGGAATTACAGCAGAGAGACTTCACGGTGATAGTAATGCTGGGGCATAAAGTGTAACACAGCAACTCCTGGAATGCAGCAATAGCGTGCTTCCTCCACAGCCATTAAAAGCAGTTTGAAAAGCAGTTGCTGGTTTGAACCTATGCTGTCCTCTCTTTGTGTGGAGAAATCAGCTTTAAGCATCAGAGAAGTTTAGAAGTGGAGTTGATAAGATCCACTTCTTAGGAAGAAGTGGATCTTGCAGTGTTGTAGATGCAAGAACTGCCTGCTGTACATGGCTTTTAAAAATGTATTTTATCTTTGCTAAGTTTGGACCGGAAGCTTAGCTGAGAAGTAACCAAAAACGGTTCATCTTTTCCCTGCAAATGGAAAGTCTGTGTGGTTTCTACAAGAAACTGGTGTCACAGGTGCGTGGCAGAGTGGTCCTGCTGCTCCCCGAGCCGCTGGGTGCGGGAGCGATGCGGGCGGTGCGCAGCCGGGGCACAGCGAGAGGCAGCGGGGCTCTGCCGCTTGTCCCTACATGTGTATGCACAAGTTTGAGATTCAGGAGCTCGTTGTTCCATTTTAACACAGATGTGCGGCTTCTCAAGCACTGGGACAGGTGGAGTCACCATCCCTGGAGGTATTTTAAAGTGCACGCAGATTCCTACCCTGCACTGGGACATGGTTTAGTGGTGGACTTGGCAATGCGGCATTAAGAGCTGGACCCCATCTTAAAAGTGTTTTCCAACTTAAATGATTCTATGCTGTAGTTCTTCCTCTTGGTCTCATAATTTATCACCCCATCTACCTCTTCATGCTTATTCCTCCACTGTAAGTGCTGTAACTACCCAAACACTGACACCAGTGACGGAATCTATGATAGATGATGTCTGTCTTGGTAAACAGAGGGTCATCTGCAGGTTTGAACACATTTCCTTAAAATTGCTAAGCCTTCTGGCAGATGACTTCACCATCACCTTCAAACTTCCCAGGTCAGGTTTGGTGTGTGCTGAAGAACAAGGAGGCAACAAAAGCCTTTCTTGCGCTTCAGAGAGGAGCTCAAATACAGAGTGAGTATGGATGGGTTTATTTTGTAGGTAACAAAAGCGGTGATTGTAGAACAAGCACGACAATTTTACCACAGCTAACTACAGGACAAAAATGCCTCTTGCTGAATGCTTATTATTGTATTTGCAGACTGGCTTCATATGTACCACATGTGCTTATTGTTGTTGCATTGTGATTTCAAGCTTTTATGAAGTGATAAGCCACATATTAATAGTTTTAACAGAAGGTTCTCTAGTTGTTAACATGGTAACACCTTGCAAGAACAACATGTTATGTCCATTTTTCGTTCTAGAAATATGCAGCATTCTGCACTACAAAATACATAAGGAAAGTGTCTATTTTGTACTTAGATCTGCTCAATATATTATCTTCAATGAATTCCTACCCTGTTGCTCAGACCAGCTATAAAAATTTGCTGCCTCAGACTGCAAAATATTAATTCATTTCCCAGGAATTTCTTTGGATACAAGCTGTGAAAGTAGATCTGGAAGTTGCAAGCACATTTGCTCTTGCTCAATCTTACTCCAAACCGAACCGATTCCTGTTACTATTGTAGTAACAGGTGTTCAGATATATCCAACTAAGTTATTAACCAAGCTTGGAGGATTCTTTTTGTTTTCCCTGACCACAGTCAGATTATCAGCTGCATATGGATGTAACCCTGCTCATATTCACCTCAGTAAAAATGGGGCCATTTTTAAAATAAATGCATTTCATTATAACAGTGTTCCATCCTATGACTGTATCAGATATCAATGGAAATTTTCAAAATAAGGTAGAGGGTACATAATGATCACAGTGACCCAAAGAATGTCAAAACACTGGTGTTTTGATGAAAATAAAAATTAGGAAATAATGTTTATTTGCATTCTATATATCCTAATAAACCGAGTCAAATTAAAATAAACTAGTGTGTTAAAACTTCCCATTAATTGCATTATGAAGAGTACAAACAAGTACAAAAATTTGGAATTTGGTGCCTTTTACAGTAAGTCCATTCAACCTGCCCTTCTAAGCAGGCAGTGCATGAAAGCATTTGCCCGTAAATAATACTAATAAATAAATAAATAATTTACCCATAAATAATACTAATATCTTAGTAAATGGTTGTGATTTGATGTGACACATTTTCTCCCCAATTTGTATACCTGATAATAGACTTCCAAAATATCATCTTCAGATTCACTGGCAAAAATGTAACCCATCTGAAAGAACCACTGGATGAAATGTTGGTGATGGGACAATCCTGGGTCTGTGTCCAAATCTGAGATAAAGAGCTCAGACCATTAAAAGCTATATGGTCTATTGCCATGCTAATGTTTAGTCCTTTGTTTAGTGCAGACTTTTAAACTTGTTTCCATGACTCATTAAATCCTCTGAAATAAAAGTTCTCACAATTCTAGTACAGTGGAGCAGTTATTTTTGGACTTAATTATAAACGGGCTAGATAATGAGCTACCTAACTTGCCCTCTTTTCTGAAGAAGGAAAATGGTTAGTGATCTTTCTCTAAAAAGTATCAAAATCCACTACATTTGATAGATAAAAGAGTGGAAAGTCCATGAAAAAGTGAAAGGGGTGCATAAGCAGATGCCTGTTGGGCAACTAATATTTTAAATAAGAAGTAAGGATATGTATTTTATGAACCTATTAAGTATGCAGCTGAAGAGAATATTGTAACCATAGCAACCCCTTATCACCTGTTTGAGACACTGCAACATCTCCATGAAACGTGCATCAAATGCCCCTCTAATATTCGTAAAATGCTGATAATATTAGCTCTTGGAAATGGTCACACTGAAAGACAAATGCATAAAAATGCTTCAGACTCAAGATCACCCATCTACTGTTGGATTTCTCCTTGCTCTCTACTTTATTTTTGCATATGGGTTTGATTTATCAAAAGCAAAAATTAATGGGTTCAAGAAGTCACTGGAGGGAGCAGGGTGGTGGACACACATCGCTGCTCACCTACAGCAGGCCCATAATAACCACTCTCAGTTAAGTGTGCTGAAGGCTTTAGCGGTTTGTGGTGGCCAAACAAACCCTACTTAAAGGGAAAAGTTTCCCAAAACGATTAAACATGAGAACTTACAGGAAGACACCCAAAATAAGAGAAGTACAGATCCCCTTCTTGCAGCAGTTATCAATCTAAAAAGACTGTGAGTTGTGACATTTACTTTATTTGCAGGATTTCAAATCACATAAAGCTGTAACAATAATGATTTTCCTGAATGTAGAGACAGCTTCTCTTGTTTTAGATGTTGCATTTCAGATGGTCTCCCTTCTTTTTCAGCTTTGAAGCTGAAAGTGGTCAGAGCTTTACACTTCTAAGGTCTAATATGAGAATATGGCAGGTGAATTTTTCTGTGGAGTTTTTTCTGTGCCCCATAGCCTTTAGGGCTAAGGGTGCTTGGATGGCCTGGAGACCTCCCCTGCTGAAGTGCCATCACCTTTTCCCAAAGGACTCTGTGCTTTGTTCTTTTTGGTGGTGTACTGTTTTCCCGCACAATTAAATACTTAGAAAAGCAGGTAGTCCCAGTAAATTATGAGTTCCTGAGATAAAAGAAATATGGAAATTGTATTTAAATCACAAGTCTTTCATTTTTGAATCCTTAGTATGATTCTTTTTTCTCTCTCACTTCAGTGTGCGGTACACTGTATATATGTTCTTCCACTATGAAAAGACATGCAGAAAGGAGAAAGCAAAATCTGTTGCTGCCAAGTGATTTGGTAATTGAGCAACATGTCTTCACAACTCAGCCTAACTCTTCCCTATGTGCTGATGGGTTTTCCTGTCTCATTCCATCTGCAGCATCACATAGTATCAAGGTATTAGTTGTTAATTTCAGGTGGTAGATGGGAAAGTGAGAGCACCAAAAGCTTGGATTGCTGAAGATGATAGGGTATTCAGGACATCACTGTGCATTCCCATTGACATAAAAAACCTTCTTTGTGCCCAGGAGATGTGGAAAAGGCTTTATGAAATGAGTGTTAGGACCTTTACATATCATTGCAGTTTTATAGCGAATTACAGCAAAATTACAGCTAAGGGAGATGTCTGAACAAGAAGGAGAGAGAGAGTATGAGCATATGTGACAGTGTGGCCCTAGGGATCAAAATCTGCATGAAATAGTTTAGAAGGCATGCATTAACCTTCATCACTGGGCTGATGTGCAGTAGCAGCTACTTCTGTGGGTTTTTTTCCCTGCTCTTGGTGTAAAATAATGATGTTGGAGAATGTGTTGCAGGCAGGGGTTACAATGGTTGAGTCTCCTCATAAATAAGCATGTGTATTTTATTAAATAAGACACTCTGGACAATATCTGCCAATTTCATCAATGAAGTGATAAATGCAAACTAATAATAACCTGTGAAAATAAGAGATGCAAAAATTAATGCCTAATAATAAGCATTTTATATCTGTGTTGAGTTTCAATTTTGACAAGTTTTACCTGAATCAGATATCCTGGGTTACTTCAGGTTTTTTGAGTATCTTCATTAAAATACTTATCACCAACTATGAAAACATAGTTTTCATGGACCAGTCTGCTTTTTTTTTTTATTTTAGTATTTTTTATAAGGGTATCTTATAAAATGAGATATAAAGGTTTGGATTATAAAAGTGCTTTGCTTGGAACCTGGGAAAGTGTATTATCTTTGCAGTCGTCATCTTTTATTGCCAGTGCTGTTTAACGAAAAGGGAGGACTGAATATGTGACACCTCTGGAAATGTGAGCTAAAGAAAGTAAAAATTCTTTTGGAGAGTGGAAACCTACACTACATGTTCCTGTAATTAAAAGGAACGAGGTACAGGGCCTCATAAAAGTACCATCTGAAAATTGTTTAAAAGTTAAAAAAAGGCTACTTGACACAGATAGAAGCGTGAGACCCAACCAGACCAGTCCTCCCAGGGCAGTCCCAGTGAGCCTATTTATAAACATACCATTTTGAAACAAACCTTCCTTAGCTGGTTTTAAGCAATGCGCCTGGTGAGAAAAAACATTAATGTGGTAAGAAAAGACTTTCTGAAGCTGTCTCCAACTTAACTTCTGTGACTAATGCTTCGTGATATCTGCCTACATCCTTGAATTGCTTAATTTAAAATCCTCTCATAAAAAAGTTCCTTTGATTTTCTTCTAAATTCTTTGCCTGTTTTTCTCATTTGAAATTGGAGGAATGTGGTGGTTTTGGTGTTAACCTTCCCTCATAAATATATTACATGGTCAGTACCAAGGGTTTCTCTGAAGCAATGGGAAGGTGCAGTAATCTGATATTTCGTAGGTAATCTGACCTTGATGTACCCCAGTGAACTTCAGAAGCTTATGTGTCAAATCATGAGTCATATATGTTAGCAAATTCTCAGTTGTATAAATGGTTTTCCTGGCCAGAGTTTAAGGATTTGGGATTTGGGTTAAGGTTTTTGCTTCCATTCCCCAGCCCACCCGCTACAACCTCATCTCACCACCAACAGTGCAATCCACTGATATCCTGAGCAGGGAAATATGTCGTTCAGTTGTAGAGAAGAGCACCTGAAGACTCAATTCTTTTCCACTGAGAAAGTCCAAGCATATACCTTAACTTTTTCTTTAAGAATTTGAACATATTTCTCTACACATTCAGGGATGTCTACATGCACACACATACACAGACACACACATATTTCTAGAAATAATTTCAGTAGTCTGTTTGTTGTGTTGTCTGGTTAATACTAACTTTTGCATTCTAACTGCTTAGATTTAGTCCAGAAACTTGTGGTTACATCTACAAAGATTTGTCTTTTTGTGTCTTTCATTCCTGCTCATAAGCAGAGCCTGTACTGCCCTGATTACAGTAATGTTCAAAGATGTTTTAACATTTATAGATTTATTCTCTCCTTTATTATCCTCAGCAGTATAAAGACAGCTTGAATATGCTGTGATCGGGACATGCAAAGCAACCACACGGAGACGAGAGATTTGCAGGGCAGAGGTGTTCCTCCGAGAGAGCCCGAGGCTGAGCCAAGGCCGAGAGCCCTCTGCCTGTTTATTTCTTACTTTTTATACATTTGTGGGTCTGGTTGTGAATTGGCTTCTGGGGTTATCACCTCTCAGCCAATGGCCAGACCAGCTGTCAGTTACAATTGTTTTCAGGTTAGAAATACGCAAACAAAGGACAGAGAATGAAAAACAAAGGATTTATGTTACATGTGTGAGAAAAGGCAGAAACTGCTCCTAATATTGTACAGTAGCTAAAAAGTCTGACTCCATCTTATGAACAATCAAAAGGCTTTAAAAAACTCAGAAAAACCAGGGTGACAATACGCAGCCTGAGAATTCCAGGGAAGGAGATGAAACACCTTGCGCCTCGGGCGCAAGTAATTTTCAGGCTGTAGTTCATATTTCCAATGCTTAAGATATGATTCTGAGTCATGTCACTTCACAAGTTCTCCATGTGAACCCCTGGCTGTGTAGCTGGCAGGTAACCTGTACCTCCTGTTCCAACAGACTGCCTGTTTCACAGAAGCCCTTTTTCCATGGGGCAGGGGGCTGGCAAGGGTAGCCAGGACACTGGGAAAAAAGGGAAAAGTGAGAATTACCTACAAAAATATTCTTAGGGATTGCAACTGCAAAAAGTATTCTTCTTATTAATTTAAGTTGCATGACATAGTGCAGACTGCTGGCAAACTTTTATGACTAGAAAAATGAAATAAAAATATTTTAGTCTGACTTGAACTTTTTGACAACTTTGGTACCATTGATCTTAGCTGAAATACCTGATCTGAAGTCAGCAAAATATTGGTTGGTTGTCTTTTCAGTGGTAAATGGCTTCCTGGGATTTTTAAAGAGATACCTGAGCTAATTTTTCTACCTCTGTATGACCAAAACTGTCTAGTGTCACTCCAGGGGAATACAGCAGAACATTGAAATATCAAATGTTTTTTGAAAACAAGAAATAGGAGGAATTAAAAATTATGCAGACATATTCCAACTTTTTGTGTTAATGCCTTGTCCCAGCTGAGATTTTGAAAAGATATGAAAGATTTTTGGAAAGTTTTGCAACGCAGAGTCAATCTCTCTATAATTCTTCCTGGACATGGCATAGTCTCGACAGTGCTTAGAATTTCTCACTTCTGGCACACACATTCGTGGCATATGATATGTCCAACCTGTTGTATGCAGGTTGAAGAAAAACTGTTTCAGAGAGCAGAGTGGCTTAATAGTGAGTGTTACATGTTGGGGATTTTTTGCTAAACCTGTGGTTTAGGGGCTTTTATTTCAAAAGGAAGGATTTGTATGACTTGATGATCTCAGCTAATACACAGATAATGGGGATTTGAGTAGATGCCTGCTTGCTTCAAGTGACAATTTGTCAGTTTAGACTTTTGCTTGTTTTATTGAAATTGTGGCCAGATGACTTTTCTTCAAACCTGTGTGATTATATGTTTGGATATATCCTCTGGAATAGGAGAAAAATATTGATTTTGACAGATATTGTTCGATGTCTAACTGACGAAGGCATGTATGTTATAACTTCTGCTACTTGCCTGCATCTTTATTTGCTTATCTTGAGTCACTTCATGACTGACTTTAGCAATTGGTCACTAAATAAGAAGTTGGTACCAAATTCAATGGAACAAAGTTACTCTCTCTATGCTAATAGAGGTTACAGATACATAAGACAATTCTTGTCTTCCTACTTTATCATTCTCTTTTTCATGGTGGCTTCTTAGGACTGGAATACTAAAAAAAATGTAGTAATTTAACTACTATCTGCTACTTCTAAGAGCAATGAAATATAATTATCACTGAAGTAGCAACTAATTGTAAATTCCTAGGAAACCAAATGGAGAAAACGTGGTAAACTAATTGTGATTTCCATTTAATTCAGCATCTATATGTACTAGAGAACAGATGTTTTAGAAACTCTGAACCCTCATAGCATCCTTCTTTGTTAGTCTCTTTAGCTTACTATACTTCCATAGAATTTTAGAATAGACTATCAGAGTCTTCTGATCATTAATTTATTACACATGACTGTGCACCAGCTTGTTCAGCCCAGAAGATCAAGTATCTGCCTCATAGCAGATGCAGTAAAATGAAATCCAGCAGATATTATTCTTTTGATTAAAAAGCCTTAATCAAAAAGCCTAGTCAGTGTAGTCCTTGAGGCAAGTGCAGATGGATTGCTGTTTAACCACCTTTCTGTCTGCTGGAGCTGAGGATTGCACCGGTTGCGTAAGTGATGGAGAATGAAGCTGTCCTAAAGATATCTTCCCTTCTCTCTTGCCTGCAGCTGGTGCAGTCCCAAGCGAGATCAGGGCACTTTGAGTGATTCTGTGATGGGTTTTATAAGGGTTGCTCCACCAAGAGGACTGAAGGATGCCCTGATTTTTCTCACCTCTGCCCGTTTTACTGATAGCCTGCCAAAAGGCCGAGTTTTGAAAGGCAGTGAATTCCCCAACGATCCAACTTAAGGACACCTTTGTGCACTGTGGCTTTCAGTGTGTATGTGTACGTGTAAGGATGTCTGATACTGCTGCTCCTAGTTTCACACATTCTGCCAAGACGGTCAGTTTGGCTTCATTGCATTCACTGCAGCTATGTTTATAAAAGCAGCTAAATACTGCTTTGTGAGATCCAGCCCTGTACAGTCTTACATTCACGAATGTTGACTGTATCTTCTGAAATCACTGCATGATAACATTCACATGTTGAGAACAGTTTTTCATTTTGGGGGTATTTCAGAATATCTCCTCTTTTTTTATACTGTCTTCTCATAAATTTATCTTCATCTTACAACCTTATATTTTGTGCCAGTTCTTCTGGAGGTTATTTTTACATGCCAGTGTTGCCTTGTGTTAAGTATTCTAGTGTTATACGGGGTTATTAAGAAGTGTTTTGTATTTTGGACATCCTGCTCTTCCTGCAGGTGCCAATTTAAAACTGCCAAGGGAGGGACTATAAAAATGAATAGAAATGAATGTCAACACCAGTAGTTCGGGTGTGAATATTACATTTTTCTCTCAAACTGCAGCAGTCTGGCTGCTTGTCTTATTTTGAAAAACTTGTCTTTACTAGTTGTCTGTATTGCAAATTAAAGGCAATATATTGGTGATTGGCTTAATAACTGAAGATGCTCATTTTCAAACTAAGGTTGTTTCTTTCTAACCTAGATGCTGGGTCATATTTTTCTCTGCTGCAACTCTTTCGCTCCTACCATATAATCAGATCCTGGGGTCTGCTCTGTCTTTGTTTGGCACAGCTCAGTAAAGGAATAGAGTGATTCTCTGTCTTTAGTGTATATTAAATTCTCTGGGCCCAGGAGGATTTCCATGGCAGCTGGAATTCAGCTAATGAGAGAAAGTCCTTTTTGCCACTTCCTGTTCTGTGCTCCCCCTGCAGCTGGTGCAGACTTATCTTGGTCTGGACTACGTAAACTCTGTTACACCAAAGAAACTCCAGCAGCTGAGTGATCCCACATAAAGCTGTTTTGCATTTGATCCCAGTTCAAAATGATTCCAGTGTTTGGTAATTTATTAGAAACAATAAAAGTAAATAAGGAAGGTTTAGTTAAAAAATCAGCGAGCAAAAGTTTCAGATTCTGAAACAGTGATAAATTTTTGAAATCAAGATTTTTGTCTTTGCCTTGTCACAACTTAAAACCTTCAAAACTGCACACTGCATTGATAAGCACTGAACTAAGCCTCATCCCACTAAATTTAGATGAACATTTAAAGAAATAATTGATGTGCTGACAAAGGGTACTCAACACCTAATTTACTATGTATGTGTAAAAATATGTGATATTTTTAAATAATGTACAATTTGTAACTGGTATTACACAGTGGTGGGGTTTTCTGCACATTTATAGGAACTCTCAAAGCTTTTTGGCTACATAAACTGGCTCACAACACATTCTAATCATCTTTTTCTTAAGTAGCAATAGGAGGCAGGATTTTTAGTTAGAACCCAACACCTTGAGTTCTCACAAGTGCCTGCTGACTACCTTTGCCAAATCAGGAGCAGAACAGCACAAACCACACCCAAGATCCTCCTGATCAATGCTGCCAATAATGGAAGCCCAGCTAAAGTTATCCTGCCTTGATTTTGGTTTAGTGAAGGGGGCAACATAATGCTTGAGACATGAGGCTCGATGGAGGGCTTGTGTGTCTGCCCTTTGTGTCTAGGAGGTGCTTTGGTGTGTGATAAGCAGTGTGGCAGGCATCCACTGCGAGCAGCAAGGTCAGAGCTACTTCGGTATTTCTGTGTCTGCTGGTGTCACTCATAATTCCAAGGGGGTTGATAAGAGGAATATGTGACCATTATTGCTGATAACCAGTGTTCACATAACATAAAACTGCTGATGGTTTGGTGTGCTTGTAGCCATTTTACTTTTAACCTGGATTAGTTCAATAAGAATCCTTTAGAACTATTGCAGTCCCTCTCATGACTTTGGTCTGGCTTATACAGGTCTTTGCTCCCAGTGATGTCTGAACTTACACCTGGCACCAGCTCCTCTGGCTGCTCTTACTTCCACTGGTTCCACTGGACAGACTGTAAAAGTTTCTTCTGTCAGGGGTGGAATCTCCTTTCACTTCCCCAGACACCATATGACTTTCTCATGCACACACATACACTTGGGCTATAGATAGGAAATCCGATTTTCAGAGGAAAGTGTAAAAACCAGCACCTGTCTTCTATCCCAGACGGCAATTCCTCTTCCTCACATCTAGCTGTTCATCTGTGCCTTTGGATGCTGACTACCCTCGAAACCACTTCAGATATAGATCCTCTCTTTTCCTCTTGTGCCACTCAGAATACTCTAGGAAGTGAAGTGCAGGACCCAGTTTTCTGAATCCACTGTGTGTGACAATACCACTGCACCCACGGTGGCTGGCGCAGACTTATCTTGGTCTGCACTACAAAAACCTGTATTACACCAAAAAACTCCAGCAAATGAGTGTGTGGGTTGATCACAAAGGACATTCCTCAAAGGTGGAAAGTGAATGGCATAAATAGAATAGGGGCTGTCTGTGACATTGGATTTAAAGAAAAAATAGCCCACACTTCACCCTGAACATAGGTCATCGATTTCAATGGTTTCGTTTCTTTGCTAATACTAGAAATCAGTTTTCACAATATACAATCAACTCATTTTTGATGCCACATTCTGCTGGGTTTTCACTAAAGTGCAGTACCTGTCCAATCCTGTAAGTTGTGCATGTTGTGTGTGAAAAGGTATCTGCATTTCCAGAAAAGTTATGCAATTTTTCTATCTTTATAATGTTTGAGTTCTTACAGAAAATTTTGTTTTGTTCCCATGTGAAACTCTGAAGCTGTACTGAGTCCCGTTCTTAAAGCCCTGAAATCATAAATAATGCTTTTGTGTGAATCCTTAGAAATCCTTACTAATTTTGTAAGTTTTGAACTTTTTCCTACATCCTCTTCACCAGGGTAGTTTACCCCTAATGTTCTAATTACTTTGAAAAAGTATATTTATGTTTCCTTTGAATGCATCCTGGAGAGGTTTCTCCCAGATTTAGAGTAGTAAAAGGTCTTCACATACCACATACTCATTTCAAGTGACACGTGTCCCCTGAGCTATGCTCGGGGAACAGAGGACAAGCATTCCTGCTAAGTGCTCCTAATGCACCTCACTCTGCATTGCAGCTGCTTCAAGCTGTTGTGCAAGTGGGCAGCGTTAGACCATCACTGGGGCATCACTCACTCGTCTCCACATTGGCCAGAGAGGATGGCTGGGCTTACCCTTATGCAGCATGTTATATTGATCCCTGGAGATGGTTGGTGTTGTACATTAGAGCATATAATGGGATCCTTCCTTCCGAGGACACAGACCAGGCAAGAGTAAAGTCGGACCTGGATAAAGTGCAGTAGTGGTTTCAATCAAGTTTTCCTTCCATCTATGCTATGCCTCTGATCGACCGTGGCAGTATTATGCAAGCTCCTTTCTTTGTTGCAGTTGCGAGGAAAATCATTATTGTCTTTAAATGGGAAAACAAATAAATACATTTTTCAGATCTTTTCTTTCTTTCCCTATAACATACCCACGGCTGAAGCTTATCATTAAAAGGAAATATATTTTTGGAAGTTTTAATTAAAATCCTGGAAACATATCATTGTAACTTTTTTCCTATAACTCAATTCAGTAAGATTACTTGTAATGCTAAGGGGTTTTATGGGTAGAGACTAATTTTTTCACTGGTAGATAAAGCCATTGCAGAAGTAAATTCATGATATTGGGACTTTACTTCAGGCATCAGATTTACCAGATTGCTCCCTAAGATCAAAAGACAGAGTTGCATTAAAAGCGGAACAGAATGACTTACAGGCTTCTGAACTGATATTAAGTTAGAAGCCTTCTCTACTTTGGAGAAGATTGGCTGGTATCAGTTTGCAGGCTTGCACTTCTCTGCCTTGTTTTTTTTTTTTTTCCCTTCCTCAAGAAATTTGGAACTAGATTTTCTTCAAGGTCTCTTCCAACCCAAACAATTCTATAATTCTATGAAAGGAGTAACTCAAACAGCAATGGCACTTCAGATTTGAGATTTTTTATTTTGCCTTTTCTTTGTTTATTTTATTGAAAGCCACCGAGGGGCAGCAGATAGCAGCTGATTTCCCTTAAAAAAAAAAAAAAAAAAAAAAAAAAAAAGGTACTTTTTTTTTTTCTTTGACGTTGCGCTTCGAGTCCAGCGTTATCTTGCATGAAAAACTTAGCCTCAGGAAGGAGGAAACCACTCTCCCTAAAGAAGGGAAAGCAGACAACGAACTTGGGCTAGAGATGGTTAAACGTTTGCCACGGAAACAAATAAAACTTTGCAACAAAACATTCCCATAGCCTAGGGATCCACGCACATATTTCTGTTCCTTCCAACAGACAGGCACTTGCCCTTAATGTAAACGGTAAATGGTATTTTACTTCCTGCTTATGTCATTATGTAATTTTCCTTTTAATCTGACACGAGGAAATCGGTGCTTCTGGAGACGGGATATTGCCACTTTACCGGGCGGCTGTGGAGGTTCCTGCATCGCTCTGATGTCGCTTTAGTTTCCATTTACATATCCCCGCTGAAGTCCTGGGAGTCCGTTAAGCTTCCAGCAGCCCCGGAGCAGTTACATGAGAATGGGAATAATCTCTTACACCGCAAATTGACTTCCCCCTTTGTAGCCCTAGACACTGTTTCCAGCTGCTTTCGGCCTTTTAAACCCTTGAAAGCTTTGCTAATCCCGGCGCAGGCAGCGGCCTTTATGCGCTCCGCCGCCCTCCCCTCGCTCCCGATTGGCGCGGCCCCCGCCGGGCCCGGCTCCGCCGCCCGCTCCGTCCCTGCGCCGCGGTTTGAAATCAGAGCCCGGCGGACGGCGGCCGCCCCGCTGCCGACTCCTCATAGGCCGCCCCGAGAAGGCTGGGAAACTTGACATTGTCCTAGGGCTCCCCCCAGCAAAGCATAAAAAGGGAGGGGGGAAAATAATAGACGGGGAAGGGGAGGGAGAGAAACTTGCTTACGGTGGGAAACTTGATGGATTTCTGCCCTGCCGACAGCAGCGCGGAGTGAGCAGCCCCTGGCCGGCTGGATGGATGATGGGAATCTCACCATGAGGCAGGTAAGGAGCCACTGCCCGCGGCTCCGGCTTCTACCGCTCCTAACCCCTGCCGATCTCCGCTGCCTTTTTTTTTTTTTTTTTTTTTTTTTTTTTTTTTTTTTTTTTTTTTTTCCCTTCCCCCTCCTCTTTATTTTCTTCTTATAATTGTAAGTTTCCGGGTGGGGAGAAAAAAGAACCACCAAAAAAACAACCTAAATTCTTTTTTCCCCCTCCCTGACTCTGCCGGTAGGCAGGGATGCCATGGGAGTCATGGTACGTTCTGGATTTGTAGGGAGCATGGAAGCGGTTTGCGAGCTATGTAAATCAATTCCAGTTTGCCATGGTTTGAGCGCATTGTGTAGGCTGTCTCGCAGCCCTGTTTGTGACATGAGAAAGGAAAGAACTTGCTGTGTTATAAGCCTAAATATGCCAATAATTCAGCCCAAGGATAATTTATTAAACAGCTCTGCATGTGTTCCTTGCCTGCCAGTGCTTTAATCTTCTGATTGCTTTAAAACGTAGTAGTTTCAAGCTGTCTTGCAGCTTCACAAAAGTACTTTAAGATGGGTTTTCTAGGGATTTTTTTTTCTAAGATTATTCAAATGAGGGTGGGTTTTTTTTAAGGCTTCTATTCACCTGAGGAGACAAAAGGAGCTTTCATTTTCATTCTCATAGTTAAAAGGCACAGTGACAAAATGTTTTTGATTCTTGTTTTTCATAGTTTTACAGCAACAATGTGCACTTAGAAGAGCCTTGTGGGAGGAAGAACAACTGGCTGTATCTTAAGACTGAATCAAAGATCTGTCCCAGTTTAAAAAGATAGTCCACTTCCTAAGCTTGCTCATAACACGTAATTTTCTGGGTAGGCAATGGGTAAATATGTGGAAATGAGAAGTTTTCTAGGTTTTCTGTGTGGGTGTCATTCATTCAGTTCTCAGGGGGACTTTATAGTACATGTCCAGGAAACGCATGTGTGAGGATTTTGCACCTGTAGCGCATATGGAACATTTGTTTTACACTCGCTTTCTGAAACCATGGTGGGAAATCCCAGCTTCCTTGCCAGTTTCCTCTAAGTTACAGGAGGCGAGGAAGGGTGAAGGAAGAGAAAACGTAGGTGATGGGACAAGGAAAGGTATTTCTTGCTCCCACTAGCAAAATCACCACATTTTATAACTCTTTAAAGAGAGGGAAATTCTTGTCCTTGCAAAGCACAGTGAAGGGCATTTTAGATACCCAAGCTGATCGGCGGGATGCACGTAGTGATCAGAAATCGTTATCACCACAAGAGGGTACTTTGGCACAGAGGGTTACCAACAAGAAGCGCGAAAGAAGCAGAAATGTTACAGGCCGGCAATAATAAAGTGTAAGAGGCTCCGTGAAACGTGCACTTTACTCTCCCGAAATATTTCTGCCTAAAGAACAGGCTTCGGGGACAATGAAGATTCATAAGCGGTGGGTTAAAAGAGCAAGGCAAATAAGTCTAATAGAGAATGGGGGCGGAGGGGGAATGCTAAGGCACACACGTACCCTCCAGAAGAGGAGGAGGGATGGGGGAGGCATTCCACGCTGGAGAGAGGAGCAGGCTCGGGCGCGCTCGCTCTTGCCGGGCCCGTCCCGGCCCGCGGCGGGGGCTGCGCTCTGCTCGGGGCCGCGCCCGCCGGCAGCGAGCCCGCGGCCGCGCTTTGTGCGAACACCTGCCCCGAGGGCGCCTTCCCTCTCCCGTGCCAAAGGGAACCGTTTGGGAGTGTTTCTCTGGGTTCGCTTGGTTTGCTGAGCACAAGTATTTTCAGTTTGGCAGGGAAAGTCTGTGGGCACTGCTGGGGCCCGAGGGACAAAAGCCAGGGAGCTGGATGTCGAGGTGGTGCTGAGCTACTGTGTGCATCAGCCCCTGTCAGCAGAATTCCTGTTTTAGTGGGAAATGAAGGTTGTGATGGGCTATGAAGTAACTGTATAAAGCGTTAAGGAAATCCATTACAGCAGACGCTTAGAAGCAGGCAAGTCATGTGCAGCTGGAGCCCTCATTCCTACTTCTAGTTGGAAATTGTTAAGAGAAAGAGCTATATGCAGAGGGTGACCTTTCCGTGGCCCTCCTATTCAGAGCAACAGAGAGCTCTTTTTTACCTCCTCTTCCACCTTATAATCATCTCTCCCGACCCGTCCTGCTGCTTTCTCTGCCCTTCTTTGGTGCTCCTTTCCTCATCCTTACACCAGCTGGGAGGGAGTGGGTTAACTCCTTCCTCTTCACAGGCTTTGGGAGTGAGTGCTCCCACTTGGAGAGGCTCTTGGTAGGACCTATAGCTCAGTTTGGTGTTGCAGAGTTAACCAGCACGTGCATAGGCAAATGGCAACGTTCTGCAAGTGCTGGAATGGAACCAAATACTGTGCCGATGACTGATCTCACCCAAGGGCAACCCACAACTACTGAACAATAGCACCCAGAAAGACAAATGTGCTAATTTCCCCAATTGAAGTGGGGGCATTACTGTGGAAATGTAATATGCAGCCTGTTAATAAGATTCAACCTGATCTACTACTGTGCCAGTCCAATAGTCTCCAGCTGGTCACGGGGTTGGTGTAAATACTGAGTTGAGATTTGTAAATGAGACAGTATAAAGAATTAGTCATTTTCGGCTGATTATTAAAAATCTCAGCAAGAGGTGTCTTTTTGCTGTCTCACAGAATAACCTCACAAATAAGGTCCAGCAACCAAAATAGGAAAATTTCTATGCTATCTGAGAAACTATGCTGATCACAACATACCAGTAAATGTTTAAGCATCCACAGGAAATATACCCGTTGGTGTGTGCTGTAGGACTAGTGTTAGGAGGCAGAAGTGCAATTTTTAAAGGTATCTTACATAGTTGCAAAAATGTAAAACAGAACTAACAGACATGAAAAAAGCCTTTGCAAGTAACACTTTTTCTTTTTTTTTTTTTTTTTTTTTTTGCTTTGCAGAGTACTGAATTCAGTTTATTATTTATAAAGTAAGGAAATTTGCAAGTGATGGAAACTCCTGAAGGGGTGCTCAGCCTTCATGAAGGTGGAGTTTTTGTGTGGCTGGACACAGTTTTGTGGCTGGATTCCTTGAGTTTGCTGCAGAACTGGAGAGGGCACTGTGGGCTCTGTTTTGTTTCCTAAGCCGGCTTCACAGAAAATCAAATGTTTGATGAATTTTAATAGTTCATTTTCATTCCCTTTCAACCACATATCCCTGAAGTGCAGCTCGCAGGAGTGTCATTGACAAAAAATGCAGTTCCTGATTTTGGCCTCTTCCTATTGAAGTACCATTGACTTTGATCGAGGCAGTCTTGAGTCCTGAGCCCTTTGTCGCATAAAGAGGTTCAACTAAGCAACTGTTAACTGAAGAGCCACCTAAAAATGAAAAACTGTGGTTCTAAGGTGCATAAAACCATTATAATTACTTAACATGTCTGCAGTCATATAGCTTTTAGTGTGCATATAATCACCAAGTGAATAAAGGCTGTATACAATTTCAGAGCAAAGCATATGCAAAATTCAAAATCGCCCCCTTCCTTTCAGCTGCTTAAGTTCTTAGCATGTGTTTCTTATTTCCTATTTTCCTTTGCATACCTTTTTAAAATTCTTAATGCATTCCCCTGTAGAAAAGCTGTATTCTTGTCCTGTAGTTCTGTAATCCTTTGCCTGGCATTAGGAAATTATCTCATAGAGTTCATCCTGGGATGTTTTGTTGTTTGTTTGGCCTGTAAGGGAAAAGCGAACATCTTGAAGAATGCTGCCCTTTTTTGTGTGTTTACCATGCAGAATAAAGAAAACAAGTGTCCAGAGTCAGCAGGCTGGGAGTGTATCAGTTAATTAGTGGCTGGACATTGCTCGGTAGGAAGCCTGGAGAGGATTTTTTTTGTGCTTGTGTGTATGTGTGTTGTCTGCTCCCTTTGATCACTTGTGTGGTAAATAGACATGCACGGTAGCTATAGCAACACGTGCTGTAGGTTGGTGGGAACAGAGGGGATGGGATCCCCTGACAAAGGATAGTTTGTTAGAGTGGTTGGTTCTGATTAGAAAAAGGTGGCACCAATCAGGGCATTTAATTCCATCAGTTTTGCAAAACGCAAATGAATGTTATCAGTTTCAAAGTAACCCTTGTTTCTGTAGCAATGCAAGAATGGAAGCATGTGGAAGTTTGGTGAGGAAGGGGGAGGGATAATAAAAAGCAGAGTATAACCCATTTACACTTTTGAATGTAAAAATATTCACGCTAGATGTGCTTTTTCTCGTGGTGCTGCACTGTCTATGCAGTTTGCAAAAGAAGCATTTGCAGGAGCCAAATTCCCACAGATAATGGTACAAACAGTTGTGTTTTTAGAATATGGCTTCAGGAGGCACTGATGTTAATATGATGTTAAGTAGTGCATCTGATCCATTACCTTTCCCTGATTTATAACCATTCTGTGTACAATTTGGGATCCCAAGATCCTGTTCCTGTTTCAGCAGCCTACCTGTAGAGGTCAGACTTGAAGCTCTCAAAATCTTCCCATGATAGAATTTCAACCTAAAGCTATAAATATACATATCCATAGCCACTTTCCTCATTAACTTTATGTGGAAAACTTTTAAAATAATGTTGGTTTTTCAGTGTCAGGTTATTAAGTAACACCACGTTCTGCATTGATGGAAGCCTGAAATACATCAAAATTCAGCTTCGTTTCACGTCTTGAACAGAACCCAACCTAAAGCTTTTATTAGCGCCTGAATTATTTAGCTGTGTATCTCTGTCTCCATGATCCCCACTAGGGCTCCCACCTTTGATGAGGTCTGTCTCCAACTCCCTCCCTCCAGCCTGCCCAGCCCTCTGCTGCGCTGGCTGCCGGCTTCCCACTGCTGCCTGGTCTCAGGGCTTCCCCACTGGCAAGGGACAGGGAAGCAGGCAGTGCCACAGAGGGTTTCAACAGCTTCTGAGCACTGCAAAAAGTTGTCAGACCTCAGAGTCCCTCCACAGAGTGGCACGAGAGGTAAGGGGTCTGCTGGATCCTGGGGTCAAGGAAAATTAAGCGCTGGGAACAAGGAGCTCGCAGTGGTAAATCCTCGCAGGGAATCGGCTGAAGCTCAGGAAATGCTTCAGCGTTTTTAGAAACAGTTTGATTTGTCTGTGGGTGAAGACTGAGCTGAGAGAAAGAAGCAGACAGACCAGTATTCACATACAGCCATGTTAATTGCCTTTTGGATGAGCACTGGAGTTTGTTTGAACTGAATTTCAGACTTCGCAGGGTATTTCAACATTTAGCCTGTTTTTGGTTCAAAGTCTTTATTATAGTTGTGCAGTTTAGAGCTTGTAATGCTTTAGCAAGCTGTAAGGAATTACTGTATATCCCTGAGATCCCTGGCTTGCAGTGCAGAATCCAGCCTGTCTGAAAGCTGGGAAAAGCGCTGAAGGGTAGGAAGCTGATTTTGATCTCTTTTCTATACAGTAAAAATTGTTCTTAATTCTTTAAAATTCTTTCCCATTTGCTGTCATGTCATGCTTTTTTTTTTTTTTTTTTTTTTTTTTTTTTTTTTTTTTTTTTTTAATCATTAGCATTTATATCTTCCCAGGGGATGTGGGAGGAGAAAAAAGTTGGCAGAGAGGCAATGTTTGTTTGGCCCAAAAAGTTTTATGATTAAATAAGTGTTGAGATAACTGGGTGCAAGAAGAATTTTAAGATAGTAAAACAAATAAAAGAAAGTCCAGGCTTTTATTCCTGTAAAAAGAATAAAAGGACAGTAAATGAGGACACTGATGGGGCTGATAAGATTTTTTTTTTTAACTGTAGTGTATAGACTTTAAGGAAAACATTTATGGAAGAACACTTTATGGCCCCAGAAAGGAGCTGGTGACACACTATGACAGTTGCTCCACGTTTTGGGGCAGGAAGGCCAACATATTTCTCATGTCTTTGGTGGTAACAATATCTTCCCATCACTCTTTGCCCAGGCTGCCTTGTTCTGCCCGTGCACCTGTGGGGCTCCAGTGTCTGAGCAGATGCCCAGGACTAATGGCATTGACTCGTCTCTGGGTCTGCAGGTATTTAATTACTGAACAACTGCAGCAGGAGCTCAGAGAGACCCCCGTCCCCACAGACCCCCCACACACAGACCCTCTCCCACGCTACCAGAGTGGCAGGGCAGAGTCATTTGTGGTCCTGGCAAGCTGATGCACTCTGTAGACTCAGGTGAAGAGAGCTTACTTAGATGAGACCCTCCCTCCCCACACCATCTCTGGGATCTCCCTTTTTTATTTTTTTTTAACCTGAATTTGAGGCACTAGCTGAGAATGATGTTTTCCTTCAAAAATACTGAGAAATCAGTATTTTATGGCAAAATTATTCTCAAAAAATTCTATTCTTTTATCCTATATGGAAAGGGGATCCCTTTTGGCTTTTATTTTGTTTTTGTTTGGGATTTTGGGTTTTTGTTTGGGGTAGGATTTTTTTTGTTGTTGGTTGGTTGGTTTTTGGATTTTTTTTTTTTTTTTTTTTTTTTTTTTTTTTTATTTTTTTTTTTTACCCTTCTTTTTAATTTGGCTTGTTTTGTGTATTAGTTTGGGTTTTTTCTTCCTGAGAGGTAATTGGAGACATGAAAGAAAAAAAAAAAAAAAAGAAGAAAACAAAAGGAAAAGAGAAACACTACACATTTTGATACTTTTGTATTTAGAACTGGAGTAACCAGATCTAGCTGCTCCATTATAAAAACAGCCAACATCTCAGTTTCAAGGATCTCTTCATCACCAGGCAAGCTTCAAAAGATTTGGAGAGGGTTTTGGTTTTATCATTGGATTGTTCTGGTTTTCCCTCCCTAATATTATGCCCTTATTGCAAAATCTGTATGTATTTTACATGGAAGATGTACACTCTCTTGACAGTTTCTCCTTTGTGGACCACCAAGGTCTACCTCTGTCTCCTGACTCTGCTTTTTACCCCCTTTGTAACCAGCTCCAGCTCCCTGGGCAGTGAGGTCTCAAGATGTCAGCCCAGTCTCTGGTTCCACGTCAGCTCTGGATGCAGGGATACAGACAGATCCCTCTCTTACTACTTGTGTTTCTGTTCTTACTGGAATCACAAGAGACTGTAGGCAGAAGCCTAAGCAACTCTGTAAATAATCTCACTGAAAAATCCACGTGTTGTAAATCTGATGTGCAGGGAACACTGAGGACAGGGGAAGGGAAGGCTGCCCTGAGCAAGGAAAGGGCAGTGCATGTGGATAAGGCTCTTGGGCGGGGACACATTGTGAAGCACAGACCAGGTCTGTCCATGTGATACTCAAGAAATTGTATGTTCTTTGGTGATGCCTTGTATCAAATGCCATCCACACGAGCCTACATTTCCTCACTGAGAGATGTCAGCTATATGGACCCTGTTTTAGATAACTTAGGAAGCCTAGGCTTTGACTGTACAGGTCAAAATTTGGCCTATCCCACCGGCGCCTATTGAAACAGGTAAATGGTTAATGATTTAATCTCTAACTGGAAACCCTCAGAATTATAGTTTAGACAGAGATTTCAAACTGGGATTTAAGCAGTTCAAAAGTGCACTGTATTGTTTTGGTCTAATTAACACAACATGGTGATAAGACATTAAAGCAGAGTGACAACACTATACATTGATAACAGGGGACATTAATGCCTGGAGACACAGCCTACATTGTAAAAATGTGAAAAAAAAAGGGCTTATTATGTTAGATAGGTCAATGTGATTTGACCTAGTTTTGCTTTGCTGCTTGGAAATTATGTCAGTATTTGTTATGTCATCTCCTTGGATGAGCAATTTCACATCCTTTTTTGCATTGCAGTATTGTTCTAATATTTCATATATTTACTTGCTCTCTAAAAGGATCCTTCAGGCTAATTCTAGAGATCTGGGTAAAACTAATACAAAACAAAAACCTCCTGAAACCAGCTTCCCTTTCATATATGTCCTCTGCAACAAAAAGGAGTAAGTTTAGTCACAGCAAAAATATAGCTACAAATTCTGAAAAGTATCTTGTCCCCTTTATAGTTGAAACTCAATAAAGTTCATGAATATAAAATGACTGTGCTAACTCATATGGCTATGTACACCTTTTTCCATAGAGGTTTTTAAATGCTAAAGCCCAGCATTTTTAACTTTACCTAGGTGCTTATGTAAAATAGAGTGGCTTAAAGGCACCACATCATATATCTCCCTGAAAGGTAAGGTATCATACAAAGTCATCAGTATTTCTCTCGGGAAAAATGAGGTGATTGTTTGTTTTGGGGTTGTTTTTGTTTTTTTGGGTTTTTTTTTGTTTGTTTGTTTTTGGGGTTTTTTTGGTTTTTTTTTTTTTTTAGTATTCATCAAAATCCCAAGCCCTTTCCTTCACATTTATGTTTACATTGGTTTTTTCCTCTGCTGCCATCTGGACTTGTAAGGCATTTGCCAGGGCTCAAATTGTGGTACATCAGGGAACAACCAGGGGATTAGATGCTACTGTTCTTTGCTCTAATGGAAAAAATTTTGCTGTTACAGTATTTTGGTAAATGTTAGCAAAGCAAAGCTCCATTTCTTCCTTAGCTTTACCTGTCTTCTCACAGCTATGCCTCTTACTGTGTTTAACGAAGGTAGGGTATGATAAAATTGCACCTTTTGCTGCTTAACATTTCTTGGTCTAAAATGGGAAGCTCTGAAGCCTGATTTTTCCTCTGCTGAAGTCAGTGTTATTGGGAAGGTCAGCTGACCTCCCCATTCAAAACAGGCTTTTATTGTAATTATTCAAATACATCTATTGTTACAAATGCTGAACAGATCAGGTGGTAGTGTGAGAACAAAATCAGGCTTTCTTTCCCATTTTTTTAAAAAATTTAATTTTAATTCCTATTTTCTTAAATAATAAGAAACTTATTCTTGGGTTTCAGCATGAGCTTGTTCCTTGCAGTGTCAAAATATTTTAATGAGTTAAGTAAGACCTGTACAAGTTATTTACCATTTCTGCGTGTATACATTTAGTCTTCAAAAGGTCCTGCTTACTCAGTATCTTCAGCTCAAGTAAAATTAAAAATTGTAATAGCTATCTGAATTCTTTGAGCATACTTCAGATTCAAATGCTCTTACATCCCTTGTTAACCAGCTTAATTGGAACAAAAGCCCAATATGAATGTGTGTTCAGAGGTGCCTCTTCTTTGCTATCACATTTGCTCTTGATCCCTAATTAAGCCTTGTTACTGAAGGTTCAAAAACCCTCCCACAATTTAACTCTCCTTCAATGTCTTGACTGCAAAAGAAACTGTCAGGGAAGAAGTCTGCTATTGCCTCCTGTGTGCCTCCTCTTTTTAAACAGAACTAAAGTCTAAACTGCTTATGAAGGATTAGCAATGACTGGAAATAAATATCACATATCCCCAGAGTAGTAAAAGCCTCATGCATGAGGAAGATGATGATTGTGGGTTGACAATATGATTCACATAGCCAGAAAGATTGTGCAAGGATTCATGGAAAGTTCTCACTGTAGTCTGGAGATTATCTGGCCCAACCTTCTCTTCAGTGCAGGTTGCTACAGTAATTTCCTCAAACAATATTGAGAATTTCCAGCACATGAGAGTCCACCACATTCCTGGGCAGCCTCTTCCAATCTGCTTTTCTTTTTCCCCCTCAATCCAGACAGAATTTCTCTTGCAGCACTTCATGCCCATTGCATCTTTTTCTGTCAGCAGGCATCCTTGTCTAGAGGGTAGCTCTGTTTCCTCTATTACTAACTTTGTAGATATTCAAGGAGTGTGATTAGATCTCCTTCGAACCTGTTCTCCAGTCAGAGTAAACCTGTTCCCTTCAACCTTTCTTCATATGTCCAGTGCTACAACACTCTAATAATCCCAGTGGCCTCTGCTGGTCCCTTCTCAGATTCTCCAGCTGAGGGACCACAAGTGGTCACAGTATTCCATACAAGTGGTCACAGTATTCCATGTGTGGCGTGGTGAGCAGAGTGAAACAGCTGTATTTCTTGGGTTACTGACTGCACTCGTACCGGTGCAGCCCTGGAGGCTGCTGGCCACCTTCCCTGTCGGGACACACTGCCGGCTCCCAGGCAGCTCACTGCCTGCCGCTGCCCCCAGCTCCCTTTCAGCAGAGCTGCTGCTCCAGCCCATCAGTCCCCAGCTTGTGCTGCTGCTCAGGATTACTTCTTTCCAAGTACAGAACATTACATTTATCTTTGTTAAAACTCACAATATGGCTTAGTTGATAAAGTTACTTTACAGCCTCCAAGAGGCATGTCTTGGCCAACATAACAAAATGGAAACAAGCCCCCAAATTTTCCCTGTTTCAGTTCATCTTATTGCATGATTGCTCACAAAGGGCTTTCGTTATTTCACAAGCATCATTTGTCTTTCTGGACTAGAAATCCTGGGGTATTAGATCATGGATTTTGACTAATTTGTCTATTTTCATGATGTTTTCTATTGTGTGTTTCTATGAATTTGTACCTCTAAACACTGTAGAAGAATTAGCTTTAGGAAGACAGATTGCATCATTTTGGTTTTGAAAATCTGGAAACTGTTACTGGAGAAAACAGGTTTATGGAGAAATGCACCTTATTTCCCCATTTGTCTTGAGCTGATGATGTAGGCATGCACCGAAAGAGACTAATAACCAATGGTGCTGATTTTTTGCCTAACATTCCCTTGAGTTTTCAGACTTAATTCCAGTACACTTTCTTAGTACGATGAACTTTTTTTAGCTCTTTGTATTGAGCCTTGCTGCCCCCCTCCCTGACTGTACTCTAGATTTTCTGTTACTGCCTCCTCACTTCTGTCCCTAGTTTCTTCACCTCCTGCTCCCTCCCCAGAACAGCACCAAACCTCTCAGAAATGTAAGGTAAATACAGGGGAAAGAGAGGGGAAATATTGTCTCAATCCCTCCCCTTTTTCAAACGTGCATTTTAACCTCATCAGGAAGATATGACTCCTGGCCCTATCAGTGTGAAGCTGGAAACTTGATCATGACAAAGAAGAAGAAAACTGATTTTTCCCCTCTCTTCCTGTCCTTCTAACACTGAACTGGATTTGCAAATTTTCCTTGAAGAATCTTAAGATATAAAATCTGTTTTAGCCTTTCTGAACATCTTTTGGCAGATGTTTGTGCCATTGGTTGGCACTATGCCAAGGAACGTCTGAGTATATTTGCTTTTTTGAGGTACTTGGGGTAAAGGAAGGGTAACAGAAAGGAAAGAAAGGGGAAGGTCTGGCTCTTTGTGTTATTCCTACATAATAGCAGGGGAAGCAGCTTTCCTTTTCTTGAGAGCAGTACATTTTAAAATATCAGGATGCATTCCTGAGACTAGACTAGGTTACTTAGAAAATAGAATGCATGAGAGAGGCACAGAGGGAAAATGACTGTGTGGGAGAGGACACCAGGAGGAACTCTGCAGAGAAGGAAAATATCCATCTCTCTTCTTCTAACTGCATTAGGAAAGCAGAGGAAGCAGTCTTTATCTAGAAATTGAGAATGAACCTTGTTTGAAAATCTTGAGGATGAAAATAGGATTTTTCAGTGGTACAAAGTCAGAACTTGCCTTGGTAAGCACAAATGAAAGAGAGAGGAATAGTACAGGAACTTCAAGAACTTGGAGGCAAAGAGAAGGAAGGAAGAAGACAGAAAGATAAAAAGGGTAAAGAAGACCTCTGAAGGCTTACAAAGCGGGTTAAACACTTAAAACCTCCATTGAAACAGTCTGGCCTTTCTCTTCTTGAAAGAACATTCCCAGTGGTACTTGTTCACACTTGCATTGCAATGTAAAGGTGTAATGGCATGGTCAATGGAGTTTTGTTTCATAAATCCTCTGGAAAACTATTTTCCTAGCAAGCTTTTCTTTGCAGTGTCTTTTTAAAATTCGTAAGAGTATTCTGGGGTGTTGGGTATCTTAATGTCTGTAAAAAACAGCTGGAATATAAGGCTTAGTTTTCTGATCAAATTGTAAGGCTTCTGACTTTTTCAGTCTTGAGGTCATTATATAGTGTGTGCAAATAAATGATCTCTACCAGATGGTGAAACCTTGCTCATGAGGACTAGAGGTACATATAGTCCTTTAAACAGTCAAATATACCAATAACTTTAGGCATCTTCATTTCTGAAATTTTTTAGCTGGATTTCTGGGGCAGCATCAATGTAGAAATTCTGAGAATATTTTTTACCATAAGATGCTGTTAGAAAGGGCTTCATTCCAATTGTAAGAACATTACTCCTGATGAGCTTGTACATCTTCCATTGAGAGAATAAAGACTCACCCAGCAGAAGTGGCAATACCAAATCTTTTCCCCCACAATTTCATGATTGCAGTTCCGTGGGAAAAGCTATTTTTTGCGATAAAGACATTTGATGTTGTCATCCTAGTAAAAGGTACTATGAAAGGTATATAAACCTAAGTGGTATCATGATATGGAGAGATGTACAATGCTGTACTTAAGGCCAGGCATAAATCCAGCCCTTATCGCTGAAAGGTCAATTATAATTAATTTTCCTAGCTTTGTACTGCTTCATTTGAAAGTTCTGGGCAAAGATATCCATAGGAGATTGAAAAGACGTGTTAATGTGCTATGCTGTGCAGATCTACACTAAGCAGCATTGGGATGGCATATTCACTACAGGAAATGAAACAAGCTTGGGGATTTGCTCATATTTACAATAGACATTTATTTACTTAGTGTGTTCTTTCTTCTGTAGGGTGAAAAGGTTACATATGTCTTCAGGTGATAATGGACAAATTATTTAATTAATAGGGGTGATTTTGCTCCAAATCAGAAGGTCAAGAATCTTTGCCCAGTGTGTGGGAAAGAACGATACTCAGAGTGATTAACACCCAGAGGAAATTTCTGAGTTTATTTTGGCTGGTCTATAGTTGATAATTCCCTTGGCTAAAGGAATGCCCGGCTCCATGTCAGTCACCATTTCCAGAGCTTAACTTTGAATAGCAGTTATTGCTCACACATGTTAGACTTGTCAACTCTTGTTTCAGAAACACAATGCAAATTGGCACATAGGTAAACTATAGTATTTGGGGGGTTTTTTTCTACTTTATTGTTGAAAGACTCGTTTTTTAAAAAAAGAAATATAGGAAGGTTCTTGATATGTCTGTTTGTATGAATTAAGAGACATCATGGCACACTACTTTGTTATGTGGGCAGAAGAAATTTGACAGTGGTAAAGAGAATGGGAAAAACAAATCCCAGTAGCACAGAAGGGCGCAAGAAACATCCACTCTCCAAATCTTAATTATACAAGTAATGAAATGAGTCATAGTATCTCAGAAGATATTTAAGGGAGATGGTATAAAAGATCAAAAGCCATAAAAACCTCCAGAATAGCTCAGAATGAGGGAGATAAATTGCTAGTGTTCTTGCACTAGCAGAAAATTATTTGGGAGAAATTGCAAATGACAATAGGAAGTGGGCAATGCTCATACTAAGAAATGCTGCTCCATAAAACAATCTAAATCCCCAAATCTGACCTGGGAAACTTCTGTCCAGACTCCAGATTTATTATCAGTGTAACTCTCAGCATGCAAAATGCATTGACCGTGTTTTCCAAAGATTCAGAGCATTTTATTTCAGTGGATGAAATAATTCATAGATGTTTTACCATGCCAAAACTTGGCTGTGGTTTAAAGCACCATTTCAAAGGTTCAGTACAAGGTTGTGTTTTTAATATTCTGCAGATTTATCTTTATCTTTTAAATGCAAATGTACTGGGGCAGGAATCACGGACTTGGGTCACTCTGTGGTCTGTTACATTTCCATATGTCCACACTGCAACTGAGGAGTTTATTTTTCAGCTTGTTTGGGTAGTGACCTCCAATTCTCCCAATCTAACAACAGAGGCAGTTCTGCTTTCATGTCAGCCACTCTATGTCCTTTATTCACCTCGGGGGGAGGACACAGTCTAAATCAATTTATGCTGCTAGTTTTCTAATACCTATTTATACTTCCCTCCAGAGTGCCCAGAAGTTCAGCAAAGACTTCCTGCAGTTAAGTGGAAAGCATCAGGGAACAGCGCAGATACAGAAACCACAGCAATTGCCCCCCAAAAAACTTAGCAACAAACACAGGAACTTCAGTCTGAAAACTGATGTGAAAAAATAACAGAGTGAAAATTTTATATACATGAATTGAACATGAGTTTAGCTACTTTACTTAACTGGATTTTAGATGTCTGGGTTTGTCACCACGACACACAAAGCAGCCACACGCAGACAAGAGGTTTCGCAGAGCAGAGGTTCCTCCGTCCACCTCAAGGCTGAGACAGGGCGGAGAGAGAGCTTCCTTGTTTATTTCTTACTTTATATACATTTGTGGGTCTAGCAGAAGATTGGCTTTTAGAGTTTTCACCTCTCAAGCCAACTGGCCAGACCAGCCGTCAGTTACAATTGTTTTCAGGTTAGAAATATGCAAACAAAGGACAGAGAATGAAAAACAAAGGATTTGCTTATGTTACATCTGTGGGAAAAAGGTAAAACTGCTTCTAATATTGTACCATATCTAAAAAGATCTGACTCCATTTTACGAAAAATCAAAAGGCTATAAAAAACTCAGAAAAACCAGGGTAACATGGATCTAAATCTGTGGCTTATTACTTTTATCAAAAAGGGAGGGGATATATAAGAAAGGACCTGCAGAATCACGTCTTTCCCAAAAATACCTTGCATAACTAATCTTTATCATCTGTCCAATCTATCTTGAAATGATGGATGGATTGACATAAAGACATGAAGTCTCCTGGTGCTATGTTGGATATTCACTTAACTAAGGAAGAAAAATGGTTGGAAGGCTTTAAATAGATTGTGGTAAAATATATTTTGTAATGCAGATTTGATCTATGAAGAACAATACAAAATAATGAAAATAATGTTGAGCATTTTCTGTTTGCTGAGAAGTCAGAGTAAGTGAAGGGTTACTGTATTAGTGTTTCATCAAGGTCAATATAGCATGAACAAACAGGGTATGTTGAGATACTCAAACAGAGATATCCAGAGAAGCTTTGGATGTTCCATCATTAGGGAATGCTCAAGGTCAGCCTGGAAGGAGCCTTGAGCAATGTCATCAGTTGGTGTTGGTGCCCATAGCAGGGGTGTTGGAGTATATGATCTTTGTGTTGGGTTGAAAAAACTTTTATTCTATGATTTTTTTTTTCCTTTTTATTTATTTAGGTCACATTTTAAGCAGTATCATAAGATTTTCTTCTTTTTTTTTTTCTTTTTTTTTTTTTTTTTTTTTTTATAAGACAGTCTAAATTTGATTAAACCATGCATGACTGCATCCCAGGAAGTGTACTGATTTAACTGGAAATTCTCTGGGTATACTGTATTTTTGTGATGGGAATCTTCTGACAGTATAGTCACTGACAATGGGAATATCTATGTCTTGGCACACTTGCTACTAGCTTCTTTTGCAGTCCATGGATATAGGTACTTCAGGAATAAGATTTTTCTTTGCACTAAAGCCATACGAAATTGTAAGATAAAATGATTCTTTGAAATGCCTGTTGAGTAGGAAAGGGTCCCCCTATTACAAGGATCTTGTTATCTGTAGGTGTCTATATTTTGGACACCTCTACTTCATCAGATGAACAGAAAGTTAATATTATTTAGAGGACGCTTTGTTTTCCCTGACATCTGATAATGTTATAGCCCATTCAAAGATGGCTGTATAAGACCATACAAAAATCTTGCTTTGTGTTGTTTTTCTGATCTAAAGTCAGGTGAGATGAATTTCAGCCTTTATAGAGAGTGTGATCAGCTAAGGTTAGCGGAGTGGTACTGCAGTCTCCTGAGAGCCAGGGATGATTTCTTTACCAGAATTCACACTA
Source organism: Hirundo rustica (assembly GCF_015227805.2). Taxonomy (NCBI): domain Eukaryota; kingdom Metazoa; phylum Chordata; class Aves; order Passeriformes; family Hirundinidae; genus Hirundo; species Hirundo rustica. Next base: position 99,319,275 of record NC_053451.1, on the reverse strand, counting down.
GAGCTTATTTGAAGTGCTCAATGGTATTTAGTCACAGTGAACTGAGTGAGGGCACAAACTGACAATTTAATTTCAAAAATGTTGACTTCAGAAGCATTTCTCCCATCCAGAATGTAATTATGGTTGAGACCTGTATTATTATTATACCCTGGAAGAATCCTAATGGGAACCTTACCTTTGGAAGGAAATGTTGCCTACTTCATTCCACATGTTTTTATCTTCATAAACCGGGATTGCAGTCATTAATATCTCCTGTCTTTTCCCACTAATTCCCATTATTATGTTTTCCTGTATATCATATTTCTGAGACTCCATGTTTCCCACTTTCCAATCTTGCCCACATTTAAATTTTTGGTCAGATTTTCCTGAAGGTGAGAAGGTTTTGACATATTCAGTGCCGGTATTCACATTAACAAATCATGCTGGACCAGTTAACAGCAGATCAGGAGAATGAAATGATTGATGCAGAGAACCCAGTACCCAGACTATATGCATTTTTTACCCATACTGTACTCCTTATAGTCAGGGCCCAAAGACTTCTTAGCAGCAGAAGGTCATTATTAAGTGCTCATCTAGAGCTCATCATCTGTGCTATTACATCTGAGAGGATGAGACTTCATGCACTCCAGCATTAGTCAGAGATGTGACTCCAAACCTGATTAATGGAGAGGATTGGGAGGTTGCTTAAAAATGTTCCCGTGACCCGAACACTTCACTACCGGGAAGATATACAGCAAGCACAGCTTCTGCTTGGCAAGGACACAGATATCCTTGAATTAGCATTTGTACTGCTCATTTCCCTAATGCGGCTTTCCAAGCCGGGCTCATCCTGAGGGGTGGTGCTGACAACGCAGACACAGCTAATGAGCAAGCCACGCTCAGAGCTCACAGGGCACGATGGTGTGACTGTGCCTCAAGTGAGGAGGTTAAGTTATACACCAGTGAACTTGGGTATCCTGAGCACTGTACAAATCGTGAAGGACAGGCTTAGTAGGAGGACGATAGGTTTGGGTCAGACTGGGAAAGAGGAGCACTAATGCTAAACAGTGTTATAGTGCTAATCCTTTTAACTTCCTCTCTGGGCTTTGTTGTCAGACCCCTATTGGTGCCTGCTTATTCAGACTTTGCTCTGTCTTCCCGGGCACTCATTTTGAGCAGAGCTGTCCCTTTCCATACTTAACAGGGAGCTGAAAAGCAAAAGGCAGCTCTTGTTTCTTCAAGGTGGGAAACGGGTTTTTACTGCTGAAACACTGTAACTCAACCAAAGTTGCAGAATATCTGCTGACCAAGCATATGAATGTGTTTAGGATGTTACGCCACTCAGAAGTATGAGAGTATTGTATCTGCATTGCATTAGTTCTTATCTCAGCTAACTGTGGAAAGATCTCTTCTATAGAAAAGCTCAGGAGTACATAAAGGCACTGTTGTTTCTTGGAGTTAGTGAAGCTATGAAACGCATGAACTTTACCCCTTGTCTCTACAAAAGATTTGCCAGTTCTATGAATTTTAAATCCATGGGAAATTTTTGTTGCCCTCAGCTGCTGGGTTTCAATGGCTAAAACTCTTTTTGAAGTTATGCTTGAATGCTGCTTTCTTTACAGCCTCCAAAATGACACCTTATGTTTTTCCTGCATTCATAACACTGAGAAAAAGATGAACAAGTGTTCCCTGTTCACCCAGCCGTCATATATCATCTGATCTTTTTGGCTGCTTGAATGCAGTGATTAAATGCCCATAATTCCAAGAAATACTAAAATGTGTTTAGCAGTTTGATGTTTTAAAATCCGGGAATAAAAAGGCAGATGTTGTGATCCATGAAGAAATAGTACATACAAACTGGGGGTAGGGCACAAGAAAACTAGAACAGTTTCCTGTCTAATGAGCCATGCATGGCGAAGACTCTAAGGAATGGCTGGCAGCTAAGAGCTACCTACAGCAATGTGATCATTTTAAGTTCCATTAAGGCCTCGCTATTTTACAATTTATACAAATTTATGCTGCAGGAAAATCTGAAGCCTGTTGTATCACTCAAGTAAGTAAGAAAATCAAACTTCTAAGAACTGGGCTATCATTTAGAAGAACTGCATCCATCCAATTCTGATTTTTAACTGAGTATCTTGCAGATGAATGGGAGAGAACCTTGATTCAGGAAGGAGAGGGCAGCATACTGAGCACTGGCAGTGTCATAGCATGCATGAGCATTTGCAAATGGCAGCTTTTGGCTATGTGACTGTAGCTTCATTTTTGCTTAATCAAGATGATGGGAAGAAAGAACACCCTGTATTTTCAAGGTCACTAGAAACCTATTAAATGGATCTCTTTTTTAAAGACTACTGAGAACTTACGAAAAAATTTGGACACAAATTTGTTACTTAAAAAACAGATGTTTTCATATGCCTTTTTTGAAAATAAAGGCTGTAACAGTAAGAAAGGGGAAAAAAATAATTTGCCTTCAATTTTCCCATCCGTATATTATAAATCAATATCATAACTGAAACCATTTCAAGATACGTCCTGTCTACTGAGTCAGAAAAAAACCCCTAAAGATCCCAATTTCAGAGCTCAGATAGGTCTCTGCATCGATATTTTGCTCTCTAAGGAAAACTGTGACTTGTATCAGGAAATTTGTCTACCACTTTCTCCTTGGAAATCCAACGTTATTATTAGTTTAACTGTCAGACGTGGTCCTTAAAAACGTAAAATACATCCGGTACAACCCACCAATAAGCCTTATGTCCCGATTTATGTCTGTAGTGGTGTGTCCAACTTGACAGATACAGAAATATCTTCTAAGAGGGTGGTGAGAGAACAATGTTGTTAGTCACCAGATTGGCAAAAGTGTGATTTTGTTGATTACTGGAGCCCTTCTCCCTAACAGCATCGTGCTAACCTATTCAGTAACCAGTTGTCCTGGAAGAGTTGGTCTGTTCCAGATGCTGTACCATCACAGGACTCCTTTCCTCTCCCCAAGCATCTGAGAAAGGCATATAGGAAATCCCTGGGAGGTTTGACAACACTGACTGTAAAAAGGCATTTTTTTTTCCCCTGTATCTTAACTACATATTTTTACAGTGTCATTTTTCTGATATAAACCAACACTTGCGTCTGAAATATTTAAGTTGAAAGCAGACCTTCATTCTTTAATATATAAAGTAATAGAATATGAGAGAATATATGAATATATATATATGAATATATGAATAGAATATATATGAGAGAATGCTTTAAAAAATTGTGTGTTCAAAATTTTTTGTCCTAAGAGCAAGCACCATTCAATGTACTGGGGATCTGCAGCAAACAATAAACTGATCCTGAGCATTAACTTCATCTGCTACAATAGGGTGATAAATGTCTTCAAACTAGACAGAAGAAATCTTTTCAAGCCCTTGTGTCTGACTGAAAGTAAAAAAAGATATTCATCAGAGGATCTCAAGTGGATGGTGAAGTGTTATGCTTTGAATTGTTTACATTCTCCTCTCTTTCCTTTATATTATTTTAAACTTTGTTTTGCTCGGCATCTGAAATAGGATAATCATGTTCCTGATGTGACATGGAGTTTTGTCTGACTTTTTAAGGGAGGGGTGCTTACATAAATGTAGCTGAAAAATTTTCATCACTCACTGCTTGAGGGCTCAGGTTTCATATGTCTGCTTTACACTGTTGAGACCATTAGTGGTGGCATAGACATGAATAATTCTGTTCATAATACTGTCAGACACTTTTCTCTGATACTTGGCTATAAGACCTGAATAATATAATCTGCTATATTGACTTTGGTAAGCGAAAATCATTCTGGGTGTTGTGGTCAGTCAAGTATTTTGAAATTTTTCACTGTAGTTCTCATTTCAAGGCTCTCTCAAACAGGAAGTGTTTGGGGGTTTTGTTGTTTTTTCCTCGTATGCACAGAATATGAATTTTTCGCACAAGTGAAAGAGATAACATCTAAAGATAGGCTGATACACCACGTAGTTATTTATGTGGTTCAGAATTATAAATCACTTTGAACACATTTTGATTATGTACAACAGGTCCAGGCCACATTCCACCTAGAGATTGTTGCAAAGCCCAGTTTGACTTCATGATAAAGCACACAGGAAGACAAGGACTGGGTTTTTCAAAATCACATTTTTGTGCCTTCATTTCCAGGAAATGCTAATTCTTATTACTTCATCACTCAAGTACAAATATAATACAAAGCCATAGATCTGAAAAATACATTGGATTTTTTGAGTATTAGCCCTTCAACATTTCAAAATAATATACAATAATATAAGTGCTGAAAGGAACACAGTATCCTTGCTAAAGATATTCTGTGCTCTGTGTGTGTGATAGAATTCCAGCCTAAATGCACAGAAAAACGAAGTATTAATTTTTTTTGCTTCCTAAGGAGTTCAAAATGTTTTGCTTCTGTGGAATTTAATGTAAGTGATGCTGGATATTAGTCTACAGCATTCTGTTCACCTTTGAAAAGCCTAGGTTATAATCTGATTTGGATGACAATTGAAAGAGCTCAGCAGTGTCAGTTTAGTTCCTTTTTTTATTAAATCACCATCAGACACTTAACACAGTGCTGATCCTGGTAAGGTTCATTTTGAGCATATTTGAGCATACTGGCACTATTGGAGTAAAAGAGGCATAGAGTATAAACTTGGCTTTAAAAACAAATGAAATCCACCAAATTAATTCCTTTTAAAAACCACAAACATTTATGGAAATTTTGCAAAGACAAACCATACCTACTGCATGACATGCCTTTATTCTCATAGATGATAGGCTATTCTGCATTACAAATGGGAAAGATATTGATACTATTGGGAAAAAATCCTCAGTAGGAGGAACTGTATTATGATAACAGTGATTTCCACTGGCTCATTAAAGATATCAGCGTAGCAGAATCTGGACAGATTGTATGTTAGGTGTGGTCATCAAGTCAAAAACTATGCTAAAAAGAAGATGTTTTGATCAGCATCTTAAATCATCTATTTACACCTGATCCCTTCCAAACTGTAACAGAGATGATAGGGTAGTATAAAGATCTGTAGCAATAAAATAAATAATTACTATCAGTTGATCTAGGAGTAAGCAAAAACCTTGCCATAAGTAATAAAGGCAACAGCAAAAGCTTTCTTCATTAAAAGGAAATTTCTCACTCTGCGTTATTGCATTCTGAACAGAAGTGTCAGTTGTAGTTTTTAAAGAATGGTATATCAGTTCATTCCGTTTCTGTAATGATCTGTGGATCAAAAATGATGCATTGCACCCATCAGCATTGGTTTTTGCAAGATACAGGCTGGACGTAGCAGAAGAAAAAGGTGTAGAGTCTAGCACTTCAGCGGGCTAATGTGTTTTAAAGCTACGACTCAAATGACCACAGTTTAATCCCTGTGCTGCCAGTCAAGATAGTGATTAAAAATCACTCATTCAGGCAGTTGCTTCTGGGTGTTGATGTGCCTGGTTGTGGGCATGGAGTTAAGGGGATGGAGAAGAGGAGGCTTTGTGAATGTATGGCTAATGTTTGACAAGCTGAATTTCAAAAAGAAGGAGGGGAAAAGGGGGAAAAACTCAGTTTGCGCCAGGAGGGAGGAAAAAGCAAGAACAAAGCTTCCTTCAGTAAACTCAGCCAGTCTTAAAATCGTAATTTTTGAGTTCCTCACAAGAGAGCTACCCCCTGTCACTGCTCTAAAGAGAAAACAAGATTGTGAAATAAAAAGTCAGCCTTGGGGGAGAGGGCGGAAGAGAAGGGGAAGGAAGCTGGTAAATGAGACAGGATTTATCCTGAAATAATAACCTTAGCAATGATAGCAGGGCTCCTGGTGAACCACTTGGCGGACTTTTTAATCTGTCTCCTTAGATGCTGAGTGTCATGTTTAAAGCAGGTTCTTTATGTCAAAGGAGATTAGCACCGGTGGCAGAATAACGTATTCTAGAATGTGAATATGAAGAAAAAAGTACTTTTTCCCATCTCCCCTGCTGGTAACTCTGATATATTTTGGTAATTCTGACATATCTCGCTATATTATTTCCTTGTTTATTGTGTAGATTTGTTTGTATATAATTACTCCTAAATTACTTTGAAAAATCACTGTGGAGAAAAAACACTTGTTCTCTTGTTACCTAAAAAAAGAGTCACTGAGGATAGCATTAAATCTTCTTTCAACATTAAACGTTTAAGTATCGCTGGCTGTGCTACTGCCTTTTGAATCCATGCATGACTACTAAAATACTTCATCTCTCAGGGATTCTTACACATCTCATCTATCCTAATGTGAGGAAAATGTTTTGGTTTCTCATCCTTTACAGCAAGTGTCTTGTTGAATGCCTAGTACACTCAGCTCCCTGAGCAAAGAGGGTGATGCCAGTGTAACCTTGGTGTCAGTGAAGCTCCAAGTGGAGCAGATCATCTTGAGTGCCATCATGTGGCATGTACAGGACAACTGGGGATCGGGCCCAGCCAGTGTGGGTTTAGGAAAGGCAGGTCCTGCTTGACCAACCTGATCTCCTTCTCTGACAAGGTGACCTGCCTTACGGATGAGGGAAAGGCTGTGGATGTTGTTTACCTGGACTTGAGTAAACAATGTTGTAAACCTGGACTTGACACTGTTTCCTACTGTATCCTCCCGGAGAACTCATGCCCATGGCATGGAAAGGTGCACTCTCCTATGGGTGAAAAAAATGTCTGGATGACCATCCCAGAGAGTGGTGGTGAATGGAGTTCATCCAGCTGGGGCACAATCACCAGTGACATTTCCTAGGGCTCGGTACTGGGGATAGTATTAATATATATATCAATGACCTGGATGAGGGGATTGAGGCCACCCTCAGTCAGTTTGCAGATGACACCTAGTTGGGCAAGGGTGTTGACCTGCTGGAGGATTGGAAAGCTCTGCAGAGAGATCTGGACAGGCTGGATTGGTGGGCTGAGGCCAATAGTACGAGGTTCAACAAGATGAAGTGCCAGGTCCTGCACTTCAGTCACAACAGTCTTTAGCCATGCTAGGGGAGGTTCAGGTTGGATGTTAGGAAAAAAGTTTTCACAGAAAGGGTAATTGAGCACTGGAGTAGGCAGCCCAGGAAGGTGTGGAGTCACCTCCCCTGGAGGTGTTTCAGGGAAGACTCAGTGCCCAAGTGGACAAGGTGGTGTTGGGTCATAGGTTGGACTCTGATCCCAGAGGTCTTTTCTAACCTGATTCTGTGATTCTGTATGCTATGTATCTAGGGCTGCAAAAGTTGCTTTTTGCACAGTCTTTCTCAGAATAATACTTCTGAATCTGGTCTTCTCCCTGCTTTAGGAATTATGGTTGTTTCATTGAATTATAGCCACCCCAATATGAGTTGGAAGCTTGACAGGCTCTGTTGCTATCACCTCATTTCCATATCTTGTTTATGTTATTTGTACAAGAGCTCTGCCATGCTTCTTGTCAGGGATTTATCCTCATCTTTATTTTCTAGAGGTGTACATAGTTTAGGAAAGGAAAGCTCTCCAGAAAATACTATAAATAAGGTATATGTATGTCTCCCTTTCACATATGCAAAGTTGATGATTGTAGTTGAAAGACAAGAAAGAAAAATAGTAGTGGTTTCTGTGATTATTTTTTTTTTCTTTAAGGCTTGGTTCTTAAAAGCTGGAAATGAGAGCAGCTTTAACTGGTATTTCAGATCCTGTTTAAAATTTGGTAAAGAAAGATAGCAAAACCAGACAATTTCTTGCCCTGGCTTGTGGGGGCATTTTTATGTCATTAAGATGGAATTTAACATCATCACTGCACTGGAAGTCTTCCAAGTGCATTTGCAAGATAAGCAGAAAGCAGAAATGTACGTTGAAACAAGTTTGTCCATTTCTGCTTGGCTTCAGTAGGTCTGGCCTTTGTGAAAGTCTTGAAGAAATGCTGGATCATCCTTTCCTGATGGTAATCCAGGAACCCTGAGCAGGGTTTGAAGGAAGTGATGTAAACTGGATATGAACTGTAGGTTTGCTGCCATTACACACTCTGATCTCTTCCAGAGGGGACTGGTTTAGCTGTCTGATGGTCAGGATCCCAGAACATCCTGGCTGTACTGCTTTTCTCTGAGTTATTAGTGGAAGAGATGGCTGCCAACAAAGGGACATTCATACTACCTATTTTGGAGACCTATCCCCTGAGGAAGATTGGTCCCATCCCAGTCTGTTCCACTCAATTTTCTAGACAGAACCTTAAACATGTGGTTAAAATTTTGTCTAGCTTTTTAATGGCAAAAAATAAGGTTTTATTCTGTCATGTCTAGAGGAACTTAGCTATCTGTTCTTTGGCACAGGCCACCTGCCTGCCCCATTTGGCCAGCCCCTTGTCCCATTTGCTCTTTCTCATGACTGGTTTCTTGACAATATTGTCATCCCACGCTCATCTGGCTCATCCTGTCTGTGGTATTAGAGGTGACTGAAGTTGTCTTTTCCTAACTGGAAGTGGAAAAAGAAGCTGCAAGAGATAAAATCATGGAGTGAATGGATCAAATAATGGATTTCTGTTCCAGGTGTGACTCCATGGCAGATTATGATTCTGACACCATTTTGGGTGTGGATCTCTCTGCTGATGAAGAACTCAGAAGGTGTAGAAAACAACTGCAAAACTCAGTGCAGGAGAAAAGCTAACTTAATACATCAGTCTCATGAGCTATAACTGATTTGCTCTAACTTCCAGTGGCAGAAAATTGTTCTGTATGGCATATTGTAGCTACTTCTTTTCTCCAGCATCTCAAGTAATACAATAACCTTTTCATCATTTCTTCTTGCTGGAAGGGAGGTGATGAGTGTTCATGTTCTGCTAGGGGAATTTTTTCATCCAGGACAAATGTAGACAGAAGATACTATTAATTAGGTTGATTGAGCAGGAAACAAAGGTAGTTAGAAAATGTGACATTTATGTCCTGACATCCACCTATAAGAGTATGTGGTTTTAAGACTAATACAGTAAGTCTGCTGTCAGGGAGAGTTAGCGGCCAGCCAGATTAGTTTCCCAGAAAAGAAGTCTCTGTAGGCTGGCTGCTATTTAATAAATTCACTGTGTCCATTATTCAAGGTTTTGAGCAGATTCCTTTTGCTTATAGAAAAAACAGAATTATTCTCTTTGGTAAACAAAAATCATAATTTTCTTGAATTTATAACAGATTTATAGACATTGGTACAAAGTAATCCAAAGGTGGCTTGTTTTGCCTGTCTTTTTCCTTCCCAAGTCAAGCTCAGATGTCAGGTATTGCTGAACCTGTTTGGTTGCTTTGTGAAATCTGGAGGGGCACAAACTGCCACCAGGAGCTGCTACCCAGAGCAGCCACTGCTATGTCTGATTAGTTCACAAAGACACAATTATTCTGGTTGGCATTAATTAGATGAAGAAGGTAGGAAAGGAAACGAGAAGAAAAGAAGTTATTGCATTCTTGAGCTGGTAATTTATACAGGACTGACAAGTGGAGAGGAAAATTGCAGAGCATAGTGGCTATCTCTACTGGCAACTGAAAACAGCCCAGTAATTTTTTCAAGGGACTTGTGCTTTGTCTATTTGCTCTGAAGAGTTGATAGCCGTAGCAAATAAATGTTACCTGGAATGGAAAATTGAATTTGCATTAAATATTAAAAGCATAGACTCAAGATCCCAATTCTTTGAATCTTCACTATTTAAAGCAATAATAGCATTGGTTTTTTGTTGGTTTTTTTGGGGGGTGGGGGAGGTTTTTTGGTGGCTTTTGTTGGGGGGAGGTGGGGGTTGTAAAATTTATTGCTCAGCAAGTCCAGAACTTAAAATTGACAATGTATCTCACTGCAATGTTATAAAGGGCTAAAGTATAGAAAGGCTTTCAAAGGGGTAACTGATGGAAGATGGACACATGGATGGCTGTTCCACTGCATCAGAGTGAGTATTCCTGGGAGAGGATCAGTCAGTAATAGGTTTGTTCCTCAGTTTTCTTTTACCTCACCCATCCTCTTTGGGACATAGCCTTTCCATGGCAACTGTGTAGTGAACATTTTGTTGATCTAGTGTGACTGCTCCCTATGAAATGATATATCTGTATTAAAGATCTCAGGTTCAAGGAGATTAAAGTTAATGGCTGCAATATGTATTCTCAACTGGTATTCTGTGGTATGTTAATACCAGTCCTGTATGAACTTTAGCTTTTGAAACATACTGCCTGTGTGATGACCTGTTCATTAACAGAAACTTGAAGTAAAACACCCCTACCTGTTAGAGGACTTTGTCATTCCTTTTAGGCTGAAAGTGTCATGTTCAAGACCTGGAAGTTTCATAAAAATTCCTCCCTAAAGATATTGCTACTGCTTCATAACCATCTGGTTTGGGTTTATTTCTCAAGTCACTATGGGGGCGTTTGTTCTTTGGTTTACCTGCTAGACTTTGTTTTTATTTAAGCTTTTTCCTTTCCTCTTGCTTGAGTACAAAAGCACTGTGTCTTATCATGCTTTTAGTTGTAATTTGCATTGTATTTAATATTTGGTTACAGTAGCAGGAGATTCTTTTGAAGAACAGAAAGAAATACAATAGAATATCCTTTCTTCTTCTATTTGTCAGCATTGCTTTTGGGGAAAACTCCACGATGTGGACTGTACTGGTAGTGGTACTGAGAACTGCAGGAGCTCTGGAGAGCCTTCAACTTGAGTGACAGGCTCTTCTTTCAGGGTGATGGGAAAGAATACTTGCACGAGTCCTTAATCTGAAATTTGACAGTGAGTTGTGTTTATTTTTGTGTAGATGCAGGTGCACCACCCTGAAGAAGACACTGACAAGAAAATAAGGAGTAGAGTATGACACAAGAGGAAAGTTGACAGATAATTAGAGATTTAATAATAAATACAAAAAAAAACCAAAAAAAACCACAAGAAACAAACAAACAAAAAAAAAGCTGTGTTGTCCAGGAATTGGTGCTTATTTAATTTCTTGCAGATCATGAGTACTTAGAGGGAGAGTGATTGATGGGAATAATTAGAGATACATGTTTAACAAGTGTTCCTGGCTCTTGTGGCACATTAATTAAAACTTGAACTTTGTAAGAATGCTCTTTGCAATCCATATTGGTTTAAGAATTCAAACCATTTTGGTTTTGAATGGAGTATAAGTCAAATGAACAGTTAAGTAATGCAACAAAAATAATATGTAATGGGTTACAGTGATCTATGTTTCATTGGAGAATCAGAAAAACCTGAATCAACCCGTAAATCAAGCATAATTGGCAAGGCCCGCCTTTGTGGAGATGTTTTCTTTAGCAGTCTCTGGCAGTCTGTGTTTAAATTCATCTTATGTGATGTTACAAGAATTAGTCTTTGAACTAACAGTAGGCTAAGTACAATTTTTATGTTTTAAGCAGTTTGTTCTCCATTGAGAACATTGAATATCCAGAATCTTTTTCTTTTACATATTTGCATTTGTAAATAATTACATCTCTCCACTTGGCAAACTATTAGAAAAATAAGGACAGGGTGTATATGTTTCTCTGCTCAATGAGGGTCTCTATCCTGAAGTTTGGGAAAGCTAAAAGGCAGTTAATTCACTTAACAGGCCCTGTGCTGGTAAGTAAGGATTTGAGTTCCCTGGTGCTTTGTTTTTCACAAGTTAGTGTTCTTTATTAAGAGGCACAGCTTTCTTTTACTAATACTTTTTCAAGGCTAATCATTTTAATTTGCTAATGATCCTAATTTCTTTCAAAATAGACTGGTACAGTTAATATATGAATATCGCTGGAAGACAATAGACAATACCCTCAGGACCAAAGATTATTTCATTAGCACAAACTTGTTTGGTTCTAATCCTATAAGTATTTGTCTATGTACTTAACTTTATTTAGCATTCCCAGGAAATTCTTGTATCTGATGGTATCTCAGTGTCTGTAGAGCAACTGCCACTGCTGTTTTCAGCAAGAAAGATTCTCCCTTCAAAAGAAAGCTGTTGAACTATGGCTTTAGTTGGAAACAGAACTGAAGTTTCAGCAAAACTGGCAGCTGAGTATGGGGCTAAAATACACTTGTAATTACTGGAACTTTACATTCGTACTACTACTTGTGAATACCACATAATCTTCCCATAATACTAAGGGCTATATTTCAAGGCTTAAGAAAATAAATTTAGATTTCTTCTCTAATACAGTTCCTTGTGGCCATGGTATAAAAACATGAACAGATTCAGGCAGTGTTTGTCAAGTTGGTTAAAGTGAAATCTTTATCCTGGTTTTCAGAATTGGATCACAGAGGTAAATTATAACCAGACCTCCTCTTTGTAAAGCATCTCCACCAAAGGCACTAATCTACCTGTTACATTTAAAAAACCATTAAGTTTTTAAATATAAAACAGTGGAGGATTTAGATGCAGCCAAGAGCCTCAAAATTAATACTGATCTCTAAATCTTCCAAAGTTTTAAGGCAATCTAGATTTTACATCCCAATATCCCCTCCACAATTTAGGATCAATTGCCTTTGCAAATACTGTAGAAGAGACTTAGACTTCAGAAGATGTGTTTAAAAACTTTAGGCTTCACATTTAGTAAGTGTCAGCCAGTAAGTTTGTTTTGGCATGATACTGTTAAAAAGCAGTTAACAATAAAGCGAAAGAAAACAATTTTCTTATCTTTTCAATACAAAACCTTTTCCCTGTGATGAGGTTGAAAGGATTGATCCAATCCTTTTGGATATGCTGCAGGAGAAAACATAAAAAGGATCAAGAAAAGATCAAGTTCCTGTGCTTTTGACTGGGTTGGTTTCATTCCCCTCCCTGTCCTCCCCCATTTTTAAACATGTCCTTGCATTGATATTCTTCAAACCTTATTTTGATAGTCAGGTTCAACTGATGTTTTCGTACTCTGCTCTGATCATTCCCTCAGTGTCCTTCAGGGGGTCAGATTAGAATTCAATGCTGGTTGTTAATCTAACAATTTAGAACAGAGCAATCAATCTTCTTTCTCTGTCCAAAACCCAAAATGCAGCACCGAGCAAAAGGCTTCATTGATCATAAGGAATTGTTAAAAGCAAGTTCTGTGTAGCAGCAGGAGTAGCTTTTTTTACCCCTTTCTCTGCCTCACCTGCCCCCAAATTTACAAGCAGCTGCTGTATATTCTAAGCAAGGGGATTTTTTGTTTGTGGCTTACTTTGAAGTTTAGAAAGACAGGCTTTTGTTTAAATTGGGGAAATATGATATTTGATAGAGCAATTTATAATCTATTCAAATATTAATCAAGTACTACACAGTCCGCCTTCAGCAAGGCATAAAGCATTTTAGAATCACATGCTGCTGTTGAAATTATAGTTTTGCCTTTCTCCAAAGAGCCTTAATGATGGGTCATTTATAGTATGGCTTATTGGGTCAAAGTCAAATAATATTTAAATACAAATGAAGCACTAGGGGGGAAATGGCATACCTGCACACAGTGACCCTTCAGCATCTTAAGAGTTCCATCTGTGAGGCCAGAGGAGGTTTGTAGCTCAAAGAGCAATTAATCTGAAACAACTATTTGAGGAAGAATTAGCACTTAGCATTCATGTGAAACAATTTCATACTAAGAAATTGCTCAAATTGTATCACATGAATCACTCTTGGTGACATGATATTTCTTAATTTTTCCAAAAAGCCAGACTGCCTTTTTTTTCCCCCCTTTTATGTCCTTAGTGTTCAAAGAGAATTGCAAGGTGCAGATGCTGACTTAAAGGGAGGAGCATCTGTATTTTCTCTACTTCCTTCACTTGGGGTGAGCAGAGGATGTGGCTAGACAGAAATGTGCTGAAGATCTTTCCCTGGAGCAGGAAAACCCCACGTCTCAGACATGCTGTTAGGAACAGCAATGAGGCTGCTCTTATTCTGGCTCTGTTCAGAAAAATGTGAGTTGCTAATGTCATTTGAATCGGTCCCTCTGTGCTGACTGACCATATGGCAAGAGAAGAAAGACTGGGGAGATACTATTTTTAACCAATCCACTGTTGTTGGTTTTCTTCATCATGGAATTCCATGATTAGCTGTATAGAACAAGTAATTTATGTGATTGTGCTTGCCTGTGGAATAGTTACAAAGTGCAGACATTAGCATATTTGTTCCATTTGTTAATATTACAGTTTCAGTATGATCCATTATACTACACTATGGAATCTGCTTTCTGAAGACAGTGGACTGATTGTTTGGAATCAGTGCCCCGCAGCAGCACCTGTCAATCTAAAAATGTATATTCCCTGTCCATCAAAATAAGATAAAATTGCACAGATAATGAACTATAAAAGAAAGATTGTATTTCTGTTCTGCACATTAAAGGAGTGGCATAGAGAATTCTCTTTTGAGGGCAGAAGGCAAGGCAGTAAAAATGAGATTTGGAAACTGCATATTAGTATTTACAAATGGGCAAGAGAGAAAAACCTTAATTTCTAGCTTTCTTAAAAACCACATGGACCGATTTTCAAGTCCAACTGTTTTTACTAAGATATCGATGCCTGATTCACTAGAAACACAATGGAACCCAGCAAAAAGCTGTGCTGGATGCTTGTGGGTCAGTGAATTTCAGGATTAACGTTGGGTTATGATTTTGTGCCCCATCTGAGCTGCTTGTCCCAGTCAGTCCTGGTATCGTCTTTTTCTAGCACTTTAAATATTTTCTCGAAACGGGATTTCTTGTCTGCTTATTTCTATTCTATTGTTGATCTGCTTTAGCTCCTAAGGTGCTCTGTTTCTTGATTGCCAGGAGCACTGTAACGTGTATAACAGGTTACAGTGTAACCTGAATAACATGTAACTGTAAAGCACAGCTGTGAGGCGAGCAGAATGTGAAATATGACACTCAGTGCTCTCCTAAACAACAGGATTGTGCGGATCAAACTTCTACCATGAAGAGCTGACTGTGAATTTGGCAGAAACAGTGGCTGCCCAGCAAATAGACACAGTTTGGAGATTCTGGCATCGGAAATACATAACTTTAGAATCCACACAATGAGGGTCAATAGATGGATTTTCATTATAGCCTTAAGCAATATTTAATTTATATACAGTCACTTAGCTCTCTAGTAATATATTAGCTCAGGGTCTTAGACTGAATTTCTTCACATCCTGTTTGAGCTAGGGACATTTCTAGTTGATATCTGTGAATCTTTTGACATAGTTTAAGAAATGACTGTTTCTTTTGTAAAATTCACCCAAGCTCTTAGTGGGTGTTATTAAAAACGCAAATGCAGCTGTGTTAGCTCTGAGCACTGGAGATGCTATCTTGTTAAACTGTGGTAATTTGATTATTTTCACTCATGTATCTCAGTCCTGCTATATGACTCCAGCTTCATGTCTAAACACACATCTATTGAGGTTTTAATGAATTTCAATGGATATTGAAGAGGAGGAAGACTAGAAAACTGTGATAATTTTATAGTTTACACTTGAGTTCAAAAGTGGAAGAAGCGAGATTAGTTAGAGGGTATTTGTTAGATGACTTCATTATCTTAAGGTAAGGAATGATGGCATCACAAGTGACACAAGTAAAACTTTATGAGGACATGGGTTTGAACTCATAGTTATTCACTTGCATACAGGTGTATGTGTCATACACATGCATAAGCAGGGAAAAGCATTCTGAAGCCTTTGCTGACAAACCATCACATAGAGAGACTGAGCTCTAATTATGAAATCTCCCTCCATGTTGTCTATTGTAACACATGCTGTGTGTCACCCTCAAACAGAAGTAAAATTCATGCAGGAATTAAGGCAGGTGTATCAGCAAAATTTAAGATTGTTGGAATTTTTATCACTTCTATGATTGGTGTCACTTTTATTATTGATTAAAAAGAAGATTTAAATAGAAAAAAATGTTTGTTCATTGAAACTGCTTCAGACTGTGGCTGTTGTCTGCAAGCAAAGGACATGAAAAGCTGACTAACTATAATGTGGACAAAGAGAGCAGCAGGACAGATCAGACTCAAGAATCATTTGGTTGATCACAAATGTATCTGGATGAGTAGAAGCCAGCATGGCTGGAGAGACATTCCAAAGAAATTACATGATGCTGTTTAATGAAAGTTCAAGGACAGGATATGTGTCGAGGAATCCAAAGTTCTTCTGTCTAGGACTTGTGCTGTGGCTCCTATGGGCTGCTTATAACTTGACTTGACTGTAGGTTATCTATGGACATTTGATATAGTGGAAAGGGGTTCTAATAATCGTAATCTCTGCACATCTGTCTTGCTTTCTCCATGCTCAGTTCGCCTGTTAGAAGCTGCTGTTCCACACACAAGTTAACGGGCATGCCCAGCAAAAAGCTTCAAAAACCTTAAGAAGAATGTGCATATGTATGAGATCTCTGGTCTATTGTTTCAAGGAAATGAAATGAATAGGAAATTAAATAATCACAACAGTTGTTTATTGCTTCAAAAAAACAAAGTACAGGCTCTTCCATGGAAGAAAAACCTAAGACAAGTGTGGGTTTGCAATCCTGTGCTCAGATGTCTGAGGTATGTTTTGTTTCACTTTGTTGTGTTACGATTGTATGAAAGAGGGCAATGCAACATGAAAAACGTAGAACACAAGGAAGCAATTCTTTCCTGCTGTTTCCACTTTGTGTGATTTTTTAACACCTTTGTTGGAGACCAAATGTCTGGTGTGACTCAGTCAGGATTCCTCCCGGGCACTCTGGGTAAAGCAGTTTCCTGTTGCAGTTTGCTGCTTACATACAAGATAAGGTAAAATTTAAAAATAAATACATATACGTATATGTATGTATGTATGTGTATATATGTATGTGTATATATATAAATAAAATTAAGCAACTGCTGTCGTCTTTCACCTGGTGAATATGAGACAGTAGGATCTCTGTGGTTGTAGGAAGAGAAGTCTTTCACACAGATGCTGTCCTCTCTCAAATTGTCCCCGCTTTTGGCAAACTGCTGCTAGACTTTGCACTGTTACGTCTTTGAATGGTATTTGGAGAAAACGGTAAAAAAGAAGTGGTTATTTGCCACGAGTGTGTCGTGCGGAGTTCTGCCGTTCTGGAGAGCAGCAAACGTGGAATTGCTCCTTCTGGCCGGTCCAGGCCATGCTCCCGTTCGAGGCCCGGGCGCCGGCGGCCCCCGCTCCGGGCTGATCGCCCCAGGGCTGAGCCCGCCCGAGCCGTGAGGCGGCACCGTCCCACCGCAGCCTCGGCTCGCCGGGATGCTCTGCGGGAGGAGATCCGTGCGCTCCTCCTGCCTTCTCCCCGCCGGGGCCGGCCCTTGGGAGGGAGACCAGGTTCTGCTGCGGGTGCAGCACGAAGGGCTGGCTCTGGGAGCACGGATCCTGGCGGAGGCGCCTAGGTGGAGCGGGTTTTCCTGCAATTGTAGGGGAGACTTTCCTGTTGTGTTTCAGCCACAAGCGTCCGGCGGTCGCGGACGCGGTCGGGGCCGCCGCAGGATTAGCGGGACAGCGCTGGGGGCTCCTGCCCGTCCCCGCTGGGCTGCCGGTGGTCTCCGAGGGTCAGCGTGGTCCCGTCTCCGCAGCAATGCTCCCCACGGAAGATGTAGGGCGGGATCCAGCGGTGGGTATGCGGCTGGGTGGCTTTGTGGGAGCGCAGCAGACGCCTGTGTGTGCGCTTGCCATCGCAAGTAATTTAGGAAGTGTTTTATAACGCGTTTAGCAGTCGTAGGGAGGAGTTGAGGTTTGCTCTGTTGCTGTGATGAATTATCTTTTTGGTACTAGAAAGTCCGGGGAAAAAGGGAACATTTTTCATCTTGTGTTTTCAAACAAGAACTTATTGTCTTGTTAGTTGTCATAAAACCAGTTAGAGAGATAAAGGGGCATTAGCATCTGCATAGCGTTAACAACATCTGGAACATTATAATTCTGTTTTTAAAACGAGAGATGAAAGCGGAGATACATGCTTACATCAGAAGAATTTTTAAAATACAATAATTCCCTGAAGCCTGCTTCAGTCCGTGTGCAAAGTCTTTCAAATTCCATTTATTTATTTGTAAATGATGAAGTTACATCAGCTGTGACAGGCTCCAAGTATGATGACTGAGAGGTGATGTTTTTTCAAAGGATGCGTGTTTGGCACCAGAACGCTCAGACTGATCGTCTGCTCACTACGGTTATTTTGTATGCAAATTCTATATCCACACAAGCCCACAAAATGCCACATACCTTTAGGAGAATCAGCCGCACCTATAGCTCATAGGTAGAATCATCATGTGATTTCCCCAGTAAAATATTTCAAGACAAACATTTCTCTGAGGATGACGCTCAGTGATGTTTGAAAGTAGCTATTTATGAAGCTGCTGGATGAAAAAGCTGAAAGCTGTGCAGATGCATACCGCTAACTTTCCCAAGTGCTACTCTAGTTATCACAGTGACACTGACCTGCTTGCCAGCTGACAGGAAATGTACAATTTTGTTCTATTTTTTTGAAATAAACTGTAAGACTTTTTTATGTCATTGATGAAGAACATCTAAAGAGATATAATTAATCTATTATTTCTTAAAAGCTACTAAGCTGTTTTGTAAGTGATATTGAGAGCCTTTTACTTGAGAGATGTGTTGGTGGTATTGATACAGTAATTCAGAAGCAGAACTATCCAAAACCAGAAAAAATCCCTGCTCAGTGGTGTCAGCTGGAAAGAGGTTGCTCTGGGATTTTTCTCCTGCAACTCAACTCAGTTTTCTGTGTCTCCTCTTGGATTTTTACTAAAGAACAATAGAAATTAAACATATTCCAAGACATTTATTGGAAGGAAGCAAATTTGGCTAAACACGTGGTTGTTGAGAACCTAAGAATGAAAAGTAATAGATGTTAGACTCTCTATTTTCTCTTTTTACAGCTCAAGAACACTGGAAAAAGTTATTTGTTAGTTGATGTAGTCTTAATTTCTTAGATTCTTAAGTTTCTTTCATACCTGGGTTAAAATAAGCATTTATAGAAAGCACAGATCACTTAATACTAAAGATAATCTCAAACAGTTTAAATCAGATGGCTTTAGGGATGGCCATTTCTTTTCACTGATTTCCAAGGGACCCTACAGAGACCCGTTCAGATGAAAGCCACCACTTGCATTTAGGAACCACTGTGCTGCAAGACAGAAGGACTGCATTCTCGTATTTTTCTCTTAGTGATTTCCTGCCAGGTACATGCAAATTTCTGTTCTGGTCTACAGAGCTGAAGAATGCTCCTAAAAATTATTCTGCTTACAGTGAACAGGAGCCTGGTACCCCAAGCTGTGGTGGCAGAAACATGCCCATGGTGGCCCCAGTGACAGTAGTAAGACAGGAAATGCCCCCACTCCTCTCAGAGCAGCACTCTGGGTGTGCCAAGGGCCTGTGTGAAGATTCTCTTTCCCGATGCAGTAGTCCTGCTGATTCCCATTTCATTATTCTCAGGCCCAGGAAGCTTGAGCTGGGTGTTTCCTCCACCGGTGACAGGTTTCTGTCAGGGATCTAAAACAGATAACCTTCAGAGCACAGATATAATTTGTTCCTTATCATCCACCTTCCCATGGTTCACAGCTAATTGCCTCTTCTAAGGACCTGATTAAAATCTTGATTTTTAAATACACCATTGATCTTAGGGAGTTCAATGTACTGAGAGTACAGCAGGCATAAATTAGAAGGAGCTCTTCAGTGTTAGACAGTAAGGTTTTTTTCTTTGCAATAGCCAGAATTTCTTTATATTCTTTGTAAATCTGCAGAGTAGAACTCTGAGAAAATGTCTGCATTCCTTTAAGAAAAGTCTTTCATAAGCTTTTTTATGGATCACATATGAGGACCCAGGAACAGGACTGTGAGAGGTTCACACTGTGTATTTTGTAATGTGATTATAAATGTAAGGAGCTTTACTTCATCAAAAATACTTCTTGCAGGTAGTTTAAGTTCAGAGCGCTATGGTGGGTTGAGGTCACACCTCCATACCAGTATCAGTTCCTGAGACATTTATTGCTGTTATTTTAAACACTCTCTCTGATAAGAAACCAGACGCTGCTATTCTTCCATTAGAAATTAAAATGTCATTTTCTAGGTGAAGACAATGATTGTGAACTTTAATACCCACGATTCCCTTTACTTAGCTGTGGGGGAGGAATTCATAGAACAACTTGATGGGAAGGGAGTGCAATGATTTCTGTCTGCCACCCTAAGACCTCCTCTGAAAACTCATAGTAGCTTAATGGCTCCAGAGTTTCCAAACTGCACTAAAGTATCTGTGTGTGACCCCTTGTGACTAGAAGGAATGTGTTGGAACACATAATTTCTGAGTATTTCTGTTGCTGTATTGTCTATGTTAAAAATCAGGGTGTCACCTAAGGCATTATACAAGCTGGGGAAATGTGGAAGATTTCCAGCTCTACCCTGCAACCAAAGCCTTATGAAACTGGTGGGTTTGAGTGGGTAAAAAATATTTTACCTTCTTTTTGTTGTGGAATGGCATCTATATCGAGAAAGCTCTTAGCTTGAAATGAGTGAGGGAAAAAGAATGGTGTGCCAAATAGCAATTTGTCCCCTTTGGTAAGTTTTTGAGGTTGCTCCAGCTGTAGTCTTCCATGCTGCCAGTATCAGACCATGATGTAAACTTGATATTTGTTCCTATATAGCTATTGTATACCCCAGAAGAAATACCATTTTCTCAAATGAAGAGTGCAAATTTAGTCGAGGAGATTTTTGGAACAGACCTTCAACTTTAAATTTAATTGGAGGTCACACGTGCTAAAGATTAAACAATTCATTGCTTTCCTTCCCCTGAAGAATTTTGAGGAAATATTAAATCTTGTATCTAAAGAATGTAAATCTACAGAAATTGCAGAAACATAAAGAATAAAGACTAGAAAGCATTCCAAGTGTATAGTTGTATAAGTTTATGTGCACGTGTAATACTGTACCTAATACATTGCTATATAATACGAAATCAAAAATTTATTGATTACTTTGGGATTTACGAGACAATTTTTTTTTCTAGTCTGTTAATTTTTGAGCCTTAGTCATTGTTTTAGCTCCCTTGAGAAGGAATATGTGATGTTGTGCCAAAACCTTTAATTCTGTGAGATGTTCTTGTCTCACTGAATAACATAACAGGATTCATCTTTTTGAAAATATATTCTCCTACCAGCATATATTCCAACCAGAAAAGGGTGTTGTCAAGACTTTATAACATTGCAAACAGCATAGCAGGCGTGATTTGCTGTATTGATATCATTTGAATGTTGCAAACAACTGTCTCAGCGTTATGGGAAGACTGCATGTAACTTCTAGACAAGGCAGATGATCAATCTTCTGTTCACAAAAATGTATGAATAGGATGAACTAGTAATTTTCTTTCATGCTGATCATTTGTTTTTGCATATCGGGAGCGGTTGAACAGACACTATCCTTTGAATATTTATTGATTCTCACTGCTTTGATAAAAGCCCGTGGGAAAAGAAATATTTGCTTGCTTCAGGGTGTGTGCAGCTTGCTTTCTTTACTGCTACAGAAGTTTCCATTAAATTTTTTTTTTTTTTTTTTTTTAAATCTGATGTTGGATTATTAGTTCTTTTTGCAGTACTCACACAAACTACACTCTCTACATGAATATCTCAGTAGCTGTGCTGTTGGCAATTACTAACATCATGTGTACTCACAAGCTTCACTATCTGTGCTGCAGAAGGTAAAATATGTAATGGACTAGGGATCACCTGGGCTATGCAGGAGCTCGTTGGTTTAATCTCATTTGAAATGTTGTTTGAGGGCTGTGGAACAATCACATTCACTTGTTGGAAAGAAAAGTTGCTCCCCAGAAAATTTTGTGTACATGCTAGAAAATGATAGAAAATGACAAAAAGAATAGTATTTTTTTTCCTGTTAACTGAGGAAATTGAAAGCTGTGGGGTTTTTTATAGCCTGTAGCAGAAAAAAAAAATTAAAATGTTGCTTCTATTGTGCACTTAACAGAAAAATGTTGTGAAAAAGTTCAAGAACTACAGCTCTGTATTTAAGGTAGTAACCTGCTTAGGCATTCCATAGATTATCAGGAATAGTGTGGGTGCTGACTGCAATTCCCCTTGTACTATAAACCTAGGATACGTGCAGGTACGGACACACCTATGCATGCACAACTCATTTTAATGCATTTCATACTTACATGGTTATATTTTATATTCAATTTCTTTTCATATTTGTATAATGGCAGTTTAATACATTTCATTTTCTAGCCAAAAAAAGTTGCCGAGTGTTTTCAACAAAAATACTTAATCTTCAGGTGCTCAATCTTTAAATTAGCCAGTGGTCTTGTGTCCATTCTGTATGTGAGTTTGGAGGACCAGGATTGAAATGGCCTTATTGTAGCAGCCTTTCCAGAGTGGTCTTAACACAATAAATTGTTAGAAAACATGACTAGGAAAAATGTTATTCAAGCCAGCCTAGGCATATTTTGGCTATAATTCACCAAACCACTGCAAACTGTGATTTTACCTGAGAGGATTTTCAAGGAATTTTGGAACATGTCACAGGTCCAATTCTTTTGCCCAGTGCTATTTGTAATACGCTTAAAATTTCTAGAATGGCCTAGAGCTTCTTCCACCTATAATGGGACCAAGTTCACTACAGGTGAAATGAAACAGCTTTAATTCATGCCATGAGCTCCACCTTTAAAAGAGTGGAATGTGAAGTTTTCTAGGTCATTGTTTTCCATGTTTTTTTTTACAGGAGTAGAGAGTGAAGTTTTCTAAGGCATTGTTTTCCACTGTTTTTCCACTCCTGGTAGATTCTGTTCTCACTTGTCTTGATGATTGTAGGATCAGCTGGAATATAAGAAGAGGAGGAGATGCTGTATGGCATGCTAAAACATTGCCTGCTAACTTTATTGTAATAGCTAGGGATTTATTCACTGGGGGGAGAATTCTGTAGTGTTTTACTGACCAAAAGTGATCTCAATGCACTAGAATTTTTGACATATTCATTTATAAGTGTAGTTTTATACTCGTGGTGAGTTGACCGTGGCTGGGTGCCAAGTGCCGACCAAAGCTGCTGTCTGTTACTCCCCTCCTCAGCTGAGCAAGGGAGAACAAACATAATGAAAGGCTGATGGGTCAAGGTAAGGGCATGAAGAGATCACTCACCAGTTACTGTCATAGGCAAAATAGACTTAACTTGGGAAAATTAATTTCACTTTTTACCAATCAAATCAGAATCAGGTAATGGGAAATAAAATACCTTCCCCTCCACCCCTTCTTCCCAGGCTTAATTTAGCTTCTAATTTTTCTGCCTTGTTCTCCTTAGCAGCAGTGAGGGATGGGGATTGCAGTCAGTACACGTTATTTCTGCCACTCCTTCCTTGTCAGATGGAGGACTCGTCACACTCTTCCCCTGCTCTGGTGTGGGGTCCATCCCATAGGAGTCAGTAATTCCTACAAGAACTTTTGCAATGTGAGTCCTTCCCACAGAGGAAGTTCTTCACAAACTCTGCAGTGTGAGTCCCTTCCACACAGTGCAGTCCTTCAGGAGCAGGCTGTTCCAACACAGGTTCCTCATGGGTCACAAGTCTGCCAGGAATCTGCTCCAGCGTCTGCTTCCATGGGGTCACAGATTCCTTTTGGCATTCTCCTGCTGTGGTGTGCAGTCTTGCAAGGGCTACAGGTGTATCTCTGCTCCACTGTGATCCTCTGCAGGCTGCAGAAGACAGTCTGCCTCACCATGGTCTTCACCATGGGTTTGTGCAGAAAAATTCACATCGCCAGAGGTTAATGTCCAGAAAGGAGACAGGAGTCCTGTAACTTTATTTATGAACAAAGGGAGAGGCCATAGGGAATTTCTCCCTGGGGTCTCTCAGATTGTTGGAGGACTCAGCCTCCTTTTCATCCCAATTTTCTTGGCCACACCACCCTCTCCCTTTCCCCATTGGCTAAGGCACTTGGACGGTACAGACTTCCCAATTCACCTGCTATGTGTCCCCTTTAACATGCATGCACAGACACCCTTTGTATAACATAGCTCCATTAAGTCTTTGTTTTTCTTCTCAAAGTTCAGAAATTTAGCACGACCTTGGCTGAGCAGCAGTCCATGTCAATTAGTAACGTTTTCTGAAACTCATGGTTTCTCCTCTTTCTTCCCTACCCACAAGTCCCTGGGCCCTATCTACGAGCAGATTCACACCATCTGTTTGTGAAAACACATTCCTCTTACTCCTTTCAGGTTGCAGGGAAATCTGCACCTGGAGCACCTCCTCCCTCTCCTTATTCATTGTCCTTGTTGTCTGCAGAGCTGTTTCTCTCACATATTCTCACTTTTCTTCTTGGGCTGCAACTGCTTCTCTGCAGTAATTTTTTTTCCTTTCCTAAATCTGTATCTCAGAAGTGATCCCACTGTTGCTGCTAGGCTATGTCTTGGCAAATGAAGGTGTTAATACCACCTACAAAACATGTCATGTTTGTAAGAGAGGTACAGAGATGCTAATTCCACTACTTTTAGTAGAAGACTTGCGATGAACTAGATTGATGTTGGGATTTAATTTAGTGCGTGTTTACAACATACTGCATAACTAATCATTATGTGCCTGGGGATGTCACAAATTCAAAGTTACATTAGTATATTTTTGTTGTTTAACAACAAAATTTTTTTGACAATCATTTCTATTTCAACATCTGCTCCTAAAAGTACCTCCTGTGGGCAGAAAAGTACTTGTAATTTTAATGGTATTTTGGTAATAATATAATTTTTATGGGAATAATATAATATATAATTCCATATTTTTGCAAATAGAAAATTGTGTACTTGAAATTCCTTCACTCCTTTCTGTGACTGGAGGCTCTGTGCCTTTGAATTTTTGAGCTAGGTTGAATATGGGATACAACCCTATGCATATATAAACCGTGCATATTGTGCTTCTGCCTAATCTTCCAGTTTTCTGTAGCTATGGATTCTCCACCATTTTCAAGCAAAAAAGGAAAACTCAAACCCAATATGAAACCTTAAGGCAAGGGCCAGTGAGTTTGAAAGATTTTGTAGCTGGATCATCAGCATGCTGATCTGTACTTACAGGCACCTACTTAAAAGTGAAAGCAGAATTGCAGTGGATTACATCTGATTGTCCAGAAAATGCAGCCCATCTTTGGTGAGGTGCTCTCAAAGGATTCATTATTCAGTTCTAGATGTGGTGTGTTTTGACTTATTTGCAATGCAAAAGGAAACAGGGAAATGTAATTTTTTTGATTTCTATTAGTGTGCTCAGCTTTGTTTACCTTGGAAGATAGGCTCTTATTCCAAGATGTTTACAGTCTGAGATCAGATTTTGGCACCCTTGCTCATACTGAATAGCATTAGTTAAGGCTCAGCTGCTGCTCATTCAGGTCAGATAGATTAGAGTTAGTCATCAATTGAGATGGTGGTATTTGTGTAGAGCCCTGATGGTGATTCAAACATCTTTCTATGAGACAGTGATGCAAATGTTTTTCTGCTGCTTCTAGCTGCTTATGCATCTCTTATATGAGTACCATAAAAAAGCCTTTGCTTAAAAAAAGAGGGAAGCAGAATGAGTAAAACTGTTTGGCACACGGAGGAGCAGAAGGAATTCTGTACAGAAAGATTAGTATAGAAGAAAGCCCTGTATTCTGAACATGGTGCTAAGAAATAAACCTTAAAGACTGGCAGGTTTTCACAGGGCTGCCAATAGATGAGCAATGATTAGTTTGTCTTTTTAAACATTGTCTCCTGCCAAACCCAAATCTCCTTCTCCCTTTTCCAGTATGGCACGCAGCCTGCAGGATAAGGGGATGATGAGCTAGACAGTTGTGGTGTGGAAGGGGTTCAAACAATGTGAATGAGATTTTGATCTTCTGGGACTTCTGTGAGACAGAGTGAAGAGAAGGAAAGACAAACTGGTCTTCATTTGCAGAAGAGGCTTTAATCTCTTCTGTGCTGTATGGCTATGGCTGAGAGGGGAGTTGTCTTCCTGCTTATATTAAATTTCCAGACGTTTAATTTTGACCAGATGCACTGTGCAATTATGGCAGCTGATGGATAGCTATAAATGAATTAGTCTTTGGCAAACTGAACATTATTTCAAAAAAGATCAGCATCATGGAAGATAGAGGAAAGCGAATTTTGTGATGGGGTCAGTGCATGTTTTAAATGCTCAGATTTCTTGGCGAAATAAAAGGACGTATCAGTGGAAAGAGGCAAAGTATCCTCATTTCTAGGCATACGTCTGGAACAGACGCCTTGCTGCTCTTCCCACACAGCAAGGAGACTAAATACCAGTGGTGAAGTCTGAACCTTGTCTCTGTTTGCCGAACTTTCCTTTTTGCTTTGGTTTGTGTTGGGGTTATAGGTAGCATTCATGTCACTGCCACCACGCTCCCCACACTAATTGTCATGAAGTATAGAAGATTCAAGTACGCCTGGTTCCCAAGACTGCTAATGAGCCCTGAGCTTTTCTCACCCTTAATGAATCAAAGTTTGTTTGTGGGGGATTCTTGTCCTTCTGTCTTTTTCCTTGGCCAGGGGAGGAATCAAGAGTTCACACAACTGAACAATGACTTTACAGTGTAAAGACGATGCAGCTGTGCCATCTGAAGCCATCCTCAGTTATAAGCAACAAAGCTTAAATAGATTGTACTGTGAAGAGGTACAGCTCTGTGAGTGTGAAGCATAGCTTTTGCTTCTGCTTCACTGACCTGTCTGCTTGCGGCAGTGACGGGCCCGTGACGGGAGCTTAGGCAGGGAGAGTCGCGTAGGGCGACTCTTTCAAAACCATTCTCTGTAACACTGAGCGCAGGAAAAGAAGCAAAATGAAGTTTCAGTTGATCTCTGATGGGGGTGTGCTGCTGCCTTCTCCGGAAAATCCCATGCCCTCCATTCAAAAATCGGTGATTCTAGTCCAAATCCACTTCAGGGGTTTAATAAGGTCCTTAAAGCAAGCCATAGATTGTAGGTTTTAGCAGTAGAGAGTACTCTACAAAAGTGTATGGTTACACAAACTCCTAGGTAAATCACATGTTTCACTATCTCACTACATTTTACTATCTTACTGTCTAGAGGTTTGTCTTGTATTAGAGTTTGGGAGCATCACTAATTTGGGCTAAACTACTGTTCAGCATCTACCGAATTCATCTTCATTTAGGCATTTCAGTTACAACACTGTGTTCTCTCATGGCTATATTAATCTTACTACAAACAGGTATGTGATATGCTTTTTGATACACGTATATGGGTATATACACACAAAAATATAGGTCCACATAAATATGGCTGCATGTGTTCTTGAAATACATAAGAATATATCAGTATATGATATATATCATAGATATATGTAGGATATCACATGCTAGAAACGCTTTTCCTTGTGTTTATATCCATATATATATTTTCACAAATAAACACAGACATGTACTCTAGATGCTGTGCTATTACTATAGTAGCAAGTGAAAATTTCAATCGGATAAAATAACTCTTAATGCTAATCGAGGTTTTAAATTTATCAGTTATAATACTCTGTACTAATCCTTGCACAATGCCATACAAAGTTGAAGGAGGTTTTTTTTTGTTTTAAGTTTTACTAATTGATGAGTGAAGCCAAAAGCAGCATCTGCAAAAGAAATCTAATTTTGTTGTAATAGGCTGTTTGAAATTCATCATTTTGGGTTTTAATAATGCACAGAAACATCTGCTGTTTTCCTTGATCATATGAAAGAGAGAAAAAAATGAAGAACATTTGGTTTTTTTCATTCTTAAATGAACAGAGAGGGGAGAAATAAAACAGTTTAAATACCTTGATGTGTGTATGTGCAGGTTCAAAACTTTTGATTGCTCTCCCGTCCGGCGTGGTGGGTTGATAGACCAGGGAGCAGTGGCGAAAGTTGACAACCCCCCATGGCTGACCCCTCATGTTTTCTCTTGCCTAATCGAATTTTACATGTGTTTCCAGATAGCTGATCAGCTTCCCTGGATTTCGCTGACGCCACAGGAAAGCTTTGCCTGAAGATGGAAACACTGGAGTCAGAACTGACCTGCCCTATCTGTCTGGAGCTGTTTGAAGACCCGCTGCTGCTGCCTTGCGCTCACAGCCTCTGCTTCAACTGCGCGCACCGCATCCTGGTCTCCCACTGCGCCACCAACGAGCCGGTGGAGTCAATCACCGCCTTCCAGTGCCCAACCTGCCGCTATGTCATCACGCTCAGCCAGCGCGGTCTAGACGGGCTCAAGCGCAACGTCACTCTGCAGAACATCATCGACAGGTTTCAGAAAGCCTCGGTCAGTGGGCCCAATTCCCCCAGCGAGACCCGCCGGGAGCGGGCGTTCGATAACAACAGCATGTCGTCCTGCGAGAAGGTCCTCTGCCAGTTCTGCGACCAGGACCCTGCCCAGGAGGCGGTGAAGACCTGCGTTACCTGCGAGGTGTCCTACTGCGAGGAGTGCCTGAAAGCCACTCACCCCAATAAGAAGCCGTTCACCGGCCACCGTCTCATCGAGCCTATCCCGGACTCTCACATCAGAGGATTAATGTGCTTGGAGCACGAGGATGAGAAAGTTAACATGTACTGTGTGACTGATGACCAGTTAATCTGTGCCTTGTGTAAGCTGGTCGGGCGACACCGTGACCATCAGGTGGCAGCTTTAAGTGACCGCTATGACAAGCTAAAGGTCAGTGTTACCTATCAACTTCTTAGCCAAGCAGTGTGTGGTTGGGGAGGAAAATACCCTTTGGTTGCATGCTAAAGTCCGCATTCCGGCAGTGGTTGGGAAAGGCAAATGTACGATCCCTAATCGTATGAGATACACGTACAGATCTGTTTGTGTGTTTTTTCACTATGTAAAAGGTGCCAGATTTTACTAAAGAAAAAATTCCTCACTTGTGTTCGGGTAACTCTAAAGCTATCATAAGGAATATGTAGCATAAAGTACTGTTTAAGTGAATTTTCTTATCTACCTGTGTCTGGCAAGGTTTAGTGCTGACTGCACATGCACAGATACTGATTGAAATGTCATGTGCTTTTTGCATATGCTTGGTGTTGATTATTTTTCATTAGGTTGCTTTCATTGTGAAAAGCCCTTCATATCACCACTAACACGAGATGCATTTATTTGTGCTGGCTTCAGGGATGCCAGCTGCCCACCCAGCCAGGGAAGCCGAATGCCGGCTCTGCTCTTCCCGTGCTGCCTCCCACCAGGCTTACAGGCAGTGCAATCCTAGAAACAAAGACAAAATTGTTTCTGATCTTCCTGCAGCATTTCCATGGTTCAGCAAGCTTCTGGCTGAACATCTCTTACCAGGTAGCTTGGAGGCTTCTGCAGCCTGGCCCTGTGCAGGACACCGTGGGAGCCATGTCTCGGTGCTCTGGAGTCTCTCCAGGCTGCTAGGAGAGGCAGAGCTCCTGCTGAACATTGAGGCCAAAGCAGGTGACCTCACACCCACCTGTGTGTACATTTCTCCCATGATTTCTCCCTGCTCTGCTGCTGCAGAGCCACGGCAGGAATTAGGCATCCTGCACTTTCCTCCACCCACTCCCTCCGGACAGTCTGCATGTGCCTGTGTGCAGCTGTGGGGGGAGTTTTTAAACATGGACTGCAATCCAGAAATCACAAGCATGGAGAGCAAGGTTTATCTTCCAGCCTTCCCACACAGAATTTTGAACGTGGAAAAGAAACTGCATTATAGTTTTAAGTAACTTAAATACTTGCAGATTAAAGAGGGTGTCTGCACTTGTGCCTGTGATAACTTTAGGGGCTTGCTGGTGAAACCTGCACGCACATTCTGTGCAGATTGTGTGCCTGTATGCTATGCTAACTTGGGCATCATATTCTATGATTATATTAACATGATGAAAGATACTTCTTTACCTGGACCAAATAACTTCCTTTCATCTCTTAAAGACTTTTTTTTATTTCCCAAAGAGATGTTATTTTTGCTTTTTTTTTTCTGAACTAATTTGTTATTTTAATGCTTTTGTTATTTTTAACATTAGCATGGGCCATAAAGGTGAATATCTGCCTGGATTTACTGTGCTTTTTATTAATCCAGTACATTTATATCCTTAACAGGTGCTACTGTTTAGTGACATAACAATGTTTTGATTACCAACTTTGTACCAGTAGGAATATACTACTTAACATGAAAGACCTTCAGCATTAAATATTGGATAAGCATATTTTTGATGACGTAAAAAAAAAAAAAGTTGTAAACATTTCTTAGTGTTGATGTAGATCGATAATGCAAGTCTTGAAAGAAGACTTTAAAAAGCCTGTCATCTCCCTTGTGGTCTTTGACTCAATACTGCCAATAGGAAGAAAATGAGTGTATTTTTTGCATGATCTGTGTCTTTTCTGTGCAAAGATGACTAAGCAAGCTCTGAAGGTGTATCTCAAAGACAATTACATTTACATTGGCTATCACTCAGTTTAGCTAACCCAAAAGTAAGGCAACTGAAGTTCTAAACCTACTAAATTTCTTCATATCAACTGCCTTGAAGACTAATTAGTGTACTAATCTAGTAGACTTGAGCCAAGTAACTCTTGTCTCAGAATGAGAACTCCTAGCATTATTTATATTATTTGTATGATTTTTTTTTTGAGATGCAGAATTTCTTTATACCCAAACTCTATAAAAGACCTTTACACACAACATTATTAGTCTATGTGAAATCCTGTTCCTATCATCTTAGTCATGAAGCAGCCAATTTCATGTTGCTAATGCCAGTGATGACATCAGTCATGCCAGTTATGCTGCATAAATGCATTTATGCTCTTGTCCAGGAGCATTAGCCCAAGTGGTTTCCATGCAGATCCAGCATCCCTTCTCTGTTCACAAGAAGGTAATCTGAAAGCAATGTCTTCCCTTTCCTCATTATGTCTCCCATCACAGCAATTTGTTATGGTTTACAAATCAATCTTGGAAAATGAGATTTTCAGTTCTGTAGATTGATTGACATTTATCCTTCAGAAGTAAAGGAATGATACCTGTTCCCACCAGCATTTGGTAGCTGATGGTCAAAAATTTCAAGTCAAATTTCATATTCAGGCCTCTTCCTCCTCCTTCCTTAAGGGTGATATGATGTCCTGAATCACTGGGCTTTCTGTAACACAATATTAGGCATGAGATTGCAGATGGTCTTTATTAACTAACAGGTAATGTGCACACACCACTGGCAAATTAAATACTGAAACGGATTAGAAAATTCCCACATGAGAAAATGGGTTGTTGCTTTCAATATTGCTGCTGTGGTTTTTTAGTATAATGGGGTTTGATATATGGGCTACCTCAGTCTTTAAAAAAAAATTCTGAAAGAGTGAAATAGCCAATAGTATCAGTTAAAAAATGTGTGGTTATTGTTATCTTTCAAAAGGAAAAGCTAAACAACTTAAGGTGAGTCTTTATTTTGATTTTTCTTTTTAAATTGACACGCTATTGATGCTAACAACAGCCACTGGTGCTGTTCTGGCCGTTAAGCTATGCTAATTACTTACATTTTCTTGCAGTCGTGTTGGTAGTGGTTTAAACAGTATCTCACCCGTCATCAAGCATAGGACAAAAGATACCATTACAATCTATCTCCTTTTGTGACAAAACTGAAACTCCTTAGTTAGGAGCTCTGTGCACTTGCTCAGCAGAGGCTTCTCCACTGAAGTGTGTTTAACAGTGAGTGTAGTAACAATTGTAGACAGCTCAAAATGAGCAAGTGTTTTCCTTTGGCAACTATATCTACATCGCTGAGAGGTGCTTCTATTTCTCAACTTGTACTGGGGCAGAGAGGATTGAGGCCCTTTGTGTTCCTTCAGGAGCAATCTTTTCTTGCTTAGCTGCACAACCATGATACCACCTTCATGCTCACTGTTGGTTTAGTGTTTATAGATGCCCTTTGGTTTTTGTTTTTCTTTTTGAAGTTGATCATAGACAGATACATATTAGTAATGGGAAAAGCAATAAACCACGATCAAAACAGAGAACAGGAAGTATACTGGTAATATACTAGATTTGTGATGTGGTGATCAAAATTGTGATAAAAATAATTTTTAGCTGCAAAAACAATCAAGGTTTTAAATATAGAAAGAGTAAATGCCTGTTCTTACCACACCATATTACCTCAAAGAAAACTTTTATAGCTAATTACTTTTGATATTGGTTCATCACTTTTTGTCTTGTTGCAATAACAAGAAAATGACAATTTAAACATACTTTTTTTTCAGAAAAAGAAACTTCTCTAAACATTGTTTGATAGATATATTTAAACTCATGAACCCAGTAAGATAAGATTTATTTTGAACAATAGAGAATATTTGAGGAGAAACAAACTTATAATGTGTGGATGGAAATATATCACTCATTTATAGCGATGTGTACATTTCAAAATATGTTTGGCAAAGAGCCATGAAGAGGTATAACAAAAGAGAAAGATAGATGGTAAAACGTATTTTGAAATGGTATAAAGAACTAATTTTTTTTACTTGTCTTCATATTAGCTTGGATTTTAGACTCTAACATATGTTCTTACCAAAAAATAGGTTTGGCACAATTTTTCTAATTCTTGGCCAAGAAAGATCTTTTGCTGAATCAAACTGTTGTATCTTAGCTCAGGTTCACTATATTTTTGTTTGAAATTTATTAATGCTCAGTTGTTTGAGGCATGTTTATGAAGCAGGGCAGCTCTCTAAATAGCACTCTGCAATTCCAGAAACAAAAGGAGTGTCTTGTTTGTCTGGTTTCCAGCTAGTTTTAGTGGTAGAATCCATACACATCTATTTTTCCTGCTCTGTTGATGCAGGATGCAAGGATTATTTTTCTATAGTGCGTGTCAATTCAATTACTCATGAATTATTAAGGAATAGGAATTGTTTCCACATAAGGAGGAACAAATTAATCTTTTCTAAACCTTTGACTGCATAAAGGTAGGAGACTGTCAAGTCCGCAGCTACTATGAATAGAAACCAAAAATATGTCTGCTTTCCTACTATATGTATATTAGATTAAAAAAAATTTCATACTTAAATAACTTTGCAAAGATTCTGGCAAAATATGTGTAGAAGCTTTCTGACTATTTTTATATGGCATTATTTTGTAATGTTAGCTTGATAATATACAGTGATATTATAATATCCAGAATTTAAAAAGATAATTAATTGATATATTGTGATATTATAAGAATAAAGAATTTAAAAATATATATTCCTACAGTGGGCTTGACAATCCAGAAATGTTGTTTTCTGGACTGTCATATAAATATATTATGCACATATGTGTAAATATATGTCTATATACAACCTATGCCTATATTTACAGTGCTTGTGTCAGTATATAAAACCAGTGCTAAGATTGTATAATACAATATAATACAATATATTGGTATTTAGGTCTATGTAGAGTTGTCTAGCATAGAAATATGGGTGATTTTCAGTAATGTCTAACTTATGGAATATCGATAATCTTGAATTTGACGAAACGCCCGTATGCCTGTGTTTTGAGTAAAAATGTACAGCTTCATATGTATGTGTAGGTCAGTAGAAGTATAATCATTGTCATTATTATTAGATTAGATACTGCTTGATAGATATTTCAGTGTATAATTTTTTATGAAATTAAAATGATGAATAGTCACAGTGATTATTATGGATATTACTTAATTATTTAACCCAGAAATAGATGCAAAAATATAACTTGCTATTCTTCAGTATTTGCAAAGATCCAAAAATGCAGACTTGTTGCATGGAAGAGGATTGATGTAAGAACAAGCTTTTTTACTACAACAATTTTCCATCTACACGTATTTTATTACATTGAAATATGATTATTAAGGGAGACTTCAGAAAATTGTCTCTTTAGTTGAGTGCTATCTGCATTGTCATTTCCTCAATTTGGTGTTTCTTTTCAGAGTTTAGAAGGATAACAGTATTAATACAGAATACCAAAATCAGTCTTTCATGGAGGGAGAGTGTGTGTATATGTTTAGACACATTTTGAAGTTCTTCATGTATATGACTGTGGATAATGAACTATGATTTTACAATAGTTCTATGCACATAGTATTGTAGTGCAACAGTACTGTGAGATTAGGGTGTTATATCTGCCCAAGTTCTCTTAAATAATATAAGCCATTGATTTTTAAAACTTAATTTCACAAATTTAATAGTTGGCAAGTCTTTCACATAAAATTTACTTCCTTCAACCTTAGTGGAAAGGATGGTGTTGAAGGTCTAATCTATTTAGGAAGAACAAAAGAATTAAACAAAATTGTGAATAATACAGCATTTTTATCTTTGTTCTCATAATCTTGGTTTCCAGGGAAGCCAGACTAGAAGTTAAGTAAAATATACTGTCATAGCTTTTCATGGTCCTGTTAAACCGGTGTTTTGTAATGACCTCTTGCCTGACCCTTCATTGCTTCTGTGTTTTTAGATAGTACAGTGTTTGAATGTTGTTGGTGGAATACAGTCCGCAGCAGGGACTTCTGGGAATGAGGATTTGTGTAGAAACACCAAATAATAAACTGATAAATATGGATGTCAAACAAGTAGATAAGTATAAAGACGAACCAACAAACTGTTTTAGAACACAGCACAGGCTTAGGAACTGCACTCTGCCTAGCAGTGTTACAAAGGTGGTGTTGGCAACAGGAAATGTAACAAACAAATAGTCTTCAAAGGCAGAATATTTATGGATTTTAGCATTACAGTGCATTTTGTTGTAGCTGATAAATAGAATGGGTCAGTAAATTGTTTTAGGGCTTTACCAGGGAATGATAAAGATAGTTGGGAGTGTAAAGTTAAAACACTCAATGTGGACACAGTAGGCTAAAGCACAGTCTTTGGTGGCATTGGGAGGTGTGTGAAGGGTATAAATGTGTATGTCTATACCTAAGTCTGTATGTTCTGAATTTATTTTAAAGCATAACCTTATTTGAATGAAAATATTTTTAAAAGTAGTATGACAGCAAGTATGTTTTCATACAAATGGGAAGGTTGTTAATAATAGACTTTAAATGGGAAAAAATGCACCCCAAATTCTGGATGTAAATGTCTCCCAAAAAGGCACTGCAGAACACTCATTATTCAGATTTTTTCCAAGATTTAATTTATTATGTTAAATTGCTCCATGAAGAGAAAACCAAATTATTTTAACTCTGACCAGTAATGACACACAATTGTAGGACCATGAGATGGAGAACTAATGCTTTAGTTCTCCATCTTATGTTGAATAATTTTCATGACCTCTTTTATTTTTTACTTTTTCTGATCTTAAAATGCACACAAATTTAGGAATGATCCCAGTATATTCCTTCCAATTCTGGGCTTTACAACTGTATATCTGTTATGTTTTACTTTGACTCTCTTTCTTCACTAAAATGTACACTTCCTATCAAAACAACAATACTTGTGTGTGTCTTTACTGGGAAACTTACATAGGGCTTATACCAAACAGAAATGGTGCTTAATTTGGAAAGCCTGAATAATCCAGAGCAAGGGAAACTCCTGCAGAAGGCCATGGCCTGGAATGCCATGTTGGGTTGCTAAAGCATACTTTGTACTCAGAGCCTGATACGGGTGCCAAGACTGTGTGCTCCCTTTCTCTCCCATCTGTATTTACCTCTCCCTAGAATCAGTCATCCAGACCCCTGTCTCTGTGGGCGTCCCTTGACTGTCCAAGTAAAAAGCATTTTCATTTGCTGGGATGACATTTTTGCCCTTGAGAGCAAACACCCACATCAAGAACTTGAGGCAAGGGGTTTCCTGCCCTTCACAGCTTTCACATCTCGCTTATAGTGCTGCTCTCAAAAATCTATTTTCCAAGTCAGTGAAGATTGAAGTAGGAGGAAAAAGTTAATTTTATCATAGTGTGGCTATACTGAGTTATTCTTACCCTTCTGAAAACACATATTTAAGTAATCCTCACCCTTTTATAGATCAAATGCTTAGTTGAAAGTACATTGCTTTTACCAGTAAAATGCTTAGAATAAGTTGGTTAGCTAATAAACATGTAATATATCACTTGCTTGATGATGGGATTGATGGTGCCAGCAGGAATGATTTTTATGATACCCTTTAATTTCTGCAGGCTGGAGTGGAAGTATTACTTTTTCACATATTTCTCCTTTGTGTGGCATGTTGATCCTATGCAGTATCTCAGTTTATAAGGGTGGAAGGGGCACATATACAGGGCTCCTTCAGTGCCTCAGACAAAAGTGCTTGAAAAGACTGCGCCTTTGGGTTGCTTTTGTCCCTTACAGATCCCCCCCATTAAAGATGACTAATCTATTTTCTGCTGTTCCCAGTTGCCAAGATGTGATTCTTTCTAGTAGCTAAAACTGCACTTCAAAATTTAGACAATTCTGTGCCCCCTGCTAGCACCTGTGTTTGCACATGCACTGTGACTTCTCTGTAAGAGCTCCCTGAGATTCTGACCACTGAAAATTGGGGAGGGTTAGAAAAAGGCAAAAGCAATGAGTCTGTAGACAAGCATATAGTTATGCCAAAATGTTTTTTCCTGTTATCTCAATTATGACTATCACACGTCTAGAATTTTTAGGCTATTTATATTTTTATATTTATTACATGAAAAAAGTTCTGTCAGTTTGACTGAAACCAAGAAGAGTTAGTGGTTTGGGTTTTTTGCCATGCTCACAAACTTTGCATTTCTTGGGAACTGAAAATTTCCTGTCTAAATGTGGTCTCAGTCTTATTTTTTGAAACTTTGCAGTTTTAGCTTCCTTACAGTATATTTGCCATATTAATATGAAGTAGCAGTACAATCCTATAATCATATTTTACATCATGAGAGAGATCAAAATCACCACAGATGAGAAAATTAGCTAGAGTGCACATGGCTAGCTTTTTCCTTTGTTACTTATCTGATCAATTAGTGATATTCAGAATGGTCTAAACTACCCCAGATCCTTTCTCCATAACCTTTTAGTGACCCAGAGAAGAGTGGCTGCAGAAATCAAATGCAGAAAAATTGAAAGTCAAGGATAATTTGGTGGAAGAATGTACTATATAAAGTCTCAGATTTACATGAAAGTTAAGGGATTTTTTTAAGAAAAAAAAAATAGAAAATCTCTGTGGATATTTGTGACTTTTAGACAGTTCCCCTATACTATGATCTCTGCCAACCACATCTGTCAAGTATAGAAATTAATCTACTCATTTTTAATATGGTAATCCCCAAAGGCTCAATTAAAACAAAAAGTCCTATAATATAAGGTCTTGTACAAGTACTTGAGGTGTAATCGCAGCTTCAGGGAGTATTCGTTCAGCTATCCTTAGAACAACAGTAAGCATGACATGTACATACATTTTATATGGCCACAGTAATATTCAAGTGAGCTGTCTGCATTGTGTAATAGCCAAGATCAAAAGAGTGTTTGAAATTATTATTGACTAGTTGCACTAGTCAATGGAAGCATTACTATTTGATTTCATATAATTATTTTGGTTTGAAATACAATACCCCACCTCCCTTTGTCCTTATGTTGAAAAGCCTGGATTCTTGTGGTCCTCATCTAAGAGAAGAGGTGCCACTGCTGTTTCTGGCTCTATATGTGCCAGTCTAATAAATTACTTCTGATGCTGAAACTGATGTTAGTTACTGCTATAACGGTCCTCCCTCTCCATTGACTGAAACCTACATCCCCTAAATTAAAAAAAAAAAAAAAAAATCGAAAATATGTGAGAATCTCTTATATCCTATGAAGTATTGTAAGTGTTTCAGCTTTAATTTCTTAATTAAATTAAGATTTTTATATAAATTTTTGAAGGTTTATTCCAAAAAAAGAAAATAAAATCGTTGTACAATAAGGAGAGACCTTTAATGTAAAGTATGTATCAGCTCATTACAAGAAATAGCAAAATGTATAGCCTTTTTGATGCAATTACTTCCTAGTGCCGTACTGCATTAATCATTTCTTTCACCACTGTTCGCCATAGGCTCACCAGTTGTGGGTGATAAATCATTGCTAATGCCAGGACAGATGAAGATGGAAGCATCAATCTGCTCTTAGGCTGAGTGAAGGGATGGGAGTGAGGGGCTGGGGGGTAGAGCTCTTGCATCCCATGACTTACATCAGGATGGGATTGTTAATATACCTCTTGTTCAGGGGTCTGCCTAAAACACTAAGCACTACAGCATTTTTAAAATATTGTTTACTGTAATTCTACCAGTAATTCGTGCACATTTAGAAGTACTTACTTTATAGTTATTAAACTTCTATTTTTGTCTCAGAAGATAACATTTACCTGTTCGACTACAAATTAGCTAGAACATCTCTGATGGCAGATAGTACTGAAAGATTTCTCTACATACTCAGAGTATCAGAGTTGGGCAAGGCAATGGCTAATTTGAAGCAGATGAAAACAAAAGAAGTGCTTCCCCAGTCAAAAAAAATCCAGCTTTTCTCTTCTCTTTTGAACTATCCACACATATATAACAAAACTTGTTAAACTTGTCAAACTCTTCTGTGTACCCCATGCAGGTCATGGTGATTGAGATGTCACGCTCTCTATGAATAATAATGTCCATTCAAGCTTATGATGTTTGAATATCAGAGAAATTTTCTGTGTGTAGATCTGGTTGATAGTTAAAATTGGCAAAAGTAAAATGGAAAACACGTTATCTTTCATTAACTACTGGAGAAATAAA
This sequence comes from Hirundo rustica, assembly GCF_015227805.2. Taxonomy (NCBI): domain Eukaryota; kingdom Metazoa; phylum Chordata; class Aves; order Passeriformes; family Hirundinidae; genus Hirundo; species Hirundo rustica. The sequence goes on along the minus strand of NC_053451.1, from coordinate 99,280,740 downwards.
AACATCCTGTGAGGAAGTAAAAGAGAAGAAGCTATGTTGCTGTGTTGCTTATAGAGGTTAATATTCCCTTGGGAAGTACCCAGTACTTTGCTCTGAGATCAGCTGGAACTTCCTTAGGTTCCCACACTTAAGTAGCCTTCCCCCCACTTGAAACTCATCTCTGCATTTCTGGAGATGTCCTGACTATTCTGAAGTGTGAGACTATAAATCCAAGTTTTGTTATTTGTTAGGATACTGTCAAACTTCGAAAGAGATTAAAGATGAGCAACTGTTCACGACGTGTGTCCTGCAGTAGAAGCATTAACCAGCTCGTTAAGCTATAGCTAATGACAGCGTGTGGAAAATTTATTTCCAAATTAAGCCAGCAGCATATGGAGATTATAACTCATTCAAACTCAATTTGAGCAATATCCCAATAATAAGTTAGTAAAGAGAAGAGAAAATTCTGATCAGTGTATGAATGAAGGTTCATCTGAATAGGTATTTTAAATATTTTATTTCTTGTCCAAAGACACAGAACATATGCATGCGAGAAATCCCTCCAAAGGAATAATTCAAGTAACTATTAAAATACTGGAAATAATATTTGAATGTAGTTTAAAAAAAACCCAAAAACCCTTTAAAACTCTCAATCCATAAACAGACATTTTCAATGCCTTTCCCAATATAACAAACTGGACTATATTCTGTAAACTATAAAAGGAGGGAAAATATATGTACAGATAAGTAACAGATGGATAGAAATGAATTCTTGGTAGTGAATGCTCCTGTGTTTTTCCAGTATTATGGATGTCATTGTGACAGTATGGCCACTCCCCTGTGTAGGTGGCTGCTGGGGCAGTGGGTCACTGCAGGGTGGCCCTGCCAGTGCTGGGGCTCTCCCATTGCACAGGGAGCTTGGCAGGGGTGAGCTGCACTTGCTTTGTAAGTGTTTGCTGTTGGAAGGCTGGCACTGAGGGCTACAACTGATATCATTTTAAAATAAAACTAATTTCAACTACATTGAAAAATCTGTCATGTGAGAGAGCTCCTGCATTGAGGCCCTTCAGCCCAAGGGTCAATAAGGTGCCCACTTGCCAGAAGCACCCATAAGATGCCTGTTGAGGTCATGCAAAATTTGGGTGAATTTATATGATTATTCAATATTTTCTTGCTTGTGCCCTGTAAGTATGGGCAAACATTGTTCTTTCCCCTGCCTTTGATTACAACCCTCAACTGCAAGAATATGCTGAAGCTTGTGGGAGGAAAGGGTATTATATTAGCCATACAGAAATGTTTTCACCCTCTTTTGAGCATTTCTTATGATCACTCTTGAGGAAAAACTGACCTTTCCAGTCAAATCCACCAAATGGAGCAGCACCATGAAGCCTTTTTGTATTTTTTGCACTTTTTTTACCTCTGCTGGATTAGCTTTCTTCTCAGACTTGGTAGGCACACACTTGTGAAATTTTGATGCACTGAAATTTTTATGCAGGCAGGATGTAATTAATTATTGCAGTTCTTTTGGCATAAGAATATTATCAGAAGAACCTTTTTTTACCCCATTAATTTACTTGATTTCTTCCAGCTTTGTTCATATTTATACTAGTTGAAAACCTTTGTCTGAACATGCAGTGAATTACTCTGAGCAGAACTACCTCTTTAGGTTAATAATTTTCTGGTAATGTCTTTTGTTAGAAGAGATTGGGTAAGAGAATGATAAGCTACTAAAACATTTTTCTGAAAAAAATGAAAAACATTTAAACAAAGTCTGAATTTTGAGTAGTTTTAAATGCGTTCTTCCTCTGCCTAAATAATTTAGCATATTCTCACTTGAAACATAATTTTTCTGTCAAATATGTCACTACTACACTTTAGGAAAAAACAAAACAAAACAACAACAACAACAACAAAAACCCCAGCAAATAAAACCAATTTGCAGTTCTAGTATTAAGTATCATAATACTTCATTTCAACAGTGAAGGCTCCAGATTCCAATGTGCACAATATCAAAATAATTTTGAATAAATTAGGGAAGTTATTTTAGTCTATTTTTTGCATCTGTTGTGTGCAGAATTAAGTGTTTGCAGGATAGGGATACAAGTAAATTGTTGTGTTACAAGTAGATGACTGTCACAAGTTACAAATTCAGATGTGGGAGAGCTTACTTTGTAATGTCTCTGATTATAGTTTGCAATGAAATTGTTGCTCCAAGGAAGAAAATAACAGAAGGTAAAGAAGGGTTTGCTTGTTTGTTCACATGGTTTGTTTTGGTTTTTTTTTCTGACAATTTGTAAGTGTGTTAGGAACCCTGGTTCACCCTGAGGTTCAGGACTGGCGTGCCTCATTGAATGACTCCTGCTTGCAGAACAGACTGACTCTGCTGTCACGTGTTTTCCTTGGAGGAACTCATTTCCTTCCTGAGGAGGTCTGCGAGGTCAGGCAAATAAATATCCAATCTTGGAAGCTGCATGTCTCAAGGCTGCTCCTTCTGAGTTCTTTCTACAGAAGAACTTACTGGGAAAGTCTGTCATAAACCGCAGAGAAGCTAGGTTCTTCCATAATGGAAAGCTGTCTTAGACCGGATGTGCCAGGTCCAAGAGAAGTGTTTTGAAGCTTTGGTATCTTGTTTTCTAATACATTACAGATGTCATTTCAGTATTCCTGATTAAGATTCAGAAGTCATGTAATTCTTTTCTAGTGCTGTGAAGCAGTATCACTTTGATAGTGAGAGTAAAAGGTGTCCTGTTCAGCCTTTAAAATTTGGCTCTAATACAGTTTTTGCGTTATATTATGTTTATAGTTATGTATCGAATTCTGGCCTCAGGGGGACCACCAAAATCTCACATTGCTTCAACAAATTTTATTGGATTTTTAAACTATTATTTATTGGGTTTTTTGGTTGGTTGGTTATTTATTTATTACTTATCATTGACAATTTAGGACTTTTGTTACTTAGACTCTTAGCGCTGAAGGTGTATTATGGGATAACTGAACTAATTTAACAAGCCTACTGCCACCAAAAATTGTTCTTTCTGATTATGTTGCTCTCCCTGTCTTTTCTGCATGCCGCCATCATCTCACTGGAGCAGGTTCAGTAGTTGTGCAACCCTTTGGTGATTCCCTGCATTTTCTGCAGGGTGCAAGCAGCCCCAACAGTGCAGTGATGCGGGCACACCTGAGGTGGGAGCACTGAGTCTGGTCCATTTTCTCCCTCTTCAGGCACCCAGCAGTCTCCATGGACTGCACAAGTGTAGTCTAGGTAGACTGCTGCCCCAGATGCTGATAGTAGATGCACAAATTAGGTGCCTTAAATACAATTTCCCAGCAGCTATAACAGTTTGTACAATTGTTATAAATATTTCCGTGCATCCACCATTTTCCCCCCTTCCTGTAGCAGTTCATCCCTACCTCCTCCTGTGCCCTGCTTGTTCAATCCCACCCTAGCTATGACAACTCTCAAGAGCCAAACCCCCCCCCAAAAAAAACCCCAAACAAACAAACAAAAAAAAAAACCCACAAACAACAACAACAAAAACCCCCAAACAACTCTGCATAATAAGTGAATAATTTCCTGGATGTCTAGCAAGTTGAAATTATGCAATGATGGGTCAGATTTTGTCTGGTTCTGGCACAAAGTAAAGACAAGGATTTGACAGATTAGGACAGGAGGAAAAGTGATTGAATGAACTTTAAATATTATCCTAAGGAAGGAGAAGCAATTGGACCTACAGCCCTTAACAGAGTATAACACAAGCGGATACAGCAACTTCTCAATGTCCAGCTCTGTTAGGGGTTGTTCCCTTTATCAGCATGGACTGGTTAAGATGTACAAATGTGACAGAATTTTAAGAAAGCTGAAAACAGAAACTTTCTTTGTCCTTGTGTTTTTAAGTGGCCAAAAATTACTTTTGCCATTAAAATTACCAGTATTGATAAACAAATCAAAATGAACTAGAGATACAAATGTGGTACTATAACTATATCTATGGAAAGACTTCTTTCAATAAAAAAATTCCCTGCAGAAGTTATGCCCCTCACATGATGTTGGCATTCTGGCAAAAGCTTTTGTTTGAAGCTGAGGCTTTTATTTAGAATAGTGGCAGGAGAACAAACTTGATCTTAAGAGGTTTTTACACCCTAGCTGTGTATTTTGTCCTATAGTTAGGCTTCATGTCACCCCCTAACTTACTATAAATCCTCCAGAGAGTTTAAAAAAAAAAATTAACAAATATTTCACAAAGCTGGCTTAAGTTTGAGCTTGGAAGTAGTAGTAGAAGTCATTTGTTTTTGATTTCCTTGAGAACCATACTAGATTTCTGGTAGGGATATAATACTTTTCTGCAGAAAAGATTTATCAATGAAAAATATGGGCAAGACTAAGGATTTTTTATGTATTTATTTTGATTTATACACATGACTGGAAATAGTCCTGTAATATTGTTTGAGATATAGTAGAATGGATCTGTCTGGTCATTCCCTTTTTACCACAAACCAGCAGGGGTTCAACAGCTGAGCTGCAACAGGTGTAGATACATCTGATTTTAAAAACTTTTGTCTGAGCTTTCCCACTTTCTCACAGACTGAAGGATCAAATGGCCTTGGGAGTCAAGCTCACTGAAACTGGGCTATTCTAAACTAAATAAAGAGCAAATTCCAAAACACACCAGAGCTAATTTGCCATTGTTTTCACCATCAACCATAATGAATCCTCATCAAATGAATGCAGCTGCTATGGTGCTGTATCCAAAATAATGTAATTAAATTGCTGCTTGGGGAATTTTAGAGTATAAATTTGGCAGAGACTCATTACTGGCAATTCGACAGCGGAGCATTTATAATCTTATCCAAAGAGGTGATCCTGTGTTCTGTCATTCTAAGAACAGAAAGAGGAGAAACAGGGCCGGGATGACAAATGGCCAGACCAAAATCTGAAACAAGAAACCGCAAGAACTTAAGGCTAATCCAAGCCATGCCGGAAAGCCTGTTGGGATGGCAAGGGGAGGACAGGATGAGAAAACTTGAATATGTTACATCAGAAAAATTCCCCACCACTCTCTGCAGTGACAAGGTCAACAAGGAAAGAGGGGCCACCACAGGGAGCCTGCAGGAGCCGCAGCTTTGTCGCCATCAGGGTCAGAAGAGTCACAACTGCTGATCAGGCAAGGGTCGCTCTGGGGCCTCCTGCTCAGAGCTGCCTCATCCTCCCAGCCCGCTCCCTTACAAAAACACTGAAACATTGCCCCCCTCTTCTGTCAGGGCGTGTGTGGATGCTTGACTGGAACTGCAACAATCTCCTCCATCTGGGGGAAGCAGCGACGTTGGCCTCTTGCGTGATGAATTTCCCAGAGCTGTCAGGACCCAGGCTGGCACAAGGAGAGTCAACATACAGCTCAAACAACTGTAAAAACTTCCGTGATGAACGCACCATTGTCTTTGCTAAGGCTGTTCAAGATCAAACAAACTGCCAGTAAAGTGCTGAGAGTTGTGATGAAGTGACTACTACAATCATTTTTGTGATTACAAAACTAAAACTAAAACTGGGGTCACCCTGTCTCATGAGAAAGCAAGCTGTGTTTCTAATTTGTTTTAAAAGTGAAGGCAGATTTAATTCTAATTTGCATTTTGGCCAAATCTGAGCCTTTAAAGTTTATGTTTAATAAACCTTCATATGCCCATTCTAATTAAGCTTACAGAAAAAACTGTAGCTTAGAGCTTACTTTAGTTTAACAACGTTTGTGTTCCTTTATATGCTAAGCAAATCTCCCGGGATTGTGTTTCCAATATGAGTATTCACTATTACGGCTTCATAATTGGATATCCATCAATATTTAATATTATATGTCCCTAAAAGAGTTACCTAACACTTCAGCCCAGGGGTGGCTAATCAGATGAGGCCAACAGATCTTTCACATTAACTTTTTCTTTTTTTTTTTTCTTTTTGTAATTCCTTAGTGCATAGCAGTTACTGCCAAATTTGCAGAAGCAACAGCTGCCAGCAGAAGTAATAGAAAAAGGAGATTGGGGAAATGGACAGAGAAACTTCAGTTTTGATGAAAACCAATATAAATAATTTGCTAAAGATAGAAAGAAAATGTTGAGATTAAAGATCAACATGTTCGATAGTAAAGTTCCCAGAACAACTTAACTGCTCTGATGTAGAAAGAAAATAAAAAAAAACCTAAGAGGAAGGAGTTCAAACTTAACAGCTCTGATGTAGAAAGAACATAAAAAATACTAAGAGGAAAAAGTTCAAAGTTAAGTGGGAATTCCTATTATGTGTATATACTTGGAGAAAAACTGTATTTTAAGACTTGGAAAAAAAAAAAATGAGCCTGCTGTATCCTTCTCTTGCTCAGTATTGACCAATGAACATCCTTTGTATGGAATAGAAAATAGTTATTAGAGCTAACGTATTACCTCAGGTGAGTGCTCTAGAAACATAAATCTACTCTAGCAACAGACTGATATCTTCTGAGTTTGAACTGCCACAAAGGGAAGTTAAAGACAAATAGGGTGATATTTGTAGATTTGTCACGGATTTCATGAGTTTCATTTTTTTATGCAGCTTTGCAACCCCAAAGCTATATGAGCTCTAGAAAAACAAATATTCATGTGTTCTTAGGGGTTTGTCAAATGACAGAGTGCTGGCAATCTTAGTGAGAGGCTGAAACAATTTGTTGCCAAGTTGTTTCAGCTCACAATAAGCCTTACAGTTATCCTGGATTTCATATGCAATATCTTCATCATTGCTGGAGACAATTAAGTGCCTCTATCCTGTGCCATACACCCAAAAATGTTGTAGCACTTGCTTAGCAACTTCACTGTGATTTTTTCCACATTACTTGTTGGTGACTTCAGCTTTGGCGTCTTTGGTCAGATTATTTGGCTGCTGTAAAACTGTGTAAAGTCACTGAGAAAACGCTGGCATAATCTTGAACTTAATGGAAGGATCAGACTGGCCTTATCCTGCAATTTAGTCAGTAGAGTTGGGTAACATTTTTAGTAACTGCAAATTCATCACAAATGGAGTTTTGATCCTAAAGCTGTTTCCACTTTTTAGTAGAATGGCAGAATTTGTTCGAGGTAAGGAAAAGGTAGCCTGGAGGGTAAACTCCAATCATGTTACCTTTCTTTTACCCACTAACTCTGGGATTGTGGAATTTTGGTTTTTGATCTCATCATGAGGGTCTTGGAAACAACCCCTCCCTCTGCAAAAGGACAGTGTCTCTGAGGAGACACTGAGGAGCTGGAGGAAATTTGGAGTGAGCTCTTCTTTTTTCCGGCCCCATCTCTTGGGCCCAGCCAGCCAGAGGTGATGGGCTCTGCGGTTCTCAGCCTGCTGCTGGGCTGCTCTGGCCCACAAAGTCCCCAGCAGCACATAGCCTTGGCACTGACACAGCTTTAACAGAGGCGTCACTGTCCGTCTTTGCCCTGCTGTCTTGGTTGTCCATAGAGCCTGGAGGTTCATTCTCTCCCAGAGAAATGGGAACCCCAGGTCAAGTTTGTGCTCTTCCCAGTCCCGGGCAGGGACCAAAGAAACAGCCACATTTTGTTTCCAGTGTTTCAGTTTGGCTGCTGACCCAGAAAATCAGTTGCAGTCACAGCCTTACATAGTGCAGAATCAGTTAATATTCAGTATGAAAATGAGTATGACTGGCCCATATGGAGTTTAGACACCTGCAGAGGTTGCTTTCTCTGTAACGCATTACTTAGCTCTTTATAGTCCTTTACATTCTCCAAATGAATCTAGTTCTCTGTGCAAGTTTATTTAAAACAGGGGTGTAGTGAGTTTAAAGAATACCAATTTCTTTTTTTTTTTTTTTTTTTTCTTTTTTGGCACAGTAGTTTTACAGACTGGTCTTAGATGAAGTTCAACTAATTTATGTAGTAACAATAGTGAGCTGATATTTCCTCTGATACTGAGATTTGGCAGAGAGGACCAGAAGGAAGTGTTTCAATCCAATATATAAGACAACAGTAAAAGGGAAAAAAGATATTTCCTCTTTATTATGTGAGGAGAATAATATATTACAAATAATTTCCACCCATTAAAATGCTCTTTTGTTCTTGCAGCCTGGCTTGGGATTTGTGGTCAGTCCAGTTTTGATCACTGTAATGTCTTTGCAACATTCCATCTTTGTTTCCTCATATCCATAGCTTGCTTTTGCTTGTGTTCCATCTGATCCCAGCTGTTGACATTCAAAGATCATTAACCAGAACACTTATTACTAAAGAGCAATGGTCAAAGTTTGGCCTATTCCGGCCCAGCTGCTGTGGCTGGATTTTTGTGGTCCTCAAATCCAGTCATTTCTGGATAACTCTGCCTTTAATCAACTGACCAACTGTAATTTAGTTGCAACACTGGTGGGCCAGCTTCCTTAAACAGGGTTATTTCAATCATTTTTGTGCAATTTTGTAAATCCTAAGGTTAAATGCCAGGTTTAGAAGCTTCCCACAGAGTTTGCAGAAAGTAACTTTGTGCTGTTCCATCAGCTTTTTCAGTGTTTGCTTGAGTTATCACTCTGATCACTAGATTCTACATTTTGGCACTACAAATTAATAGGAACTGGAGAAAGAAGAAGGAAATATTTCATTGTTCTCTTTTTGTGCAACACCAGCAACACAGCAGTGTCAAACAAGTTCATGTAAGGCAGGTTTTCTTTACAGAAGCACACGGCTGCTTTTGCCTGGTTTGTACTACAGGCATTAGGAAACTCTATTAGCAACTCATCCCTGTGAGCATTATTTCAGCCTCAGAGCTCTGAAGGGCTTCTGTGGTTTGTGAACACTAAAGAAGACCTGAATTGCCCGAAGGCTTCTCCACTGGCGGTGTGCCATGAAGCCTGATGTGTGTCTGATTGGGACACCGCCGGGCAGCGTGCAGTAAAACAGCAGAAGGGACCGGGAGAGATGCAGCCAAGTCCTCTGGAACACACCACCAGGTCCCTCAACATGGTAGAGGAGAGGGAGATTTTTGGTTTCCAAGGTTTTCAGAACAATCAAGAAATGGCAGCAAGGACTGTGATGCCTTGGGAAAGGACTGATTCCTAACCACTGATTTTTGATAGCTTTAGAAAATGCCCAATGCCAAAAGAGTGCTTCTCTCCGTTGTGTTTTCACATTCATTGTAGCTAAAATCAAGAAGCCTAGAGGTCTGAACACCAGACCATAGGGTAAAGTGCTGGAAATTAAAATTATCTGAATAACAAGCAATATGAAAGAATTTGTGTTTCTGATTTGTTCTGTTTTTTAATTGATTTATCTCCATTCAAACTAACTGCTGTCATAGTAAACCTCTCTCTCTGAGAAGGAATGGAGTTTAATTTCTACAAGGACCCCTGTCTAAAATGTTATTTTCTGCTTTATTTTCTTGTCTAAGTAGAAATTTTCAATGGCAAAATTTTGATCACAGAATAAAATTAGAATGGGCAATTTAAAAACTTATATTCAATAGTTATTATGTGTGAGCCAGGGGTCCATTCCCAATGAGAGATCTTCTCTCCTAAGTTAACCCTTTTCATGAGATACTGATACTTCAGTAGATTGTCATGGCATTTATCCGTTTCTGAAAAACAACTAGTGTAAGTGGAATTTCTTACTGGTGAGCAAGTTACAGTACTAGTTTTTACTCAGTTTTTCATCCGAATTTAGCTTGTATACTAATAATGCACTTTTTCTGTGTCTACTCTGCATCAGATCATAAGAAAGTTTTCTAATAGCCTTGTCCATTCTGCTCAAGTGGATTTGACAAGTGAGGGGGGCTCAAGGAACCTGCTGTGGTTCCCTGAAGTTCATCACTATTCATGGTTCTGATGTAGTTTTTATGCTCCAAGCCCTGAGAAATTTGTAATGAAAAGCTCCCATAAACTCAGATTTTCTGAGGTGAGTCCTCTCCTGGATTGTGCAAACTTTCAAGGTCAGAATTTCCAGATGGTAACTCTAATGGCTCACATGCTTTAATGTAGACACTAACTACATTGTGTCTCTTAAAACTCAGTGACCAGATATAATAAGTCATTCCAGAAATTCTAATTCCTACTGAAATAGTGTTGCATGAATTGGAAAATCTGTGTGTTGCATGAATTTGACTGCTCTTCATTTGGAACCCTAAACATCCTTGGGATTTCCAACAATCACTACCCAGGTATGTGCATGCTGCTCTTCACCTGTGCATGAAAATTCTGATGCTGTCAGGACATCCCAGTCTTCTTGAACATGAGCTTTATTACATATTGTTTCAACTGTGTAATAAGCCTTCAGAAGGTCCCTGGCAAGGGTCACACAGTGCCCACATGGCCTTTGCAGCCCCAGAAATTCTCTGTACCTTCAATATTTCAGATTTATTGAATATATAGCCAGCGTACAGAGCTTTTACATCAAGAAATTTTGCCTAGCAACAATTCTTCTATGTAACCCAAGCTCCTGACCCCCTGGATTGCCCATACTACAATAGACATATATGCAAAGAAAACCACCACCAACTTTGTAACTGCAGTGCGGTTTTTGCATAGTAAAAGTGATCCACTTTACTTTTGCTGACTGACTTAACACTGTGTTGTTGCTTCACTAGAAGAACTGGCCCAGTTGAGGAAATAATTCTAGTGGATATTTAAAGCTTATATAAATGCCCTGCAAGCATATTGGTGTGTGGTGCAAGGAATTCTGGCACTAGGATATTGTGCATTTGACATTTATTTAATTCTTTTTTTCTCCATTTCATTCTTTTTATTTCATTCATAAACTAGTAGCCTACAAAGCTACAGTGAAAATAGTTGGAAAATATATCCTGTCTTCCTGCTAATGTTTCCAGTTCCTGCAACACTATTTCAGTAGGAATTTGAGTTTCTGGAATGACTTATTATATCTGGCCATTGAGTTATGAGACACAATATAGTTAGTGTCTGCTTTAAAGAACAAGGATAAATATCTCTTTAATTTGTTTTTTTCTTCTGAGACAGTATTCTTTCCTCCTGAGTTAAGATAAAGCTACTCAATTACTTTAAGTTTTGCAGTAAGTAATGACATTTCTTTTGAGCATCCTAATACATACTTTGCTTTCAAATTTCATGTGAAAAGACAGTAATTGCTATGTTTCAGAAATTCCTGGTTCTAATACAGATGCTTAGTAGTAAAATATAAGTTATTATAATATCATGCTTCTGAGACAAATATTAGGTGGGTCTATTAGTTATTTATTGACCTTTTATTTGGAAAACATGGGGTTTCATGGTCCTGATGTTGATCTCTCTGAGTGTTATAACTTGCTATTTATCTGACGTGATGAAGTGATTAAGTGGTATCTGTTTATTTTTCTGATATATAAATTAATAAGTGAAATGTCTTGTTTTACTGTAATTTAAAAGCATTTGAAGATTTATATTTTGTTCAGATAATTTGTAAAAAAATATAAAAGAGAGAAAGAGAGGAAAGAATGAAAATCAGACTACAAAATATGTAAGAAAAGAAAAGGTAAATACAAGCTGTGTAAAGGCCCCGGTCTTGTTCATGGAAATTGTGCTGTTCACTTAAATGGGAGCAGGAACTTGCCCTTTAGCAGAATGCCCTTTTGCTTACAAGACATGGGACTGTCATTATGTAAAATGGTTTTGTGTATTTGCCATATTCTTTTCATGTCACTTAAGAGCTAAAGACCCCCCAGGCTAGCATCAATGTCCAACAGAAGTTTTGTAAACCTTTTACTTTCAGCAACAATCTGCAGTCTGTTGCAGGTCTCATTCTGCTGTCAAAAAAAGGGTCTTTAGTGAAGTTAAGCATGAGCTGTTCATGTCTGAGAACCTGGCGGAGGATGAACACTGGAGTCACAGTTCGGTGTGTGATGTACAATAGGTGATTTCACAAAGCACCTTTGCAATTTGGCAGCTTTCTTTGCAGGAGGTCTCAGGATTTAGCGAGCCTATAGTAAATTGTTTAACATTACTCCATAGAAACCTACCTCTGCAGGTCAAATCTAAAGTTAATTCTATGACAGTACCACATGTTCTGTGCTGTTGTGGCCCTAAGAGGACAGCAGGAGACATCTAGCTCAACTCAGTACACATTTCAGTTTGTAAGGTATCTTTCTCTTGTTTACATCTCTGAAATCCACTGAAGAACTCAGGGAATATAGACTTGACATTTAATGAGAAACTTTCAAATTACTTTTGTTAACCTAAAAAAAAAAAAAAAAAAAAAAATCCCAAATCACCAAATTAAATCTTACTGTAAATACTGTGCGTTATGCTTAGGGAATCAGAACTAATACCACCCTGGATTTTTCTACTCTGGCTGTAACCTCTTAAAAGTACCATCCAGTTTTTAGCATCAGTTTTTAGTGAAGATTGCAGTATCTGTATTGTGTGCTTTTGAGGTTGGTGGCTGAGCTGAAGAAAATGGAATGAAGGCTGCACAATGTAGGGACACTGAGAAGGAGTTGGGCAGCTGGTTCCAAGTGCAGTCTGCGGGGGACCCACAGCCCACGGCCAAACAGGCAAACACCCCCTTCCAGCACACAGAGAGAGGGGCAGTAATGGAGAAGAGTGGAAGTTTGAACAGGCAAGGACCTGCAGGAGGGAGAGACTTTCCCCTGAAGGCTGAGGTGTGTCACAGAACCACTTCACTCCTCCGGGGAGTAAACACCTGTCAGATCAGGATTGCTGCTGGAAGTGAGTAAGGCAGCTTCATCTGCTCCCCGTGTAACCACCTGTGCAGCTGAGAAAAGGGAGCTGGTGACAGTGGTGGGTGACTCCTCTGCCAGGTACAGAGGGAGGCACCCAGGAGCTCGAGAGAGAGGCGCTGCTTGCTGGGGTTTGTGTCATGGGCGTCGCTGACAGAGCGGCAGCCTACGTACAGCCCCTGCTGCTGTTGCTTCACATCGGTACCGGCCAGGAGCAGCTGGAGGGGGTCCAGAGGGGATCACAAAAATGGTCAGAGGGCTGGAACACCTCAGCTATGCAGACAGGCTGAGAGATCTGGGGCTATTCAGCCTGGAGAAGAGAAAGCTCTGGGTAGACCTTAGATCAGCCTTCCAGTACCTAACGGGAGCCTATGGGAAAGCTGGAGAGGGACTTTTTACCACGGTATGTAGTGATAGGACAAAGGGAAATGGCTTTTAACTGAGAGTAAGTTTAGATTAGATATTAGGAAAAAATTCTTTTGTATGAGGTTGGTGACACACTGAAAGTTGTTGCCCACAGAAATCTTGGACCCTGCATTGCTGGAAGTGTTTAAAGCCAGGTTGGGCAGGGCTTTGAGTAACATGGTCTAGTGAAGACGTCCCTGCCCATGGCAGGGAGGCTGGAACAAGATCCTTTCAAACCACTCCGTGATTCTGTGAACATCTGTAACATATTGAACATAATTTCTGTAATTCTGTAATGTAGAAGATCTCTGCTTTGAGACTCTTAAAGATGGATGTTTAGTTGCAGTATTAATTTGATACGTTCATCATTAGTTCACATTAAATTTTATACTGCACTTGTACAATGTGAAAACTATCAGGATTAAAGTTAATTCAAGACATCATGAAAAAAATGTTGTATGTTAAAAAAATAAACTTCTTTCATACATGCATTGGATAATCTCTGATATTTATCTATTTGTTGCCCTAGGCGAGGGATAATGGGAAGCTGTTTGTTCAGCACTTATGTGTAACCTGACCCTTCAGAATGCTTAGGTTCCATGAGGTGGGATAACTGTGATGGGACCCCTACCTGGAAGGGATCACTGCAGTTCAATGCATGTTGCTTGCAAATAGAAGTTATCCTGCATTTTGTGGTACCATTTTAAAGGGAACTTTTTAAGACTGAACATGCTTTGTCAAAGCTTTTAAGAAGGAAGAGACATGAATACATAAAAAGAATATAGTTTATTAGTCCAGTGTAGTGGAAATATATGGTAAATAGTGATCTGTTTCTCTGTCTAGCTGTACTACTTGAAGGAGGAAGGATCACTCATATGAGGATTTATGGGATAAAGTCCAGGGATGCCATTTCAAAGCACTGAACAGAATTGTTAAACAATGCTATTTTCCATGTCTCCAACCAGCACTTTTTACCACAGTACAAGAAACAACAAGCTGAAAGCATGCCTTTCTCTTTTTCCTCCACATGACAAGCCTACTTATATATGTTTAGAAGAAAAGGACATACTCTTTTAAGTAGAGAGATGCATTAAGTAGGAGAGATTCACATGAAAAATGAAAAAGAGAAGAGTCTATTTTTTATTGTTTAAATTTCTTGGTATCCTAAGCTTAAATAAAAAACCCTATTGAGTCTTAATAATTGTGTGGACCAGGATCCTTTTATGGTATTACAGGTAGAACTTCCGTGTCTTGTAAGTCATCCTTGCAAAGTAGGAGTGTAGCATGTCTCAAACTTATAAACAACCTGAAAACCAGAGATGCAGCCTGTTACTTCTAGCTGACTATTTATTCCTGTAAGTCACCATCAAAACTTGCAGCAGAGATCTCAGAGATCATACAGGTTTTGTACTGCTTCATGGATTGTACCTGAAAATCAACTCTTTCCCTCACTGGGTTAGCATTACGCTTGGAGAACTTTGGAGAGTGAAAATTTGAACATTATGACAGCCAAAGCCATGATTTCTTGACTTTTTTTCTGAACCTCCTAAGCTAGATTCTCTAGCTAAACTTTTCAAATTAAGGTGCTAGCAGAACTTAGCAGAATGAGAGAAGAATGTTGGAACTTGAAAGAAAACCGCAGTGTGAAGCGAAAGCAATGAGACACCGCAGAACTACCACAAACGTTCTTTCATTACTTCTATTGTCCTCTCTCCTTGAAGCACTTCAAAACCATATCTACTCCCACAGTTTTTGTGACTGTACCCTTAGTTTAAGGCAGGAACAGAAAGTATTGTGTTTGTCTCATCCACAGTCATTGCCAAATCTTGAGATGTAACCTAAGGGTTTTTTTCTTCTGTCAAGTACAAGTATTATGTTCATATTCTAGCTAGTAAACAATGCTCCCTCAGGTAAAGGAAAAAAATTTCTGGATTCCTGTCCAGGTTTCAGATCTGAATCACCTATTTTATTACAAAGGGTTGCGTGTTTATTTCAAACAGAAAAGCTAAACAAATGTTTTATTTTTAATTATGTTAGATAGGAATATCTTAGAAGTTTGACAAAGCATTATGCTTTACTAGAAGAAAAAGAGCAACCTGAAACTTTACAAATGATGAATGCCACAGTGCAACTCCCAATAGAAGATTTGAGCATAGGGCACAGGCAGATCAGATTAGGTTTATCTTTGATCAAGAGCCAAAAACATCAGGAGATAATGATAGTAATTTTGTATTCTTTTATTTTCATAGAGAACATGAGATAAGAATTGGAAACAATTATTATTTATATTATATGAGGAATTCATTATTAAATTACTTTATTTAAAACAAAGCTAAGACTGAGTGAAATAAAATTGGATACTGTTCTGCCATTCTTACTCTTAATAGTCAATTAATTATCTTCTATTATTCCATTATTCAGCCTGGGAAGAAAAAAAAAAAAAAAACCAAAAAACAACACACCCCAAAAAGCTGCTCAAAACCTTTAAATTAAGTATAGTTTAATGCCTGGGCACAGGTCCACTTTTAATGCTGCAATTCACTTCAACAGTTTTTGATCATTTCAGATACAGTAACTGAATCTCCTGTCACTTAAACACAGTATGAGGTCACAAAGATTCAGTTTCCATTCCAGTGTAAACTTTCTAATAGAGACAACTTGTGGTTTTTTAATTGATTTCTTTTTTCTTAATTAATGCATTCCAATCTGTGCTGCAAAGAGTCCAAAGGTGAACCTTACCTATCTTTACAGAACAGTTACTACAGACATCTACAGATATCAAGGTGATAGGATCATACTTTGGGACTGGAAGCATGGATAGCTAGAAATTTGAACATGAACTTTCTATTGCTTGCCTTTTTTTTCGTTTTATTTTATTTTGGTTTGGTTTTGATTTTTTGCATGCTGACAGTTACATTTTTTTTCTCCAAGTATGGTCCATTTTTAATAGAATTTCTGCAGAAAGCCAAAAATTTATTGAGAAAAAGAGAAAAGGGGAACCAGATCAGAACCTTTGTATTCTTCATTAATGATTAGGGAGAACACAGTGTTGGAATTTCACAACTGTTTCTGTAAGTGAATGTATATATAAGGGGGGATTTTTTGAGAGACTATGACTGGAACTTCATGCTTCTGTCACAGGTGGATTGTTAATTGACATTGAAAGAAACTTACTCAAATCAGTAATATGGGGCGTCAAAGTTCAAGTATATGTTCTGCACACTTTGTGCTCAATCTATATTTATAAGCATTGAAATGACAGGTGGAACATTTATCTCTCACACTAATGTATTCATACATGATAAAAAAAATTCTCTGCAATTCAGGAAAGAAAGCAGAGTTCCTTGTACACGTAGCAAGAGTCAGAGTCATCTTTGGGCCAATAGAAAATGTAAAAGCTAAAACCTACATTTTGCTTCTCTCATGAAGTTTCTGAGCAGTGTATTCAGTTAATTCAGTCACCTTTCTATCATCATTCTTATAAAGCTCATCAATCATCATTCATTTTTTGCTAGAATATATTCAGCCAACTGTGGTTTCTCTCATACTCATTTGCCTTCCCGTGGTCCCACACTTTCTTTTGTTCTTTAAATCACATGGACTTCCTTCCTCAACAATGACAACTGTTTCCTTGTCCCCATCTGTCTACTACTCTTTAAGACTTCCCCTCAGAGAATGTGCATCTAAGAAACTAATTTTTTAAATTTTTGACACTATGACCTTTACTGACATTTGGAAGGCTTGACATCTCTCTCTGAGAGTCATATCTCAGCATCCTATGCACTCAGGCTGTACTTCTCATGTACATGCTCAGCTTTAGCTTATTGCAGTTGAGATCAGTCAAGAACAAGGCAAAGGAGTTGGGGAGAAAAAAACATAGCTTGAAACAAAAACAAAAATTACTGCAATCTGCAGAAGAACGGGCAGTCACATGGGTTAACAATCTGCATTCATGGAATCACAAGAAGACAGGGCTTGAGTTTGAAAGGACCTGGCCCTCTGATCCCACCATGGGCAGGGATGCCTCCCAATTAGCTCAGGCTGCTCATCAGGACCCCATCCAACCTGGCCTTGAACACTTGCAAGGATGGGACATCCATAGAATGGAACATTCACAGAAATTTTTTCGTTCTGTCAGTATATTTTTGACCTGACACTGACAAGTGTCTGTATATATACAGACATGTGCAGGTAGATATGTATTTTATAGATCTGTATGAATATGTATGTGTTTATCTAAAACAATCTTTTCAGACTGGCTGACATTTCTCATACTTCTAGCCTTTCATTTTGTCATATGGGTGCTCACATGCTCAAGTTGTTTCTTGTCTATACACTGACCATTCTCCATAGAGCCTCCTATTCTTGCGTCCTCATGAATTTGATTTTTAGCTCGTTTTGTTCCTTATTGTCCAAGCTACTACTGTCAAAACTGTGTGTCCCAGGTATTTATTCAGCCATGTTACTTTACCATCAGTTTAGTACCTTCTGTTTTGATGTTCCCTGAGTTTCAGCTTCCCAGGGTTCCTTTGAACAGCCTGTATGGTGGTACTTCGCTCCTGCTTCTCCCTTCATATTGTCATTGTCTCAGTGCTGCCATTTTCCAAACATAAATCCATTTTTCATATTTAATCCTCTTACCTGGAACAATGCTCAATGTTTCAGGGCAAGGTCACTTCAGGCTAAAAGACAGCACTTCCAAATCAATGAAGTCTGAATTTTTGTTTTTTCAGAATGGTGTATGTCAAGGAATTTAAAAATAATGTTACTAAATGATGGCATCAGTTTTTGACCTTTTAATGCTAGGCTCTTTGAAGTGTTTAGCAGCTTTTGGGGTGAGACTAAAGTTTTGTCTTGTATTCATACAAAATCTAACAGAGCAGACTTCTGATATAAGACACCAGTCTGTAGCAGGAAACAGAGGAAAGAATGCAGTATGTCACTTCATTTTCTTATAAATTGATTGCTTTAGCACATCTATTTCAAAACTAATGACTAATTTCATCTTTGGATCCACCATATATAATAATATAGTAAGTATTAAAAGCTTCAGGGAAAAATTCTAAATGTTAGTTTCATGATTTTTTGGCTTATAAACATTTGGGACAGTTGTCTAATCACAAATTATGGTTTTAAAAGCATGCGCTATAATATTTATATATAAAGTCGATAAATTAGTTTAATTTTAACCAACTATCATTCACTGATAATCAATCATCTGTGAGGTATGTATAATTATCATTATTTATGTTTTACCCTAAGTTCTCTAACAATTAAAAAAGGCAGTATTTGAATAAGTGTCCCCGGAGGGAATATTTCAGTGCTTAGCTCTGCATTTAATTACTACAAATTTCTTTTGAGTTCACAGTTATTCACTAGTGATATTTTATTTACAGATAAATGTATAATACAGTGAGGAAGGAAAGAGGCATTAGCAGGCTCAAAATTTAATGTTTGGTTCTTTCTCATGCGTTGATAATTAGCCTATTAATTGATTATCTGTCTATTTATTTGCTTTATAAGCTTATTTTTTGGATTTTGCATGTTGTAAAGTGGTGTAGTTCAGATGGATTCCTGGTGCCGAGTAACAGTCCTTATAATTATGAAGGAGTTTAAGGGAGAGCACATGCTTATCCAGCTTGATGAATTCCAGCCTAAGTCCTCTGACCCATTCCAAGAGGCCACAGAAAGGCTTTGTCCCACCTGCAGTGTGAGAATGGGGCACTGTCATCAAGAATGGCAAAGTCTCCCTACCAAGATTTGATGAGTTTGCGGAGTGCTTGGCATTACACTTTGAAAGGAATTAGCTGAAGAACAGCTCTCTAGGATAGAACAGTTTTTGTGAACCTTCTTGAAAAAGTGCTTAAAGGAAATGTACTGGTCCATAGACCTAAATGCATTGATTTAATAATTTAGACCTTTGTCATTAATTTAGACTCGTTTCCCAAATTTCACAGGCATACAAATATTGCAAATATGAGTGTGAAACTGCTTATACAAAAATGTGCTTGAAATGTAAAGCTGGAGTCACTGCAATACTTGTCTGTAATCCTTTCCAGGCCATAAACTGTGCTTTTACTGATCCTGTTGCAGCTAGTGATACTGCAGTAGCATATTGCAATATTTCAATGTAATATGCCTTGTAATAATGCATAGCATACAGTATCTCATCTATTTTGGTGTACTGTGCAATTATTTGTAGTGGCACCCTGCAGTATTTTTGGGATACAGCCAGTATCTACTGTAGCACTTTCCAGCTGGGCTCAATGCCACACTTTCTGCCTTGGGAGCAGTTGATGTTCAGGAGTTCAGACAAGAATCTATTCTTTGCTTTTACTTCTCCTGTGGCCAGAGGTTAGCTCCTTTCCTGATGTTCATAACCCAGCCCCAGTCCAGGCTGGAGTCTCTGGAAAAGTGGCAGGTGCATTATAAAGTAAGCTCTATGGGCAGCAGGGCCAACAAAGCTACAAACAGAGCAGCTTTTTCCTCAATTACCGCTCTGAATAAATATAGTTTCTTCTCATGCTCCATGGGTTCAGTTTTCCCTCCTTGCTATGCTCTCTTGAAAACCTGTGGATGTCCTCACTACCTCTTCCTTTTCCTAGGCTGCCAGCTGGGCAAGCAGCTGGGCAGCACAGGGATGTGTCCAGGGTACATGGATGCTTCAGCATTGAGTCAGATCAGTTCACACCTTGGTTTTCCGCCTCAACAGGATCAGAGCTCTCACTCCCCCATTCAGCAAGAAATTTTAATGGAATTTGTAGGACTTCAGCATATCTAAGACTTCTGTCTCTATTTCTTTAAAGTTAGACATTCAGTTTGCAGCCATTGTAGATCTGGAAGACAGCTGCATGGAGGCAGTCAGGTCAAAGTTAGAGAGAAGGTTGAATTTAAATGAAACCGTGTTGGAAGCAAGGGTTTTTTTCACTATCCACAGTATATTATCTCCCTCTAGAATGCCAAAAAACCCCTACTTTTTTACTCCCTCCTCTCCTCTTTCACCAGCACAACTCTATACACAGTTAGTTGGAACCATTTTTTTTTCCAGGGAGCAGCTGTTTAAAATATTTCCGTAATTTCTGAATTTTTCTGAATGACCCAGTACTTCAAGAGACAGGTGTTCTGAGGATAATCACCATTCTACAGCTGTAGTTTGCTTATCCAGAAAAGTAAGCGAACTATAATACCATGCAAAAAAAATTCTTTTGAGTACCTGAAATGTGACTTACTCTTTCTAATTAGCTTTTAGGGGTTTTTTTGTTGATTGTTTTTTGGTTTGGTTTGGTTTGGTTTGGTTTGGTTTGGTTTGGTTTTGGTTGTTGTTGTTGTTGTAGTTTAATCCATGCCTTGGAAATTCATCCTTCAAATCCAAGTTATCTGGAAAAACTAAACATTAACATTTCTAAAACTAAGTCGCTTAGTTTTCAGAGGGGCTACAAGACTTTCAACAGTTATAAGCCTAAAGAAAATAGTGTAGGCTCTAGAAACTTCTGAGGAAATTGTCACTTAGAGAAGTTTTGTGAGTAATTTCAGGAGGTTGAGAGCACATTAATAGGAAATATGGTTCTGTTTCACTACTTGCTTCATGATAGCTTGTTATCCACCTCCTCACTGGTGCTGGCTGTTACAATCATGCACCTTGGAGAAGGATTTGCTTTCAGTAGGATTAATATTTTTATGTACTTGGCCATATGCCCCCACATGCTGCTGTGCTGATGAAAGGGGGAGAGCAAGAATGACCCTTTTAACAATGGCATGTTCTGAAGTTATTTTCATAACTTTTGAAATGAAGTCACTAGCTGCCAAAAGAGAAAGAAAAAAATAGTAAGGCAGATAAAGCTAAGAGTTTTTGTCTGGAGAAATGAGCTTAAACAGAGTCCTTCCTCTGCTCTGGAAAACAGTGTGGGTTTTTATATTGAAGGAGCCTTTTCTTGAATTTCAGAACCAGTCTCTCAGTCACATACCATGCACTGACTTTGGTATCTAATTCCTCTCTTTAAAATTGCATCTACCATAAATAAAAGATGCGAGGATGCCATAAACTCTATCTGTATCAATTCATTTCTTTCTCACCAAGGAACTAACCCCACCCTGGAGTCCAGACCTTGCTGAGAATTCAGGAGCTGTAGCAGTATCATTCTGTAGTGCCATGGCAGGCCAGGTAAGGAAACCTGCATTCATAATTCAGTTTCCTGAACACAAGTATAATACTCATCCCATAATGAATACATTCTCAGTTTTCATGTGAAATAAGTGGTGTCAGTAAATGAGAGCATTTGTTTTGTAATTTGAAGTTGAGCAAATCTTTTGGCCACATACATAACTTTAAAATAGAAGGGAAGAAAGACATTCATAGTAGAAATCGTCACACCAGTTCAAAATAAGTAGATAGAACGACATTAAATGATCAGTTCTAATGAGTAAGTAACATTAATTTGCATCTGTTTTGCAAATTGGATAATGTTTGTCCAAAGAGATACGGTCACACACCTTGGCATGAGATATGCTGAAGACTGGCAGCTGTTGTAGAGTTGCTCTATTCCCTCCTTTTTTTCAATCATTGCATGTAGTATCAGCTGACTTTTCATTTTTTGTTAGTAAATTTCTCTCCTTCTAATATCACATTAGTGAAAATAGTGATCTATGTAAGTGCATTTCGAAGTGCTAAAGAGACATAGGGAATCGGGATTACCTTGTAGTGAATCCACAGAATGTTGCTTTTGGCATGAAGACTGCTTGGCGATTTCTGACCCTTCAGCACCTCGCTCTTCCCCCTCTGAGTCACAGCTCATCAACTCCTCAGTTTTTTCTGCTACGAGTGTATGTGGAGATGTCGCAAACTAGATCTCTTATACACGCTTAAAGGATAATCCTTACTCTCTACTTTGTTGCGGAGGTTTAGCCCACACTTGGCTTACAGTGTAGCTGCACAGAGTGGTTCCAGCTGGATTAGAGTAGTGGCGAGGGCAAACCCATATTTCTTAAACTGGCCTTGCCATGGTGGTCTGAAAGTGACAGTATCATATTAGAGACTACAGGACTCCTCATATTCAGTGTTTGTATTAGTTGTGTATAACGCATCCCATTGAATGAGGAGAATTAACGTGTAAAGGCTGCCAGGACGTTTCCAGTGCCTGTTCCCACCCCATAAAAACCAGCAAGTCCCAGTACATAAAGAGTGGCTGTGGAAGGCTTCTGGGTACTGCCCTGAGACCATTTTTGTATTGCCTCATGAAAGAGAGTTAAGCCAATATTTCTCTTCTTTTTCTTTTATAGATGATAAACTGAAATACTCAGTGCTATGAAGTAGTAGCATGGTGTGGCAAAGGCCATACTATAAACATCACTCCTGGGAATAAAAGTCAAAAAATAACTTATGTGAAAAATTGCTCTGTAGGGGTTTTTTCTACCAGTCTGTGCTCAAAATAATGCAGCTCTCACAATGATTTCTTCATTTTTTTTTCTTTTCTGGATGTTATCACTCAGAAATATATCTTCTTTAAGACAAATAAGAAAGTAACATAGTAAACCTGTTGCTTTTAAAAGCATGCTCACTGTACCTTGTGCACTATGCTCTTTTCAGAATCTTTTGAAGAAGTAGCAACTCTTGTTATGCTTAAGTGTTTTTTTCACAAGAGAATTGGGATTTGCTGGGATTTCTTTGTGTGGGTTAGGTCAGGCATATGAATTTTGTTTTCAAAAAACAATTTTTCTTCCAGACAATGACTTATTTCTTGAACAAACAGCAATACCTAGCAGGGTAGAGGAAATGGCTAGTAATGAATAAATGTGTTGGAGGAGAACATTTCACCTTTTACATATGACAAGTGTTAAATACTAAGATATGTCTAAAGGCAGCTGGCACAGTCAGGCTGGTACAGTGCTAGATTTTGGATTTAATAATGCTGATAACACGCTGATGACTTCTTGTTGCTACATAGTGCTTAGTCTAAACCAAGGACTTTCTTTACTCTTTCTCCAATCTTCTTTTAAATTGAGTTTCTATTGGATGTACTAATTAGGAGACCCATACTCTGTATCCTCAAAAGAATTAGTTCACTCCAGCTAAGTGAGTTTGTTTAGCCTTGTGAAAAGAAGGCTTAGGGCAGACCTTATCATCATGTTTCAGTATTTAAAAGGTGACTACAAAGAGGATAGAGACTTCTTTTTACAAGCAGTCCAATGGAAAAATGAGGAGTAATGGGTACAAGTTACTGCTGGGGAGATTCTGATTAGACATGAAAGGAAAATTTTTCGCAATCAGCGATTGGAATAATCTCCTCAGGGAAGTGGTGTTGGACTCCCCAGTGTTGGACAGTTTTAAGATTCTGCAGGTCAGGGTGCTGGACCATCCTGTCTAGACTGTGCTTTTGCCAGGAAAGTTTGGAACACGTGATCCTGAGCTCGTGTCCAACCTGGCTGCTGGTGCTTAAGACAACAGCTGGAGTTAAACCATAAAAGTGAGAAAACACGTTTTTTAAAATTATTGTATTACGGGAAATGAAACCACTTTAACTTCTTTGATTGGTAATGTCAGAAAAGGAAAAAAACCCTACGAAAGAGATCGAAGTCTTGATCCTTACACTGAGTTATCCTGAGCAAATGAAAACCCAAATAACCACATTAATATTGTAGTGTTTGTTAATTAAAAGCTGGATTGGGAGAACAAGTGCTTCATTTCAGTTTCCTTCACAAACAATGAAGGGGTGAAATCCTACCTAAATCAAATCAATGGCTAAACTCATAGAAATCACAAGTTGATAATTTAGAAGAATAAAGGTTCCTTGATGTCTGACTTTTAAAGTGCCTACAAAAGAGCAGCATTTCCAAAGACAGCCATTGGACCATTTCTGGTTTTTACTTCTCACATTTTGCACGTAAGAAGTATCCCCAAGGTTGCAAAAAAAGATTTGTGAGAAATAAAACCAGGCTCTCTGGTGAGAGACCAGTTGTCTCTGTTGGTCTCATTTATGTGAGATGTGATTCTGGTGTAATATATGATTACACATCTGCTGGCAGATGGAAATGTTTTACTAAATGGAAGAATATAGCTGATATCATAGGGATCATTTGAGATTTATTAGGAAGTTATCTGGTGCAGACTTTTTTCCCTGTAAAATGAACCCACACAAAGTCCTGCTAAATTATTCACTGAGAGGCTTTTTCCTCTGATGAAGTCTAATTTCTAATTCCCATCTTCCTTCCTTAGAACTTGGTCTTTCTCTTTCCTGACACCCAGTGTCTATCTCCTTGCCTGCTCAGATCCTTTTCCAGTTGTACATGCTCAGCATGCATGTCCTGAGATTAGTATTTTCCTGCTTCACATCTGTATTTATTCTGAACTTTTCCTTTGGTTCCCAGACTGCTTGGACCTCCATGGATGCTCAAGTATATTTGGTAAGCCCCTGCCATCCCACAGACCACTGTTCTGATCAGGACTCTGCCCTCTCAGGTCTCTTGCCCTATTGGTTCTACCCTGCAAGGCTTTATTTTCTCAGCTGTTTACCCAACACAGTTATTCCCATTTGTATGTTCTCATCTCACTATACTGACTTTTCCTTGGCCCTTCTTCTGCTGTTTCTTCTTCCCAAAATCTTATCTTTCCACCATCTCCACCCCTTTTTCATTCCTGGGGTCATCATTTCCAGTATCTGCGTTGTTATTTTACTCTCTCATTTGAGAGTCTCATCTGATTGTACTTTCAGAGAGGCTTCCAGCTCATCCATCTCCCAGTCTCAGCACCCTTTTCAAAGTGACTCTTTGCTCACTCTGCTTTTCCAGTTATCCATCCCCATTTCTTCCCAGCACCTCCTTCCAATCTAGCCTCACCAGAAGCATTTTTTATCCATTGCTAGTTTACCTAATTCCATGTATTTGTCATACTCCTTTCTCTGTTTCTAACTGACTTAATTTCAATTTTCAATTGAATTTCCCTATGCTAATAAGTGTGTTCTCAAGGGGAGACAAACTCTGCTTTTAGAGCTGGAATATGACCCTGCCTTAGGTCATCCAGTGCGAGAAGTCATTACAAGGATATTGTAGGTGAGTTTGAGAAGCCCTGACCTGTACCATGATAGTACATGTCCAGTCTGGTCAGGTGGGAGTCTGGAGGTCAGCTAGTATTGTCAGTCTTCAGAATTTTTAGTTGCAAAACTGTGATGTACAGTTTTTTCAGATCTTGCTTGAATTTGGAAGGACTGGCAGCAAAAGGCAAAAAGGCAAGAGTGTATACTGGGCACAAAAACATCTCCTGCCAAATTTAAGTCCAGATTTCAAAGCACTGAGGCAGCAGAGCATGACGTTTTGTCATTAATGACAGCATATTTTCTGTAACTTGTTTTGTGAAATTAGGTGGTGGTTTTATCTGACATTTCTAAAAAAATGAAAATTAAATAAAATCAGGCCAAGGAAATACTGCAGCTGGAAAATTTAAACTGATATAACTGAAGTTTGACATTGCAGTATGTGAAATAAGGATCTAATAATGGGAAACATCAAATAAGCATAATCAGAGATGAAACTGCAATCCCTGCTGATATGAGTAACAGCTTTAAAAAGTCTGAAATATGTTCTAAATAGTTGAGGGTAAGTTATGAACTGAGTTACATCTCTCAAAATTATCTGTTTCTTAATATTCAACTAATAGCTGGATTTAGCCCTTTGTGTATAGCTAAACTACTTTTAGAAACTTGCTGCAGGCAGATGTTATAAATTCTCTGCCTTCTAAGGCCAAGTATGACCACAGTAATTGCAGAATCTGACCTCATGCAAGAGAGACTGCAACATTTTGCGTACTAATTCTTTCATTTCACCTGTAACTCACAGAGGAGCAAGAGGATGGCTGTTGGTGTATCTGAATCCAGCTATCCGTATGCCAGGATTCCAAATGGCTGTTTCCTGGGTTGGATTCAAGCGAAGAGGTCAAACCTAATGGCCCTAATGACAAGACTGTATCTTAATGGGAACACACCACTAGCAAAGCATTCCAATTAACAGGGGTTGTTCTGAGCTGAAATAAATGGTTTCAAGTGATGATCAGCCTGGTGTGAAATTATAAACCCCATTGTTATTATCAAAATGACTAATTACAGCTCTAATGCAGAATAGCACACCGTTTTTTTGAATCTGGGGGACTGAACAGAAAATGCATTTAGCCTTATGCAAGACCTCTAGGGAAAAATGAAGAGCATGCAATTTTTAGCTTGTATTTTTATTTAATTGGGGCATTATTTCAGTACAAAGTGTGATGTATTTCTTTCCCCTTTCTCCAGTCTTTTTTAAAATTGTATTTCTACAGGATATCCTAATTAGGGGATCCATACTGTATACCCTTAAAAAATTTAAGGATTTCACTCCAGCTAAGTACCATTTTTGTCTGTGGGGGAAAAAAAAAAAAAAAAAAAAAAAAAGGCACAATATAATGGGGGAGAGAAAACCAGGGCAGCCAAGCTATTCAAAGAAAACTAAGATCTAGGCATAAGTTTTATATAAGCATTGTAATTCATGTAGGTGGTTCTGTCTTTACAGTTTTGTAACACTGTTGAGGACTAAATTATGTTAATTTCTTTTGTACTTCTGTGTAAAGCAATCCACACACATTTTAAGGCTCTCTTCCTTTTGCCCTACAGCTTTCATATCAAGCAAGTAAATGTTAAAAGCAGTTAAAAGCAAGTCTGAATCTGTCCTCTCCATTAATGGATTTTTAATTTAAAGCTCTCTGAAACTTTCATCCCCGTTAGCTCAGCCCAGGAGCACTGAACCACAATTGCCTGATGCCAAATGCTGGCGGACTGTCCTGAAAAAAGAGTGGCAGTTCTTCCACCCCTGGTTAGACTCCTCAGTCAATGCTGAATGAAGCAAAATAAATCAGATTTCTCTATTTAGTAGAGTACATGAAATAGGTAAGGCTGAAAATGCCTTGAAGCCTTGAAGTTCTTGTTTTGTTTTTTTTTATCTCTCATAAGTGCACTGAAAACATCCCTTAATAAATTAAAATCTTGTTCTTTGTCAAAGATCCCAGATGAAGCAGAAAAAGTATGATGCTTCCGTAACTGTACACTACCCCAAAATTATTATATTCACTGGAGCTTGGTATCATGCAGAAGATAAAAACTCAAAGAATAGATTGAAAGAAGGTAACAGAAAAAGCTATGTATACATATTATTCACTCATGGTTTACAACATACTTTGAATAGTGCAATCAAAAGTACAAAACATTGTCACTTGTACTATAAGTAATATATGATGAACTTAGCTTCTAAAAATATATTTAATTAAGTTCATCATATAAGAATTATTTATGGTTCAACTAATTATCTATAGGTTTTCAGAATATTTATGATTTATAAAAATAAGTGTCTTAATTACAGAATTAGAGAATAATTTACTTTGAAAGAGACCTCTAGAAGTTATCTAGTCAGTAAGCCCCTTTTCACAACGGAAGCAGGTTGCCTAGTGACTACCTTGACTCTCTTCAAGGATAGAAACTCACAGCCCCTTTGTGCAATCTCTTCATCATTTAAACACCTTCAACGCAACAACAGCCACCTTTGATGTGAGAGCACATGGTCAACTCCTTGTCCTCAAGATCCTTGGAGCCTTTTCTGCAGCTGTCAGGGTTAACAGGTGTTTTTCCAAAATACAGTTTGCTTAAAGAAAATCACCAAGTTGTGAAATCCACTGCTTTTACTGTGATTCCCTTTTCTTTCATTTCCCTTTTCTTTCATTCACATTTGATTTTCGTGCTGGTTGTTTGACACTGAGTCTCAAATACATTTTTGATATACAGATTTCATTTGTACCTAAGACATTTTCTGAGGTTACCTTTAGGGAACTCTGCAAGATGAAATAAAGCAGACTTCTATTTACTTTGGAAAGCACCCAGCAGCTAGTGTCATACAGTGGAAACGTACCACAGCACACATTTAGTAATGAGAATGGACGACCTTAAAGGTCTGGACAAACCCAGCAAGAACTACTGAAATCTTCTTTTTTCAGACACGCAGTTTCAAAATTTCATTCAGCAGCAAGGCAGAGGGTTTGGGGGGGGGGGGGGGGGGGGGGGGGGGGGGGGGGGGGGGCGGGGGGCGTGTTTGTTTGTTTGTTTGGGGGGTTGGTTTTTTTGGTAGGATTTTTTGGTTGTTTTGATTTGGGGACTTTTTGGGTTTTGTTTGTTTGGCTTGTTGGTTGGTTTGGTTTTTTGTAACATGTTTCTTAGGGGCTAGTTTTAGAAGTTGAGAATGTTCATCCAGTAAGTTTTTATTTTGATCATATGTCAATGGACTGTGGCAAAGGCAACATACCTCTGTTATGTCAAACCTAGGGAATCTTTGGTTTTGCTGTCTTCAGTAGCCATGTATAGATCGTTTGAGAAATTGCTGATACCACTCTAACAAACAAGTAATAATCATTATCTTGGAGCACCCAGATTACTTGCCTGAACAAAAATTTTAACAGCATTTAGTATCCATAATGACTCACATTTAAAGCTCATTGACTCAGTAGGAAAACTAGCACAACTTTTAGTGCATATTTGATTAAAGGCATTTGATCTTAGGGAAATTGAATAATCTATAAAATAAGGATCAGGAGGTTTTTTTCTTGTAAAAGTAATTGAAATTCATATAGGGAAAGAACAAAGTATGCATTATTACTCTTTTTATCTCTATTAAGAAATTTTGTTTTATCAAGTTTCTTTTAATTCATTATATGAGTAATTTAAAGCATTTTAGGGCCTCATGTATTTGGCATGCGATTTGGTTCTGTCTCTTGAAGTAAGGTGGTTACTATGGAAACAAAGACACTGGAAGATTTGCATCACTGTTAATTCAGGAACAAATACATTAATTATGAAAACAAAGAAAAATTTGAATTATAAAGTAAAATGAGTTCCTTATTAATTAAAAAATCATGGGTAAAAACTAGTTTTATATATTCGATAGGAACCACTGTGGCAAAAACAAATTTAAAAAATGGAAGTTAATGGAAATGTCATTTCAATATTCAGTAATTTTATCTAGAATATGTAATTCCCAAAATGTAGGTCCTATATCCTGTATAAACAGTTACAACAAAGTGAAAGGCTTACCAAAACTGACTTTTTTCCTATCAGAATGTAACAGCAATTTAGAGAGTAGACATCTTGACATAGTTACAGAGGCAAGATAGGGCATGGTTCTCCTGGCCACTCCTCAGCTATTTGCCCAATTGCCCAAATTCTTGGCCATCTCACAGACACAGGGCAAACCAGCTCATGTACAGAAATAAGGAGTCAAAGGCCCCCATTTTGGGAGAGCCTGACATCCTGAGGGTTTGCAAGTCTTGCCAGGCTTTGCTTTCCGAGCATCTGGAGATACAGGAAAGTATGGACCAGGCCAGTAAGAATTAGAGAGATGTCAGTTCTCCTCTCCTGTATGTAACTCACTTTTAACTGTTAATGGCACTGTAGTGTTCAAAATCAGGGAACAGTTGCGTAATTGAAATAGTTTTAGACTGGGCAAATCAGCTCAAAATACAGCCATGAGCTCAGCAAGCTAGAATGAGAGGCCAAGCCAACCTGTAGGTTGATTTCACTGGAGTGTTTGCTAAAACACATCCATATTTACATGCGTGCCCATGCATATGTACACAGAGCCATACTTAAAAGAATGAACCAGTTACAGATACAGCTCTTTAACTAATGAGAGTGGTCAATAAATCATCAACTGTACATCTCACCCTTTGGAAGGGACCTCCCAAGGTGATATGTTTCAAACTTTCATGTAGATGATTATGTAGACTGTCTGTCCAAACCTCCAGTGATGAGGACTCTCCCTTGTCCCTGGGGAGGCTATTTTAGTAAATGATTGTTCCCACTGTAAAACATGTATTTTTTACATTGAGGCAATATTTCTTCCAGTGCAATTTGTACCCGTTGCTCCTTATCTTCTCTGTGTGGTTGCTTCTGAAGGGATGGTCTGTTTGTAGGTGCTCTTTAAGTATAGGGATATTCTCATGAGGTCCCTTGAGTCTTCACTTATCCAGGGTGATCTTACTTCAGACAATGAAAAAGGAGGAAATTAAAAAGTTGTTGTACAAGAAATCAGGCTCAGCGCTCAATCAGTATTTTGTGACCTCAAAACGCTATTGTTAACCATGTGCAGAAACACCAGAGAGTACTCTGTTCTGTTACACCCCTTGCACATTGCATTACTCATTTTTTTCACTTTACAGGCATGCTTTTTTGTGTATGTTTTGTTTGGCTGAAGAGAAGGTATTTCTCACAAAGTCTATAGGCTCAGCTCTCAGAAACAATGGATGTAGAAAATACAGACGTGAAATAATTCACTGGGAAAATGAAGTTCATATCTTTTCTCCAAAGAAGACTTTGTCTGAGATCAAAATCAAACTGAATTAATTGAAGGCCTCAAGTTGAGACTTCCATGTGCTTTACAGTTTTTATATCTTCCCAAAGTGCCATGAAAATCATACTTATGTAATCAGCATTGACTCATGTTTTCAGCAGAAAAAGTTTGGTAGCCTTGATAGTAGGCAAAACTTCAAAGGCTGTCATAAATCAAATGAATAATTTGTCTGGAGGAAGTCTGTATAAAATGGTCACATTATGTAAATGTGTCAAATGAAATGTTAAGATCTCCCTCTCTCTTTCTCTAGGAATAATTGGATTTGCAGTTCTCTCTAAATTGCTAGTCTTTTTAGAAAAATGTAAGGTCATTTTTCATTACCTGAATTCCTGTCATATTAGGCTTACAATGTTTACAGAAAGATAAACAAAGCTATATGGGAGGGTTCAGCCAAACTCTTCCTACATTTTACTCCTGTTATCCCACCTGATGTAAAGATGATCAGCAGGCCATGTAAGACTAACTCAGTTTTGCATCCTGACTTTAAGTATGCTGGAACGGATAAGATGAAACATTCTAAGATTCTTTGTAAATCATTCAAAGGTCATAAAATCATAGAATATGCTGAATTGGAAGGGACCCAAGATGATCATTGAGTCTAACTCTGGCCCTGCGCAGGACACCCCAACAATCTCACCATGTATGTGCCTGAGAGCATTTTTCGAGCAGTTGTTTATCTCTGTCAATGTTGGTGCTGAGATCACTCCCCCGGGGAGCCTGTTCTGTGGCCCAGCCACCCTCTGGGTGAAAAACCTTTTACAAACTAAACCTCTCCTGACCCAGCATCATGCTGCTTCCTTGAGTGCTGTCACTGGTCATGAGAGTGAGGAGATTGGTACCTGCCCCTCTGCTTCCCCTCCTGAGGATGTTGATGACCACACTCAGGCCTCCCCTCAGCCTCCTCTCCTCCAGGCTGAACAGACCAAGTGACCTCAGCTGCTCCTGATACTGCTTCCACTCAAGGCCCTTCACCATCCTTGTGCTCTTCCTTTGGACAGCCTCCAATAGCTTGATTTCTTTTGTGTACTGTGGCACCCAGAACTGCCCCCAGCACTGGAGGTGAGGCTGCCCCAGCTCAGAGCAGAGGGGACAGTCCCCTCCCTTGCCCAACTGGTGATGCTGTGCCTGATGCCCCCAGGACAGGGTTGGCTCTCCTGGCTGGCTCATGTTCAGTGCTGCTCATGTTCAACTTGTCATCAACCAGGATCCCCAGGTACCTTTTCATGGCTCTGCTCTCCAGCATCTCATTCCCGAGTTTATACACACAACCTGGGTTGCTCTGTCCTAGCTGCAGATTCTGGAATTTGCTTCATTACTCACACCTCTAGAGGACCATCATTTTGCATTTGGCGTTTTGGAGGAAGAAGAGGTGCCAGGAAAATGGCCCTTTAAAATGATGATGATTTATCTGAGTTTTTGAAGACGTTAAAGAAAGGTTGGGCTACACCTGTCACTTGCTGTTCTTGTAGAAAAGGGACTATAGATTTAGGTGTTTTCTATTATTTGTAAGTATTTTGTTCTTAATTGAGCATTTATTGAAATCTAGTGTATCTATGTACTTATAAATTGCTTTTGTTTTCTGAGGATTAAATACTCTCTTTTCTGATGACAGATTTACTAAATTTACTTGTGTAAATTTGTATGCTTAATATTAACGCCATAAGCAAAGAATCTCGTCCTTATTTCATTAGTAAAATGTTCAAAGTCTTTTCCTGTTAGAAGATGCAAAGCTGTTATTGATTGATCCAGTTCTGTTCCAGAACACACAGGCCTTTCCTTTGTGTTTTGCCTTTCAGGTGAAAATCTGAAATGTCAAGAAAGCAAAATTCTAACTCAGAAGAGCACAAAATAATGCTTTAGGAATTGAAACAGACCTGTATTTGTGAGTTTGAAATCTTACAGGTACACATATCTGGGCTTGTACTTGACTTTTTTCCCTAAAAACATCCTTTGATTTCATATAATATGATTTATCACCTTGCAAACTACAGCAGATTTATTTTTATTGTACTTTTAACTGTCTTGTGGGACCAGAGTTCTGTG
The DNA here is from genome assembly GCF_015227805.2 of Hirundo rustica. Lineage (NCBI taxonomy): Eukaryota > Metazoa > Chordata > Aves > Passeriformes > Hirundinidae > Hirundo > Hirundo rustica. The sequence continues at coordinate 99,248,234 of NC_053451.1, read as the reverse complement.
GCGATATCACAAACATTCTGACACAATCCACTAATTCTTAACTCCCAGAAGTTTTATTCCAGTTTTACCTTTCAAGCTGTGTGTAATCAGAAATAAAAAATAGAAAACGATGTTTGGTATATAGTCATGGGATCTCAATTTTTGATGCAGTAGAATTGGCTTGAGTTAGATTTTATGGTCAGACATGCTGCAAGTGATTATATGAGCGCAGTAAAAACAGAGTACTTGCAAACATACCTTCTTGAGCTAAAACTCGCTACTTTGAAGTTTCTTCTTGCAACTGTTTGTACTAGCATGAACAACTCATTAGTTGAGTTAGTTGATACAAGTTGATTAATTCACATTAGTAATTCACTGTGATCATCACAGAGCTCAGGTAAGTGAACATGCAAGTCTGCTGTGGCTTGCACACGGAATGTTTGCTTCTGCCTGGTTTGATTTTTTAACATTGCATACACACTACTGAGGACTGTTGAAAAATAATGCGTCCCTGCATTATTGGCCTCTCAAATGGTAGTTGGATTAACGCTGAATTGGTTATTTCATTTCTCTGTGAAAGTACACTCCATTAGGGAGTGAAAAATAGTTCTTAGCAGGGGAAGGAGTTATTTCTTCAGCTGTTTTGCTGTCTGTAGCATGCATCCCTCACCCCCTCACCTCATCATTTTTCTTGAACATCCACATTACTTTTCAGACCTTCCTCCCAGAAACTCTTGGCACCATACACTGCCAGCAGAGCAAAAGCCAGAAACTGAGTTCAACTCAGGTTCATAATGTCTAGCAGGAGGTGAGGGGTATGTTGTAGCAGCAGCTGGACAGGTCACAGCATGACCAGAAAAAATGGAGCAAAAATACAAGCATGTTTTGAAAGTAGGAGTAGTAAGGGAGATCAGGATGTCTGGGAATGGGGTTGGATGCACTGGTGAGGGAAGGGAAAGGAAAGCCTTTAGTATTGTACATTAAGTGAGAGAGGATGATACTTCTGCCTGCTGAGTATCTTCTTAGTATGCTTTTCTTTCGTTTATCATTGCAAAATACAAGGGAAAAATTAAGTCCTGGATTTGTCATGGTTATTTTTCTAGTCTATCTGTATTTAAAATATATTCAGAACTTTAGGTTTCCAGCTAAAATTTGTGGGGGGGTTGTTGCTGTTTTGGTTTAATTTTAGTCTTTTTTAGGTTTGGGGTGGGTTGGTGTTTTTGCTGGTGGTGGTGGTTAGTTAATTTGAAATCTTGAGTTGATCTCTACGGAAGTTTTGGCAATAAAGACTAGGTAGCTCAGAACAGAAATTTCACCTGACTATGACAGAAATACAAAACAAAATCTGCTTCCAAGTCACAATCTGTATCTTGTAATTTATACTCCCTATTTAGTTTAAGTTCACCTCACCACCATCACATTCTTTTAATAAGTCCCTAAGTATGTAATAAGATTATTTAATGTTGTTATCTGGTTTTATCCATAGCAAATTATAAAGTCAAAAATTTAAATATAATAACACCTGAAATCTGAGCCAAAGATTAATACCTTGGACTGGCTACCTACAACAGAGGCTAGACAGAGTTATAGAATAAAGTAATGGCAAATTCTGAACAAATAATATTGTCTCTTGTAAATGTGGCATTTCCATTTTAGACAGGGTATTTTTTTCTAAATGTGTATGTACTGTAGACAACCAATGTACATCATATTCTTTATATTTAAAATAATAGTAAAGGAGGCAGTTTTACAATATTTATTGTGAAATGAATGTTTTACACATTATAAATGCTCCAGGTGCAAGAATAATATAAACAGGTGCTCTCAAGGAATCTGATCTGGTTGCTTTTATTCTTTCTAGATTTTTTCCATTATTTAAATACTGGAAAAAAATTAATGTATTCTTAGGTCCTTTTTATTCTTTTTTTATCTTTCGTATCTCTTTACAAAGATACAGCGAAGCTGCTGTTAAAGAAAAAAAAGCAAACTGAAAAACTCATGACCATTGTCCATCTTGGGTGTAGCTTCTGTGAGGCTTTTTCACTGCCCAAGGTGTATCTGTTGAAGGCCTTTAATAAATACCTACTTTATTGTCTAATTCTGTCTAGCCTCTGTTCTAGGTAGCCAGCCCAAGGCATCAAGATGTTATTATTATTTTAGTCACTCCTAAATGTGAGATCTGGTGCTTGATCAAAAGCTTTGTATAGAAAAATACTGATAAATTATATTATCTGGTCAGGTTACAAGAATTTTAGATGAATGTTTAAGCCTTCTATTCAAAAAGTTAAACTTATATCTAAACTTGAAAACTGTGAGAAACTCAAGTTCCCCACACCAAACTTCCTTCAGGGCATTTACTCCATCTAGTAGATGGTTTTACTTTGCTGAGTAGGAAATAGAGTAAATTAGAAGAAAACTGAGAGATTTACACTTCTGTCTAGAAAAAGCTCTAACCATGGGCAGCAGGGCAGTGAGCATGTGACAGAATGAGCACCAAGGTGGGCAGATGTCAACTTTTTAATGGCAAGTCTGCAAGGTGTATGTTATATGGTATATTCACCACATGGAAAAGGTGGAGCCATCAATGACTTTAGTGAGGAAAAAGCAGAGTGCTCCAGAGTGTTATAATTAGCTCATGGTATGCTTCTTGGCAAAATTTCAGACAGTTCATAAACACAAAAAACTAAGCCTCATAAAACACAATGGTAAATGGTTCTTTGGTTAGTGTAATTCACCCTGTGTCAGAATTGGGGTTTCTGCTTAGCCGGTTCGGTGACATTTGCCTCATGCACCACGACATTGGACAGTGGGACGAGCATTTTCCAAAAGAGGTGCAGTTCTCTGGCTTCCCTTGGGTTTACCAATGGTGCCTGTATGACTCCTCATGCTCCACTAGGGCAACAGCTGGGAGTGTGTTTTGTTCACAGATGCACCTGTGTCCTCCCTAGAGTGGAACTGCTCCGGCAGTGCCTCCCATTTCTTGACTCGGCGCTGCTGGTGCTCTGTGTCAGCCCAACTGCCCCGCGCTGCACAAAGCCAGTGCGAGTCCTGGCCGTGCCCCACCTTCTAGCCGTGCCAGATGGACTCACAGCTTCACTCTCTGGATGGACAGTTAATATCCTCAGGAGGGCAGTCAATAAATATCCTTCAATGTGTTGGTTGCCTTACTGAGACACAAATGAGAAGGGTGCAGCTGCCTCAAGTGTCAGCTTTACTGCGGGCCAGCAGAAAGAGCTGAATTAGGCTGGTGACAGGTCTGCTTACCTAATGCAGGCCAAGTCACCACGTTGATCTACTTCATTTCTTACCTATCAAGTTTCCCTTTCTAGCCTGCCTGCTTTGCATAATACTGAATTGTTTTTACATGTACCCACTTAGATAAGATGGAATTTTTCAACTGCAAAATGCGGTAATATGTATTGACTGATTAAACCCAGATTTTTTTTCCACAATAAAACCTCTTAAATAAGTACAACTTTCAGAAATGTTTAGGCAGACATCTGTAGAAATCAGGACTTTAATAGCACTGCATAAATTTTGGTTCTCTAGATATTATTTTTGTTTTGTTTTCGTATAGATGCCTGTCACTGGTAATGTGGAAAACTTAGAATTTCAGGTTTTGGAATGAAAACTTCCCAGATCTTGCTTGAGCAGGATTACATTATGCATCTCATGGGCAGGAGCTCATATTGAACTCCTGGTTTTAAACACTTTCCATGTCCTGGGAGGCTGGAAGTACATTTAGCTAGGGTGCTGCAGGACAGCTGTGCAATAGTTCAGGTTGTCCCCAACCCCCTTCATTGCACTGGATTAGCCCATGGGGAAAAGAATGAGTTTATAAGCCTTCTAGCCCACTACAAGTCTTTAATGACATGCATTAAATTCAGGGTGTCTGGTATTTGTTGTGCTCTTTTAACACTTCAGCTTCCAGTTTGACTCCTGAATTGAGGCAGGAAAAAAAGGTAAAATGTATTGTGACCTCAAATATTCTTACACTTTTGCAAACCTTTATTAACTCACATATCAATCCAAGCTGTGTTTTCATTTTTAATGTGGTCAGATGCTAGATCTATTCCTTCTTGATCCTTCATTCCTGATTATTATTCTGGTCCTTCTTTGATTAATGACTCATTTAAAATAGAACTGAAACCGCCCAGATCCCAACCAAGTTAACATTTGGATACCTTCTAATAGTTTAATTGGAAAAAAACCCAAACAAACCCACAACAATTTGTCGTATACAGTCAGTGTTGTCACTGTCTAAACTAGAAAAAAATTTTTTTAATAAGTTTGAATGCCTCTGTTAAAAGAAAATGCTATTCTCACTTCATTTTTGTATGTCCTTCCATTACAACAACAAAATAACTATGAAAATAAATATGCAGTGAAAATTTCATTGACCTGTGTTCTCGGTAAACATGGTCCCTGCTATGGGCAAACAGTTTTTTAAGTACATATAATGTTTCTTTTCCAAACTTACAATACGCATCAATGGAAAACGTTTGCTATAGGGTGCTATATATATAGCTCTTGTCCTGTTCTTTTTCCTCAGAGGCCCCAGGCATGAAATTTCTCTTTCTCCAAAAGAGAAGAAGCAGTGAAGGAAGACTGAAGAGCAGCTCATAAAACAGATTAGTTTAGTTAAAAAAATGGGCAGAACTGCACTTACAAACAGCAAGAGCCCCTGGTATATTTCAGGGCATGCTTTGCAGAGACACAAGAGTGTAATTGGAGGCTCTTCCTAGAATATTTTTTCTCAGTTAATAAAGATTTTATGTGGTAAAGAATTTGAAGTGCTTGGATTTCCTTTAGTTTCCACAAAGTCCCGTGTTAAATAGTGATTAATATAAAATTGTGACATTCCTATGAAATATGAAAATATTTAATACTCAACTTAGTTAGTTAACTCAACTTAACTTAGTTAACATCATTAGAGTCATAATGGCTGCCCATGCAGATATTTTCATTGTGCTTTTAATAAAAATAGTCCTGGACAATTAATTAACAGTGCAGTATCTCATGGGTCTTTCCTTGTGATATACTGTAATCACTTGAGGTAAAAATCCTAGTTCCCAGGAGTCTATCAATATCATAGCTGTTATTTCTTTACATATAGGAACGTGGAGTGCAGTTGTCAGGCTCTGCATGTCTGAGACTTGAAGTCCTATTAAAATGTTACCATTCCCTGGCTGGACAAAGGCAGAGTTGATCACATGAATACTACCGAAGAGTAATCATCTGTTTCAGGACAAGTATATAGAAAAAAATAAGTTCAGGTTTTTCCATATGCACCTGGCATGTCCATTTAAATAAAGAACACCAAAGGAAGCATGAAGCTCACATATACCCCAACCCTGTCCCTAAACCATGCTTGATATTCTGGTAGTTATTCCGTATTTGATTGGCAGTTTTTTTAATAGGTCAGGCACAAGTCCTGGAGGCAACAGGACTAATTCGTGTCACTATGACGAGGTGAAAATATAACTGCAGCACATGCAGCATAATGCCTCCTTCATGGATTAGGAAGAAAACATTTCAGTGAAGATGTGTTTGCATGGACTGTGTTAGTGACAGGGAGTATATTTATGATCTCTAATCAGCCTGCAAGTACTAAAGATTGATCTGCCATGTCAACACCACCCTGTTTTCCCTGCTGGCTTCCTTGAGTAAGTTAGAATGTGATCACACTTCTGCTTTGTGATGTTTTATTCCTCGTCTACAGCCGTGTAACTGTGTGGATTTAAGTTACACACCTTAACTAACCCAGTGTGTAAGTGTATAAACTGTTTCATTTTGACTGGTTGTAAAGAGGTGATGAGAAAGGGGCTGTGGTTCTCAAGAAACCTATGTAATTACTAAACTTAATTTTGACTATGCGAAGTTGTTTTCCTTAAACCAGGAGATAGCCTCAAAATATGCTTTACTCTGGTCAGTTCTACATCAGAATCAAGGGAAATGCGAACTGCAGTCAATGCTTGCTGCCAAAAGGCTTTGGTCGTGGTGGATTTGATAAAAATGGTGATCGGGACTATTGTTACATATACTATCCCATAGTGTGTGTCTTAGCACGTGCAGCAGTTTAAGTGGACCAGTTCTCAAAGCTTTCCAGTAAGCAGTGAGTGGAAAATTCAAATGACTGCTTATATTTACCAGTGGGAGAAAAAAAAAAAATTTAATAAGAAAAATACAGTTGCTTTACTTCAAAAGGAATTGAAAATCTTATTAGATTTGGTAGAGATCTGTTTTATTTTTTGGCTTTTTAAATAGACATTTTTTTATGGACAGTGTCTCTAAGAAGATGATCTTGGGGATGCTTTTTCTGTCTGCTGTGACATAAGGCAGGAGTACACAACTCAGCATTTCTCTTCTTTAGAAGCTTACAATTATTTATTTTGACAGCACTTCTAACCCATATAGTAGCTTAGGATTGTCTGTGCTACCTTCTTATTTTAGAGAAGTATTGCTTTGCGTGAGACTGTTAATTTGGCAAAGGGCATGGGTTCACATTTGGTTTTCATAGACTGATAGATTTAAAGGCTAGAAGAGACTGTTACGATCATCTAGTCTGACCTCCCACTTCAATCAGGACACAAGCCTCATGCAATTGTTGCTGCAACATGATCATGACTTCAGCAGCAACATGATCATGAGCTAGACAGCAGCTTAAAAAATGCGATCAATACTGAGTTGCCTTCCTCTAGTTTTTTAGCATTAATTTTTCCAACTTAAGACTCCTGTCCCTGGATCATATCATTTTATAGGCATGCAGAGTCAAAATGAAACATCATCCTTAACTGTCCTTTTCAATTACATGTCTGTGGTTTCATTTACTTGGATTTATCCCAAGATTATAGGAATATTTATGTTGTATAATTGTCAGACCATGCTAAATGGTCAGTAAGCATTCTTTTCACTTTATATTGGATGTTGTAAAAACAGTTTCAAAGCATGCGTGGAATGTCAAGATCTTGGGCTGGATCTACATTGATAAGACAGGAAGCATTCAGCCTTGCTTTTGCTTTTTGAGAGCAGTTTGCATCTACTGAGTTAACATAACGTGAAACCTGTCCACAGAGCAAATGCAGAGCAACTATTGTGCTTCTTAAAAAAATATAAGAACAACACCAGAGTTTTGAAGGTCAGTTTTTAATAGACAGATAACAATTATAATTAGCAACTGACAAAAAAAAAAAAAAAAAAAAAAAGGTAAGAAAAGGAAGGTGCAAATGTTTAAGAAATTATGATTTACCTAGAACAGTACCAAAAATACAATTGTAGTTTGGTATGCCCAACAGAACAGCAGTAGGAAATTAGGTGGGAAGGAGGAAGATACTTGGAATCAGGTTACTCTGCTACTCATTTTCACATGCACTCATCATAATGCGAGAGCACACTTTCTTCAGACTTCAAACCTGGCTAAAATTCACTCTCCCAGGAACTCTGGTCTACGACAACTAGATTCATTTTCCAAGTTGGCTGGACCTCTGAATCTGGCACTGTTCTCTTATGCAACTGGGGAAGTTCCTGGTGTGGATGAAAAATGAGGTTGCAACACTTTGGAAAGTCTCTGAGCAAACATCTGTTTCTGAAATTCAAGTGTTCAGGCCTTTTCTGTGTCCCCCTTTGTGGAGTAAAGAAAGAGGGCAGAGCTCAAACACTGCGACTTTACTATCGCATGGTAGCTAAAGCGGCTTCATGGTCTGCCTGAGAAAATAATAGGGGAAAGTACTAGAGGAAGATACTGCAAAGAGAAAATCTGGGTAAACATACTGCAGGAATTGATCAAGTTTTATGAGCTTTAAAACTTTCGAATCAGGCCACTTTTAAGAGCTGCCGTTCAGTACTGCCCTAGTGGAACTGGGAAAGATTGACATTAATTTCAGACAGCAGCCACCGGGTTCTTGTCATCTAGTAAAACATTAACAGAAACTGATGTCTTTCAACAAAAATTTAACAAAATTCTGATGATTCTTGACTTAAAAAAAAAAAAAACAAAACCAAAAAAACCCCCCTCTTGCATACCAAACTGCGTGGAAACAAAATTCTAGGCTTTCCAAATTGAAAATTACACAGTTCAAGGAGATAGAGCGTGGGAATGGATTAACTCCAGTTTTTCCAAGGCAACTCACTTGTTTCATAGTTTTCTTCCATTTTCACAGTCAGGAAATGCAGAAGATATCAAGAGACCTGTGTGAAGCCGTAATAATATATATAGGCTTACGTTTATGGTCACTGGATAGGAAACTTACAATAAGATTTTGTTCTTCATCTTATATATATATGTATATGTATATGCAGGAATATAGATTATTATATCCAGATTTTGGAAATATCCTTAGTATAATAATCTATATATAATCTATGGGTCAATACATTTCTGTTTCAGAGAAAAATGCTGACTCTTCATGTATTAATGGCCTTAGTTGCAGAGAAATAACTTTCATTTATTTAAAATCATTGCAGTGTTTCACAACCATTTTGAATACATTTTTTCTTCATAGTATATATAGGTAGCTACTGCTAGTATTTTTCATGTTCAGTAATACATTTGAAATTCGGTAACCTCAATCAAGAATGCACAATTTCCATTGATACATTTTAGTGTAAAATATTAAAATATGTAAAAAATTAATATATAAGGTTAGAAGTTTTATAAATAAAATTTCAAGAGTATTTGCACATTTGAATAATATTAAGGAACTGTTTATTGAAGGCAAAAGTTATCTTTGTTATTATCTTTAAAAGTTATCTTTGATATTGTAGCTATATATAATATTTTGCCTATGAGTCTCAGCCCTGCAAAGGGACATTTGACAGCACAGCCAACATGCCTTTGCAACTGAGATCATTCACAGTATGGCTTATGGAAATGTAGGATCCAGCACAAGCAGTTCAGTAAAATGCCCGTTCTTGTTACTCTTTGTTTTAATGGGATATAAACTAAATGTAGTGTAGAAGGTATTTTACAGCCAGAGCTTGTCATACACAATATTCGTGCCTCTGCTGGGAAGAAAATGCCAAAATTATGTACTTCAAGCACCCATCACGCTTCATGGAAGGGTGATGTACACAAAACCCTCAAAATGTTTTGCTTTCCTTAGTGGAACTGAACTGACTGCCTCTCCAGTGCTTACAGGATCAACCCTGGTACATTCCAAAGTGTGTGTCATTCAGCATCTAAATACTGCCATCTTCATTTGTTTGTAGCCACATGCAAAAATGGGAAGGGAACTGCATGGCTGCAGAAAGGGAGGGCAAAAAGTAAAGTGTTTTAAATAGCATGAAATAGGTAAGGAATAGTAACAGGAGAAAACACACACACACACACACTCTCAATGCTTGTATGGAGGTGGGAGTTGAGGGAGGATTATACAAGTCAAGTAAGTTAACGGTAGCTGTGGGAAAATGATAGAATAGATACACCAGAGGGAAAGTAGTAGTGTGGAGTGAAGAAAGTCATTAATAAAATATGAGGAGGGTTGAAATTAATGAAAGTTGTGCAGAGACACTTGCAGCCCTTGTCAGGAGAAAAGCACAGGACCCACTTCAGGTATTCTTGTTCAGTAACTCCAGGGAGTGGGTCAGAGCTGCCACAGACCTGCTCCTCGTGTGCTTGTGTTTCCCTCCTGTGGATACAGGGGGGAGAAGGGAAGCTTAAACATTTGTTGCTAGATCTCAATCTCCCATGCAATTGCAGGGAGCCAGGATGCAGCCTCAGATCTGTGATCTGGAAAGGACTTTTCTCTACCACAGTTGCAGATATTTATGGCAGCCATAATCAGTTGATAAACACAGAAACATGCCACAAGTTCTCTCTAAAGAGCAGTCATTGAAGACAGAGTTTGTGAGTAGGTATTTCATTCTTACCCTTGAAAGGATGTTTTTCTTTAGAACTATGTATTGAAAGATATAACTGTGCTGAACTAGGGAATAAAATCAAATAGATCAAACCCCACCCCAGCACTTCAAATCCAAGGAAGAAAGCTGACCAGTTCTGAGACCTCAGTTAGCGGCAGGCTTTTAAATTCAGATATTAGACTGAAAGCAGGAAATAAGGATTCAAAAATGTTCTCAGTTAAAAATAAAAATTTCTTTTGGGGAAATGTTCTTGCCTTTTCTGGTATTCTCCTTGCTCATTTTTTTTTCCTCCTGAATAAAACTAATTGCTTAATCTGATTATTATTAGATTAGGTCCTTAGGTCCTTAGAAAACCAATTTTCCAGAATTCACTCTTGAAATTTTTGGTCTCTTGTCTTGCATAGGCAGTGCATCTAATTCAATCAAACATGTAATTGAACATATCAGTATGAAAGTCTCATGTTCATACCCGTGTAATTAGATTTTTCAAATATTCACCAAATTATTAAAATCTTTGAAATGTTTTTCTTTTATTTTAACAGCAAAATTTGGAGAGTAACCTCACCAACCTTATTAAGAGGAACACTGAACTGGAAACTCTTCTGGCAAAACTCATTCAGACCTGTCAACATGTAGAAGTGAGTACTGACCTCCATTAGAAATGCTTATAAACTTAATTACATTCATTTCTAGCATCCAGGAGCAAACATTTAAACAAACTAACAAACAAAACCCAAAAAACAACGAAACAAATAAAACCAAACAAACAAGTGAAGAAATTAATTTAAATAATGGTAAAATGACTTAAAGTTTTTTCACTGATAAGTGGTATTGTCAGTAGAGATAACTTCCTTTACATTCCTTTCTATCCTGTTTTAATTATGGTGTGTTGGTATGGCCTCCCCTGCTACTGCACTTGAACACATCATTTTCTACCTGTAACATTTGTCTTCATTTGTCTTTCCAGGTCCTTTGTGAGATAGAGGAATATTTACAGGTGGAAAATAAAGGCAAAAAAATAGGAACACCCAGATTCACAGCCTCATTTAGGTTTCTGTTTATCACTGGTTTTCTTTATGTTTTCTTCTTTAGTTTCAATCAGAATTAACTATCTAAATACATATCTGTACCCAAATGCCACACACAAAATATATTTATCTTCCAAAGAAGACAGGCTCTTACACGCCTTTTAGTTGCTTCACTCACATATCCCACTCTGAGTAACAAAAAAAGTCTTTATCATGGTGGGATCTGAACCTATACTTTCCCCTCCCCAGGAAGGGTGAAAAAAAGTTCACCCAAAAAAAGGCAAAGCAAGCAAAACAAAACAAACCCAAACCAACCAAAGCCAAACAACTCCCTATTCTTCCAAAGAGAATATCTATATTTCTTTCTGCTCCACTTCTCTACAGCCTTACCAACTTCACAGAGCTCAATAAAACCATAAAATCTATCCACTGTATGAGACATTAGGTGGGTGGTTTAATTTCCTTATATAGGCACCAATAAAGGCAGGCAGAACAGCTGGAATGACATTAGTAGGTACTGAGACACAGAGACACAATTTCTTCCTCTGCATCTAAAACTCAGAGCAGACCCCGTGAAGCAGATGGGCTCAGGACAGCACAAGGCCTCTTCTTCATTGGTGGCCTATGTCCAAGATGTGCTAGGTCTGAAAATTTAAAATTGCTCCTCCGTCATCTCTGCAGCTCTGCAATATATTAGCAGCTGTAAGTCTAGTATTACAGAGAATCCAACTTGTTCAACTGGTAACAGATGCGCTACTGTCCCCGGAGTCCTGTTTTAGAATATTTCTCTGTAGATACAAGGCAATTGCAGTGTAGTTGTTAATGAATTTCTACCATGTTTTATTCATCAAATTAGTCTAATTAGCATTTAAATTAGCTAAATATTAAGAAATGAGCTTCAGTCAAAACCTTGGACCTCGGCTGCGCTGGAAATTGGGCAAGTGGGGATGGAGAAGTAGACTTTAAAGTTTTCTCTGTGTCTCAGAGCCCTGTGAAAACTTCAGATATGATGTGCGTATCTGCAGCATTGGGAAAACCATGACTTAGATAGATTTTTGAAAAATCAGTACACTCTTTTTCTTCTTGCTTGTTCAGGAGAGAAATTCAGCCCAAGCCAGGAATCTGAATTAAAAATTAAATTAAGCAGTGTATTGGCTAAAACATTAACAATGCATATTTAAAATTACAAAATATTAGGAAAAGTTTCCAATGACAGTGTTAGTTTTGACATATGAACTCACTGAAATGTTGAAACTGAATAGGAAGTTAGTTGTACAGTGAATGCTTTCTTTTTCATTTTTAGATATATTATGTTACAGATAATAATGTAAAATACATTGTACATCATTTGTAAACATGTAAAAACATAGGTAGTAAATTTAAAGACTTCTACTACCTACTTTGATTTTCCTTACTTAATTTGAAATACTTTTGATTTAGATTTTGGGGTCTTTAAAACCATGTTTTTTAAAAAAAGGAAATAAGCTTTCAGTTTCACATATAGTTTGAACAACAAGGAAGGAAAGGAAATTTTTATTATTCCTTGAATTGAAGTTACCAAGACTTTACTCTGAGATATATAAACTTCATGCTAACTAACATTTATTTGTAGCTACAAAGAGTAACATTTCTTTTTAAGCCTTTATCATGTCATAAGCCAAAGAATTCAACATTACATGAAAAATGAAAAAGGAATGTCTTTTTTGGTTTGATATGGAGCAGAAGTTGATCTTTCCAAAAATGAACAACAAACAGGCTCCGTGTGTTTTGAATAAACGAATCCTTGCCAGTCAACCCAAATGTTGTCACAAAGCCACTGTTTCTCATCAGCCAAGTGAGCTGTCAGTGGCTTCCCAGGAACTAGCTTTATGGCAGATTTGTGATCCACCCATGCATCCTTCCCAACTGTACTTTCATCCATAGCAAAGACCAAATCCCAGTCTCTCTATGTTTTAAAACTAATGCTTATTCCTTTCTGAAACAGTTATTTTCTTTTTTTCTCCCCCGAGCACACAAGGACTGATCAGAGATGTTGATAATCTATAAACTGGAGGCCTTACAGCCACTGGGGAGGGGGTATCTGGTTTGGTCTCTCATCACAGCAATGGAGACATAAATCTTGCCTCTTTTTAGATGGAGTTTATCAATTTATGACAGGATTTATCCTGATGGAGAACCTGATCTTGGGAGACTCAAGAAGTTCTCTTCCAGTCTTGCATTCCAATGGGTGGTTCTGGTCATAAAAGTAGGAAAACTTTTGTGGATAGATCAAGCCAAACCTATATTCTTTTCTGCTTTAAGTAAGGTATAGTATTAAGCATTTTATAACAATAATAATTTTAGCATCTGAATGTCTGCTCTCATGCCTAACATGGATTAGTTTATTAGCTTACAGCAACAATTTTTAAAATTCCATTTTCTTAAAGGGAACCACACCCTGAAATATGATCGCTTGAGACTATAAAACCCTTTTCCATCCCAAATCTTTCTGTTTCTTCAGGAGCACACTGACACACTTGTTCAACTCATCTTTCAGACACATCTCTAACATGTTTTTCGTTTTACACTAATTTTTCTGTCTTTCCACTCTCAGTAATCCTGTCTGTCATTACTTGGTTTTGCAGAAACCCCGAAGGCTGTTAATCAGGAAATCCCCCTCAGAGGCCATGGCAAGTCTGCAGCCTCGTGCTTTTGGCCTGGCAGCTTTCTGCAGCGCACTGCCTCACCCCGGGCAGCTCGCTGGGCTCCCTGGTGGGACAGCTCTGCTCCTCACCCCGTGCAGGGAGGGCAGCTGTGCCTGCCTCCCCTGGGACAGCAGCGTTGGCTGCAGAAAATGATAAGCTGATTCATAGGATAAAATTGATGTTTCTCCACAAATTGGGAGAATGGAATAGAAATGGCTACTACTTGGATATGTATTTCTTTGGAATCCTAGTTCACAGCGTTCACGTTACTGATAGTATCCGTAGAAGCCTCTTTTAAGAGCATTAAAAACTGTCTTGGATAATTTTGTCTTGCAGGAGCTTTGTACAAGTCTTCCAAACACAGTTTTGTAAAATAGGGATAGACAGGCCCAGGATATGGCACTGTAGGTGAATCCCTGGGTGACAGCACCCCTGTGGCCACACCAACCCACTTCCAGGTTTCCCTCCATCCTGCTGTGTGCTGGAGGGGCCCCAGGGTGGTCTGCAGCGCTGCAGCACTGCCTGTGAGCACTGCAGCACTGCCAGCCTCCCCTGCACGCCTGCCCCATGCAGGGTGATGGGGCTGCATCCTGCTCTGCCGGCTGTGCCTCTTCCAGCTGTATGCAGCTCGGGATTTAGCCACTTCTTATTGGGATCAGGGGAGGGTATAATGCTGTCAGGGTTTAGGCTGTCCCCCTGGTTTCAGTGTTACAGGTTTCTCTAAGTGCTGTGTCACAGAAAATTCACTTCTTTGTCATAATTTCCACTCTACAACTGTGTGAGGTTTCTGTAGAAGTCTTTTAGACTCATTGACACAAGGCACAAATTTGAACATGAGCCTCCCTCATGCCAGTTACTTCCTTTCTAAGTTATTTGAGTTTTGTTTTTTGATTTTTTTTCCTCATCTCTTCTAGGAAATGCATGATTAAATGTCTGTTATACAGTCAATACCATGAAGCTTCTCATCTGTTAGACAGAAACATAATCTGAACTCAGCTGGAGGAGAAATTGGAGCAATTATCTCGGGGGGAGGAGAAGGGAAATAGG